>NC_143016.1:39980910-40309160 GCF_055824585.1 Amblyomma mixtum | reverse complement strand
GCCAAAGCTATTCACCGCCTGTTTACAGGACGTGTTCCGAGGTCTGGATTTAGAACAGCTAAGGATAAGAGCTAATGGAGAATGCTTAAGCAATCTGCGATGCGCTGATGACATTGTTGTGCCAAGTCACTCAGGAGAACTGCAAAGCATGATCAATGAGTTAGACAGGCAGAGCAGAACGGTGGGTCTAAAAATTAACGTGCACAAAACCAAAGTAATGTTCGACAGTCGCGCGAGGGAACTAAGAATTGGTAGCGAAGTGCTAGAAATGGTGAGGGAATATGTTAACTTAGGGCAGGTAGTGGCCGCTGATCCGGATTCTGAGAGGGAAATAAGTAGAAGAATAAGAATGGGGTGGCGCATATATGACAGGTTCTCTCAGATCATGAATGGCATTTTACCAATATAACTCAAGAGAAAAATATACAACAACTGTATCTTACCGGTACTCACCTACGGGGCAGAAACTTGGAGGGTAACGAAAAGGGTTCAGCATAAATTAAGGGCAATGCAGCGAGCTATGGAAAGAAAAATGTTACGTGTAACGTTGACAGACCATAGGTGGGCAAGGTGGGTCAGGGAACAAACGCGGATTAATGATAGCGTAGTCGAAATAAAGAGAAATAAATGGGTTTGGGCAGGGCATGTAATGCGAAGGCACAATAATCGCTGGCTCTTAAGGACAACGGACTGGATTCCAAGAAAAGGCAAGCGTAGCAGGGGCAGCAGAAAATTAGGTGAGTGGATGAGATTAAGAAGTTTGCTGGGATACGATGGAAGCAGGTGGAAGAAGACAAGGTTAATTCGAGAGACATGGGAGAGGTTAGGTTAGGTTAGGTTAGTCGGGGTTTAACGTCCCAAAGCAACTACAGGCTATGAGAGACGCCGTAGTGAAGGGCTCCGGAAATTTCGACCACCTGGGGTTCTTTAGCGTGCACTGACATCGCACAGCACACGGGCCTCTAGAATTTCGCCTTCATCGAAATTCAGCCGCCGCAGCCGGGATCGAACCCGCGTCTTTCGGGTCAGCAGCCGAGCGCCGTAACCACTGAGCCACCGCGGCGGGCAGACATGGGAGAGGCCTTTTGCCTGCAGTGGGCATAGTCAGGCTGATGTTGATTCTTATCTTTAATAAACCGCTACTACTTACTACTGTTAACAATACTAATACTACTACCAGGTGCCCAGAACGGCTGCATTTATGCTGCGGGAAGAAGGTGCGCCGTAACAATCGGAGTGTCTTAATGAGTTGGCCATGTGTTTTTACGGGCTCTACGTGGCTACATGGAGTGGAGACTTTCAAGCGGAGCGGGAGGGGGAGGGCGGAGTACATCGAAATAGCCACAGTACTCAGGAAAGTGTGTAGTTTTTGGTAATGTAGATTGACACAGGAGTAGGGAGGAAGTGAGCACGCCGAAGCAGTCACATATAACGCACATATAGCGTCGTTAATAACATGCGTACCGCAGCCTGTGGGATGATTCAATGTCGCCCCCAGAGCAAAATGGCGCCACAAGCAATCACCACAGGAAGAACAGATCGACAGTTGTTAATAAAATCCCAGCCGCTGTGAATAGAAAAAATGGCTGAGGCTTAACTTGGTTAAGCCTGGAGAATGCGAAGCATCATCGTGTCGCGTAATTTGGAGGCGCACAACCACAGCGACGGCGCGAGGTGGGCCCCCGTTTCTCCACTGTCGTGACGTCATCGTGTCACGTGGTGCGACGTCATGTATCACGTGATTTGGAGGCGCACAACCACAGCGACGGCGCGAGGTGGGCGCCCGTTTCTCCACTGTCGTGACGTCATCGTGTCACGTGGTGTGACGTCATGTATCACGTGATTTGGAGGCGCATAACCACGGTGAAGGGCTGAAGTGGTAGCTAAAGTAGTATGCTTCGCATAAAAAGTTGAATGGTACGGCAAAAGAGCGCTAACGGACGGGACGGAAGAAGGCGAGACAGACACATGCGCTGACTTCCATCCTGTCCTTCAGCACTGTTTCGTCCTACCATTCAACATGAACCAACCAGCCTGACTCAGCCCTCTCCTTGAACAGAAAAAGTGCTTTCGAACTTTGCAATCCTTGCATCAAGTGCTCAACAGTTTTCTTGTGTCAATTAATATGTTCACCCTGATCAGGCGAAGCGCATGATAATCTTTGTAGCCTCCTGAGAATGAAACCCGAAATCTCGCACGTAAATGTTCCAGAACTTTTTACTTGAACAACAAATTGAAGTTCGTGCTAAGCTCCCAATCTGCGCGAGAGGCTTTGCACCTTTACATTTTCGCTTGGTCGTCTTTATCACTTGTGCTAAAGCATCTCCCCCGGCAAGATAACAGCTTATTTTCGCCGTGATAAGCGGCTGGGCAGCGTAGGAGTTCGTAGAACATAAAATTCTGCCTCATATGCGCGCACCGTGTGCATAGGAACGCCTGTTTGGCCAGCTTATCGACCGACGACACTGTTGCTTGTGTTTATCTGTGGAAGCACAGGCGCGTCTGCTAGTATACGCGCCTTACCACATGCTTGGAGAAGCCTCCTAAGAGGAGAAAAACTTTCGTGGCCAGAATGTAAACAAAATGCTACAAAAGGTCACAGCAGCTACTGCTCAGGGCGTGGTGTTTAGCGCCCCAGGTGTGCATCCGGAGGTCTGTGTTTACTTTGCCATCGCTCTCGCAGTTTACCATTGCTGCATGTGCTGCTTTCCCTAAGCAAACATCCCCTTGAATAGAACTTATCAGGAAGGCTCGAGGTCTGCTGCCCCGTGGCTCTTATAAAAGAGTGCTGAAGTGCTAGCAAGTTCGAGATATGCGTGTACGAGGAGGCGTGCGTTTATGAATTTATGAAGTCACAGCAAGGACCTAGTTTTCAGAGCCCCAACAGGTCTTTCTGCCCATAGATTTCGGGTACTGGACCTTAGAAACGGTAGCAGGTATAGGCATCAACAATAGTGCCACCGGCTTGACAGGCTCCTCTGAGGACTTCATTCCTCCAAAAAGTGAGCAGACATACTGCGTAAACGTGAAAGTTTCAAATTTCGGCTAAAATATACCAATACCACCACCCAAGCGCTTCAGCCGCCTACTTTTACATAACCTGAGGGCCGTTGCGGGCATCAGGCAGGCGGCATTCTTGACACAAAACACTGCAGAGTCGCAAGGAAACACAAGGCGCTAAAAATGTCAGTAAGCAGGCAAAGAGGCCAAGTAGCGTATGCACGGATAAAAAAAGGAGTTGATGAAAAAGGTTACATAAATCGAGATAATTATATATGTAACAGAAAAAAGGAATACAGCAGAAGAAATTTGGAAAGGATAACAAGAATGAAACAATCGAAAGTCGCGAAATATGTAAAAATATATGCTTGCGGTTTAGCATTGCTAACCATAAAATATTGCGCTAAAGCCGGTTTTTGCATGTGGACACCACCTCCAAGCAGCTGCAAGTGCGACTGAAAACGCGTTTACTTTCCTTTCGTGACTGGCGAGCAGATGGAAGTTGATGAAGGCGACTACGTCCAGTGCACAAAACGAGAGTGGGCTGCAGTCTAACACGAGGCGTAATCGGCTGGGGCGTTAACATAGTGCTCTCGTGCAGTGGCCAGCGAAGCTGGTGCGTTCACTCCATCTCGGGTTCGAAACCCAGTCGCGGCAATATTTATTTTATTTCTGCAGGTTAGCAAAGATCCCCAGCATTCATAGTTTCGTTTAGTTCTCGCCACTTCCCACATTAGATGACTAACTTCAGAGGCTCCACCCTACACACGTAATTTCTAGGTTATGGGGCCAATATCGTTTTCACACTGAAATCTAAACTTTCAAATCATGCAACGTTGCCACAAGAAAATATAAAAATGAGAAAAAAAACATCATTGAAGCTTAGAAGATTCTAAATATTCTGGGAGGGCTGCATGAAAGAATGACGATTCTGGAATAATGGCAGTACTAGAAGAAAGCGAATTCGACTCTTTTATAGACAGAACCAAAGGTTATTTCAGGTACCGTTCCGTCCGAGAAACATTGAGTTTATTCTTCTTGGCATTGAGATATGAGACACCGGAAAGATGTCTGAAGTTGTAAAGGGGGTGTAAGCATCGTAGAGAATGTGGAAAAAAGATAAACGGCTGAACATTCTGCGCATGCCTATAGTGGAGTGAGATGTAGTGTGCCTCCAGTGCGGTTACATTTTGATGCCTAGAGCATGTTGAAAGAAGGAGGATTTTTAGGATTTCCTTAGTGAAATACTTTTGAAAAATCTATCTATTTACCTATTACTGGTGTTTTCTTAATAAAAAATGAATGAGTATTTCTTTTTGAGATATAAAAGCTGTATCAGTGGACGGATGCCGTCTGAAACCGTGCTAAAAATCATACAGCAATTTATTTTAATTTAGGCATGATGTCATCCATATATGTATTAATTTTTCAATGCCTTTTGAGAATACAGGCAATATTGAAAGAGGGCAATAATTATGAAGGTTATTTATTTCACCTTGTTTGAATATAGGCACCACCACGTCTTACATTTTTGGAAATACAACACTTAAAAATATTTTATAAGACTTAAAAGAAAATTTGACGAGACCAGGCAAATAAAGCCCATATTTTACAGAGGCTATCTGAATTCACTTTGAATCTATCGATTTGCCGTTTTAATTAGGTCTAGATGAAAACCCTTCTTCACAGTCTCATCAACAGGAAAAAAATGAGCTCGAACTAAAGACATATCAATCAGCATCTGAAGTCAAGACGCTAACGGGCTTATGACTTTCGCTACTCTTCAGTACGAAAAGTTCCTAGAATGGTAATTTACATATAAAGAAAGACTATTTTTGTAGAGACGACAAGTTTATTAGAAATTTCCCGCTTCTCGCTGCGCTTTCTCTAATTAAGCTGTAACCTAATATCAAAAAACGGTAGCCACTAATGAGCCACTAAAGAGCTCCCGTCAAATCTCCAGACGAAACGCTTGAACAACTAATTATGTAGGCTGTATGGGCAACCTTCGTCAAAAGTTTGGAGCCCAAAGGAGTTGGCGTTTGGGCCTAGCCGCGAGAGTCGTTATCGATATGCAGCGCTCTGAACCTCTTCAAGGTTTCAAGGTAAAAAAAAACTCTGAACCTCTCGACTGCGAAGATTAGGACTTCTACGGACGCTACAGGAACCCCACTACATGGCTTGTAAACAAACCCCTGGGCTCCAGTCTTTTGAAGAAGGCTGTACATACGTGGAATATATTCTGTTATCAACATGCGCATGTTTTTCTGTTGCAGATCTCGAAACGGAGGCTGAAATGAAATTTCCGAATTTCGCTCAGTGGAACAATTATGAGAAAAACGAATATGTGAAGTGTGGCACACATTATAGACTACATTATAAAACGCCCCCCCCCCCCCCCCTCCCTACAGTTCCAGAAAGAAGAAATGCACGGACAAATAAAAAAATCTGACAGAAACAAGCAATACAAAAAAGTTAGATTTATAGCTGCGCACTTGGAAACAGAGACCTCACCGCAAGGATAGAAGGCAGCGGAAGTGGCATGAAAAACATTGCCATCGAGCATTGCGCCCGACAGAACGGCAAAGCCACCTGTGGCTAGTTTGAAGCTGAGTAGTTGTGTAGCCTTCGTTCGTGTCAAGGCGGCACTTTTTCAGTGTCTTTTCTTTTACTGCTTCACTATAGAGAAAAGGCGGGAAAACGGGTTTCTTTACAATACAAAACAACAATAAATTAATTAACAAATTAAGTAATTAACAAATGTCGAGGGGAAGTCTCATTCCGCTTTTTGCTGCACTTGCATTGCTTTACCTCACTGATTTTCTCCGATTTCAGTTCCATCACTAGTTTGCTTTTTGCTGATTGTGGAAGTGAATTGGTGTACTCAGTGTAAGACTAAAACTTAGAATGAACGTGATGATGAGGAGTACAGTACACAGCTTTGCAATGCCCTTATAGCGCTCACTCATATGTATAGGTTTCACGAAAATAAGAGCCCATATGCGAACAGGGATCCACCAAAGGGACACCGGTAGTGGGCTTAGGGCTGTGAGTGCGGCATCTAAGGCTGACCGAGTAGGAAAGGGGGGGCTCTTTCATGAAAAGCACGTAGAGATGCCTTCGAGTCTGTACAGACTGTGTATGGAGGCGGGGTGGTAAGGTGGTGGAGTGTTGGATGGCATCGGTGATTCTGTGCACTTCTAGGGCGAGAGTGGTGGGTGGAGAGGTATGCAGGCCGGTTGTGTGAGTGCTGGTAGTGGGGAGAGAAGGGTGGAGGACGATGGCTGCTGCGGAGCCCGCGGTTTCCGTGAGGCAGGCGCTGGCTCACCAGCTTGCCTGCGAGACTGCACACCGGGCGCCGGGGATCCCATGGACGAGCCCACCGACGGTGCACGCGGTCAGGGCTTACAAATTAACTGCTCAATAATACTACATGCAGCAAAAATCGGACTCAGCTGATTTACCACCGCCACACCCAATCATATCGATCCGTAGATCTCGCATCCTTCGCCGAATACAATTTAATCTGCTTCATGAGCCAGCCAAACTATTTGTACCGGTACACTTCCACACCTCAGTGCCCAAACTGTCCACACGCATATGCAGAAATAGAACAGTGCTTACACATTGCCACACAGAATTCCAGCCCCCGGCCCATCCTTCCCCCCCGCTCCGATTCCCATATGGCTCACCTACCGAGACTTGAACGTGCAGCGCCCTCGTCACCTTGGCCCAGAACGTTTTAAACGCCTGATATAAAGGCTGCTTTAGTAAGCGTGTCTCACCGCCACAAAACTAAACTAAAGCTATATGGTTAGGATCTAACTGCCAAACCGTTATCTGAGTAAACTGTCTACTTGTTCTGAATGCAGAGTACTGACGTGAATAATCATAAGTAACTATACATTGCCAAATTTCTGACAGTCTTCTCTTGTAACCTAACTTGGATCTCTCGAGCTGCGAGCTTGAAATCAGTTGCCAAGAAAATACTCTCGAAAGAATTTTTAGCCTCTTGCTATTAAAGAGAGGAAAACATCATGAAGCTGGGAATGTCCTTGAAATTTAGCACAAAAAGCATTTTAGGCTCTTTCTGTGTCCTTCGCACTATAATCCAATTCTTGACACCCACAAAAGAAAAGTGGACCTCCTGAGGCATCCTCTGTGACGGGATCTCATCTCGCCCGATACCTTCGCAATGGCTAGCTCGGTCGACGTCCACGGTTGACATTCGGTCAACACAAGACACGATGCATGGGCACGAAACAATTTTCTCTCCTCGGTCATGAAGATTGATGAGACGCACAGAGAGAGATGACATGTCACTTCGCTGTCGAAACCACGCTGTCAGGCCCAATCTTCTCAGATGGGGGGCTCTTGGAAGGTGAGGGAGAGAAGCCGCCTTCACTTGAAAGCTGTCGACGTGGAAGCCGCTGTGAATAACTTCACTGCAGGTTTCGTTGTTGTACGTCTCAAGGACACGCCAACGTCACACTAGGGCAGTTGGTCATGTATACTGGAAGGCGCAGAAATGTCAGAACGACGCAAAGCCCTCCGCTGTTAAGGTTCACCTGTTCTTGGAGCGCACTTGCTAGCTTCTGAATTCCTCAAAACACTAAAGCATTGAACTAAGCTTAGAGGCTGAACACGTTAATAAGCGAGAGCTGTTTTACTGCGCTTATCGGCTAAGCTTGGCTAAGTGTAGTTTTAGTACGTAAGCACTAATCCGATGGGTGCGAAGTTCCCTGAGCAAAATCGTCCACTGTCTGTGCGTGCAGCGCCAGCGCTCCGTCCCGCGGCACTGCCCGCTCTTTGTCGTCTTCAACATGGCATTAGTCCCGTTGTTCTGATTCCAGAAAAATTATCTTTTGCGTGTCCGCAGCTGGCGTTCAGTTCCGGGGCACTGCTCGCTCATCTTCGTCTTCTACGTAGCAAAAATCCGTGCTTTCGCACTGACTAGAATGTATTTTGGTTTTGTAGAAGTAACTGCAAGCGTCCTTGATTGCTTATCACAGGAAGTACAAGCCATAAACAGCTATGCCGACGACAGCATAAGGCAGCGGCGGCTGCCTCACGCTGACGCCAGTTTGCGCTTTCTGCACCCCCGCTGCTGTGTGATCGTCCAAGCGCGAGCCCCTTAGTACAACACCCTCCTGCGCTTGGCAACACGCTCTCCGTCGTTAGCGGCCGATGCCGTCGAAGGTCCGGGTACAGCCAAGCCCGACTCTTCTCGCCGTCGCTTACGATGTACGCTGGCGTCAAGTCGCGCCGATGCTCGGTGTGATCCCGGCGTAAACCGGATTTGCATTCGGCAGCGCACACGGCAGGCTCTCCTCTGCGTCGACGCTGTACTTCCCGGGGGCGAGCGCGGACCTCGTCCTTCTGCTGCGAATTGGCCATTTCACTAGCAAGCATGGAGTAGCGCACTGTGATGTCGTGTAGAGTTCAAGTGCAGTATGTCATGCTGCGTTCGGTGCCACCTGCGGATGAGCTTGACGCTCGCCATCTACGGCTCCTCGGCTGTAGCGCGAGTGTGCTGTGACCTTATACTTGCTGTGCTCCAGCTAATCACGATCCTTGAGGAACCACACGGGGAAGACTCCAAAAAGCAGCTCTCGCTGTAACAGTGTCGTTTTGTATCAAGTGAAGAAACGCATCTATATTGAAAAAAAAAACAATACAAAACAAAAGGGCATATGGCTTATTGTTAATCATATCGTCTTCGCTCACCAGCGTTGTTGCTGAAGCCAATCAGCAAAATTTGGTGGTTTCCATTAGATTGCTATTTCCTTAGACTCATACCTCTGCAGCTCTCATTGTCAGCGAGCTTGGCGCTGGCGACCGTGTAAGAACGCAATGCGTAATTGGCGCCTGGCTAAGTGTGGCCAGCGGACATCCAGGCTGTAGTCGGAAGCAAGGATGCAATCTGTGTTCAACAAGGCTTCAAAAATTTTGCCACCGCGAAAGCTGCGACACACAAAATTTTCCGCGCGCTTCATGCGCACTGAAATTGCAAGTAATCGCTCCGCAGCCTGAACAGCAGAGTCACCAAATACACAAGGAATCCACACACGCACAAGGCATCACACGATGAAATACGTGAAGCAATGGATGCACGGACGCACGGCTCTCTTGACAAGAACTTATCTTTTAGAGAATATGTTAAGCAGTATTCTTGCATTGTGAAGGAAATTAATTGGTGCAATCCTGGATCTTACCTGGATCTTTACAGTCTCGTGATTTTTTCTGGCTTTTTTCCTATTTTGGACGTCGAACTGGCATTTGCCCTTGAAGGCTCCGGATTCTGTATTTACAATGGCGTTGACCGCTCAATAGCACAGGCTTCGCACTGAGCGATTTTCTCTTTGTCGACGTCTCTAAAAAAGCTGTCCCACAGAGCGTTTTTTTTTTCCAGCAGAAATTCGTATCGTACTTTTTCCTTAGTAAGGGATGTGTGTTTCGCATGGTGTTTAACCTCCTGTCTTGGGCGACCATCATGACATGGAAGCATTCATAGCTAAAATGATGGGAAGTTAAGCGATTCGAAATTGCTTTTCTAACGTTACCCATCTTGATGATGAGGAAGGGACTATCAGTTCCGTTTATTTTAACCGAAACACTAAACAATGGGCGAAAAACTAAGAGGGAAAGTAGAGACGATACCAAGAAAGGAAGGAATTCCCATGTGAACGGACCAGTTCTTAATTGCCACCAATTCTCTACCTTCTTTTATTTTACAGTATGTTTTGCTACAGTATTCAAACAGCTTTATGAGGAGGCATTTCCTTTAAGAGAGACTAAATGCAATAGGAAATGCAGAAAACCATGGATTGACAACGAGCTGTTAAAAAGAATAAAAGAGCGAGAACGACTTTTTGCTGCTTTTATAAAGACAAGGAATCCGGAGTACTTAATAAAATTTAAAAAGGTAAGAAACAGACTGACCCGGGATGTAAAATTAGCACGCGAAAATTATTATGAGAACAAATTCAGTACTATTCTTAATGACCCCAAAAAGGTCTGGAAAACTCTAAATGAACTGCTTCCTCATAAAAAAGAAAGCCCTGTTTCTGAGATAAGCGATGGCGGAACAATATACACCGGAGTTTCACTCGCGAATAAGTTTAACCAACATTTCTTGAAAAGTGGATCCTCAAGTGCTTCGGACACTTGCAACCCTACGTATAGATCGTATATCTCCGCTAGTATAAGCAGGTCTTTATTTTTCACACCTACAGATGAGACAGAAATATGCGATCTTCTTTCCAAGTTAAAGAACTCGGCAGCTTGTGGTATCGACGGTATAAAAGCACAGCCTGTCAAAACAGTTGCCGCATTCATTAGTAAACCCCTTTCATACATGTGCAATCTGATATTATCAAATGGTATCTTTCCAGACGAATTAAAAATCGCGAAAGTATCCGTGATATTTAAAGGTGGTGACAGGAATGACATTAACAACTACAGGCCCATTTCTATCTTGCCAGTTTTTTCAAAAGTAGTCGAACAGGTGATTAATAAACGTTTATTAAGTTTCTGCAATATAAATAACATTCTGACCGATAAACAGTACGGGTTTCGAAAACAACAATGTACGGAAACAGCACTACTACGCATTAAAGAAAAAATAGTTAGCAACTTTGAGAATAAACTGTTCACAATAGGAATATTTCTTGACTTTAAAAAGGCGTTCGACTCTATCAAACACGATATCTTATTGCTAAAGTTAAGTGAGTATGGCATAAGGGGAATTGCACTTAACCTAGTGAAAAGCTATTTAAGTAATCGACTACAGTGCACAGAAATACTTAAATCGAGATCCGCACTAGGAGATATCAAATATGGTGTCCCACAAGGTTCTATTCTCGGTCCGCTCCTTTTTCTTTTGTACATAAATGACATTATTAACGTGCCCCTAACAGCAGACATCATACTATATGTTGATGACACTAACGTATTTTTTTCTGGTGCAAACTTATCTAATGTTCAGCGCGAAGCTAACATTTGGCTAAAGAACATTTCTGAATGGCTAAGAATAAATAAATTAGAACTTAACATTAAGAAAACAAAGTACATTGTTTTTCGCCCTCGTGGTAAGCATATTGATGAAAACATAGCGCTAAAATATAACGGTGAGACCATTGAGCGCTCCATTTCTCATAAATTTCTGGGAGTTTTGTTTGAAGAAAACTTGAACTGGTCAAATCATATCGACAGCATAAAAACCAGTATTGTGAGATCTATTGGTATTATTAATAAGTTAAGAAACTTGCTACCCCAACAACTGAAAATTCAGCTTTATTATAGTCTAGTGCATTCACGCCTTCAATACTGTTTATCCGTTTGGGGAACTACAACAAAAACCAACTTAGATAGGTTATATACATTACAGAAACGAATAGTACGCATTATAGAAAATGCACCTTACAGGACTCATTCTGCCCCACTTTTCAAGAAGAACACTGTGCTAACTATCGAAAACCTGTTAAACAGAAAAACTGCAATTGCCATATTCCGCGCAGTCAAGCTTAATGAAACTGAATTTTTCCGAAAATATCTGCTGAAAGAACACAGCTACAACACAAGGTGCACAGCTTACAACATATGTAAAATACGCACAAATTATGGCATGCAAAAGCAATCCTTTGTTATACCCGATTTGTTAAATCGTCACCCAGCCATCATGACAATTGTAAATCAATCACCGTCCATAGGGGTTTTCAAAAAGAAGTTGAATGCCTACTTAATGTCATAGTAGAAAGGACTTGACTTCGTACATTTCTTGCTTTTTGAGTGCTAGTTTCTTACCTTTGCATCACGTTTTGTATCGCTGCATGTTTTTTTTTCTTTTTTTTTCGTTTTTTCACCTGTAATTCAGTGCCTGCAACCGTTTTCATGTCCACTTTTTCCTTTCTTTTCCTTCACCGTATGCTGAGGTGCTGTGTGTATTGAGAGGCTGACACTCGTCAGGCACCTGTGCCTTTTTGTCAGCCTCTTAGACAGACCTGTACATTTGTATCACGTCTGCCTGAAATAAATAAACTTCAAACATGTACCGCAACACGAATTTCGATATCTTTCAGTTCAGAAAACATCACTTGGTCGACTTGGGAGCCACCGGCAGCCGCACCCTGACACTGCCTGGCAAAGCGGGGCAAGTGCAGAACACGGTAATCACACCACAGACAAACAGAGACCCCACCCAGGCATTAATAAATCCTCGCTACCCCGGGCAGTCGTTCACAAGCAGTCAATGTGCGCAGCGAGTGGTGCATAGGAAGCCTCCCAAGGAATAACATCTACGGCCTTTGGTTTGGTTTGGTTTGTGGGGTTTAACGTCCCAAAGCGACTAAGGCTTTGAGAGACGCCTTAGTGGAGGGCTCCGGAAATTTCGACCACCTGGGGTTCTTTAACGTGCACTGACATCGCACAGTACACGGGCCTCTAGAATTTCTCCTCCAAAGAAATTCCAGCCGCCGCGGCCAGGATCGAACCCGCGTCTTTTGGGTCAGCAGCTCATCTACGGCCTTTGTAAGCGCAAGCTCGCTGCCAGCAGAAAAGCGCTTATTAGTTAAGTGTAGCTGAAACTGTTTCGTAATGAACGCCTGAAGCAATTCCGCGAAAATCAGTAGGATCCTGAGCCCCTGCTTGCGAGACTAACACGATGCTACAGGCTAATGCCTTGCATCGCTCAGAGTAGCTGCTCCCTTGTGCTCCTTGGAGGCAATTCCTCTGGGAACGGGGGCTTACACCGATGCGCAGTCGAGGTTGGTCTCCATGAGCAGCTTGAGTCTCGACTAGCTGAGCACCTTTTCCCCCTCCCAGATATATCTCGGTTTCTTCTCCGGCATCCCGGCTAACTCGAATGGAAATACACACTGGACACGACAGCCCCTCGCGGCCTTAAGCCTCTTACACGCTGATATGCCAGCTGAGTGTCCGCAAGAAATCGACGCAGGCCTGGGCGTAGAGGTAATGCCGTCTATCGTGCGAATAATGGCAGCGACGAGCAATGAGGTGGCGCTTCCCAGTAATCAACGGTCCCGCCAGACGTGCACGAAATTGCTGCGCGTCTTCATGATGCAGACCATTTGGTGGATAGAATAAGAGAGCGAGCAAATGTGTAGTGCTTCTACGGTAAACGGACCTTCGGGTCTTCTTTCGTACCGTGCCGCTCACGGTAAGGTGGCTACTTTATAGTCCCGCATATTCAAACGCCACAGGAGAAAACAAATACAAACCTTGGATTGGTGCAGTGTTTAGGGGAATCCCCAAAGGTGAAGTAGGTGGAGTAACAAGTGAGTAATTACTCATCAGCATTCACCCAATCGCAGCCATACAGCTGCAAAGGTAATATACAGAATTTACACAGAAACTTCGGCAGTTAAAAAAAATGTCCTGGTCCTGGGTTCGAACCCGGGGCCATCGCCTCAGCGGGATTTTTTTTCTTTATTGCATGCAAGTACACCCACCCTTACAGGTGTCAAGCCCGACTTAACCAGGTCGCATCCCGCAATCCCTCATACACAGTCACACCAGCAACCTGCTGTCATTCCTCCCGCACATCAAAATTCTGGGAGGCACAAACATGCACCAAATAAAGGAAGCCAAGGAGGAGGGCGATCCTGCGCAGCACATACCCCCGCACACTGCTCTCTGAACAGGGACATCGATGTACAGTCTTTGTCAAAAGTAACCAGGCTCCATGGTTTTGCTTCTCATTCGTATAACAGAGCCCTCACAGCTTCTATAAACATCAAAAAGTTCTTTGAAGGTGAGAACAGGGGTTCTTCTTGCCATACACAGATTTAGATAGTGATGGCTGGCATAATAGCCTTAATATACGACGGAGAAGAAAAACGTGCAGCCTGGTTACTTTTGAGAAAGACTGTACATGGCGGATCCGCGTGGCGATCTGTCACGCGGCCACTCCACAGGCTAAACAGTCCCATGAGCAATAGAAGATCACTTGGAACCTTGAAACCCCCCAAAGCAGGCAAAAATCTTATAGTACACGGCGTAGTCTCAATGTCATCTTTGACAGACCGATAAAAAAAATGCCCCCCCCCCCCCAAAAAAAAAACAACAAAAAAACACGGCATCCAGATAAAACACAAAACCATTGAGTAGTTTCTGGCTACTGACAGAGGCTACAGTTCACTGACCATGGCGCAAACATCCCTTTTGCACTAAGCAATATTTTGACAGGTAAGGCTGAAGTGTGAAGTTTGCGCGCTTTTATTGTCATTGACAAACCTCCTGCGCATTGATCGGGAAATTTTACTGCTGGGATTTGAATTGTTTATGCAACAATGGGGTTCAATCAGTATATCACGGAAGTTATGGCCCCAATTCTTCTGCTCTCACTCAGCTAACCGGGAAAGCCAGCATATGGTAGCACGAAAGTGAATTTGTTCCCTCTCACCATGCTCATGCATATGGGGCAATGTACGCAGGGTGCATGTGGTTTTGCGAGAAAAAAAAATATGTTCCAAAGCGTCTAGAATTCCTTTACTGGTTTTTTTTTCTTACATTGCAATCGCCACGGTGGCAGCTTTCAATGTACCAACTTACTTCCTCAGAGCACCCTTCCGTCGAGTCATTCATCTTTGCCTGCCCGAACTAAAAGCTTATGACCTCAGGACACTTTTCAACACATGCACAGCCTAAGGACTGTTGCAGGGAGTCTAGAATTTGATTTTCTATAAATTTTGCCTGTGTTCACCTCACTTTAAGGATTTTTTTTTTCAATAAAATTTTTTGGTCTGAGTTTGCAGTTTCCGTTGAAGTGTTTGAGTTGCGCCACCAGAACGCCTTCAAAACCGTAAATTTAACTCCAGCGCATCAGAGTACTCAAACAAGACGTGCCAGTGCGGTGCAGATAACAGCGAAGAGGAAATGCAGGTTAATTATTGGCGGACAAAATTACGCACAGCTGGGAGGTATTCTGGAGACCGTGCCCTAGGGGCGTCTCTAAACGGAACAGTGACCATTGAACAGGAAGATCACCGTCTCATTGGTTCACCTCGCAGACTTGCACGGGACGCATCGCACAGGGCCTGAATGCGCTGCTTCCTTTCGTCGACCTGCTAATGGACGCAGGATGTGAGGCACGTCGTTACCACTCGGGACACTTCTGCGTGAACGGCTTGATTAGAGCGTAGTGTTTTTCCACAATGCGCGATCTATTTGCGACGCTTTTTGAGCAGGCATAGCCGTGGTGAAAGCATGGCGGAGTAGGTGTACCGGAAAAACAGGCTGCATTACACGCGTTCTCAGTCAGCGCCGCAGCTTCAAATCAAGTCAGTCACTCCGGTGTTTTCATCCTACAGCATACAAATGTATGTTGGGGGATGACTCGAGAGCACAGACGGCGTACGTTTAAATTAAAACAAAAACTTTTTTTTTTTGCCTGACGGTCGCTCTCTAATGCCGAAACCTTCCTGAGCATTACTCAGTGACTCACACACTTTTCTGCCATTCCGTACAACCAGAATAGCCGCGTTTGGAAAACCATATGGCGAGCAAACAGAGCTGATTTTTTTCAGCTAGTCTTCACACGCAATACTCAACAATCAGCTTATTCCTGGACAGCAGTAAGTCAACGTAAAGGGGTATAGAGTACGCTTTATTGAACGCTAGTACGCTTTATTTTAGTGTGTAAGCACTAATCCGATGCGTACCAACGCCGAGCAAGATTGTCCGTTGCCTGTTCGCACTGTCTGTTCCCCTAGCGCGAGCACTCGATCCCGCGGCACTGCCCACTCTTAGTCGGCTTCTAGGCAGCAAAAATCCGTGCTTTCGCACTGATTCGATTGTAGTAAACATTATTTGCAGTTTTCTGTACTTCTCTTACCTGACGGGAGAAGCACAATTTCTTCAGTTCTATTTTAATATTTTGAAATTTTTTTCCTTCTGCTTAGAGGAAGACACCATACATAAGGGCACATATTTGTACGTACGGTTTGTGTAGCTACCGACACCAACCCAAGTCACTGACTGTGTTCGAATGACCCCGACACCTGGCGTGCGTGACGAACAAGCCTTTTGCACACAAATACTCGCCCAAACTACTTCACGCCATTTAAACTATTTTCCAGCTACCAGCCTAGCAAGAACTTCTCAAGAATTGTCATCCCGGGTGTACCTAAAAATGCGTGAGAGTCATTTCACCCCGTCGCCTGAGAGTGGGAGTCAAATAATGTGTTCATTAGAATACACGTCTCCCAATTACCATCTTTGACTTAGCGCTCACATTCAGTAATGGAACCATGGCACGGTTATCGCACTGTGATATCCGGCGTGATATACCAACGTACACGGGGTATCACCGGGGTCTTGCATCGCGAAATAGCGATGTACTGTGGATCATCGTTATATTTTTGTTGTGTTTGATCTGTTGATCTGTTATTAGAAGAACCAGGACTCAGTGAAGGGTGCTTTTCCCACATTTGTCTACTCAGAGTAGAAAGCTACTGACCAGTATGCTTCACATTTACCCAGTAATTTATTTTAGAGGGCTTGTAGTCTATGAATAATGCAATAGACCTCATGATTCTAACGAAAAAATTACATTAACGTGAATATTCTCTAAAAGATCATATTCCTTATAATTAAAAAAGAGAGAGAATGTGGGCCAAAACAATTTGAATGAGCTCTGTGTTGAAGTTGGCTAGAATGAAGTCCTAAATATGCCGTAATATACATGGGAAGTGCCATTGTTTGGTGCAAATAAATTTGTATATTTTTGACTCTGGAATAAGCTACTTAAAACGAATGTGAAGAAAAACGTTCAGAAGGTATAAGAGAAAGAAAAAAAATCCATCTAGTTACAGCGGTTATAGCTTCAAAGATCGGAGAGCACGGGAAATTAAAGAGGAAAACTATATACAGGCAGCAGCAGCAGCAAAAAAAAAATAAGAATAAGAATCGGGCTAGGCTAGGTCCGGCTCGATTAATTGCTGAACTGCTCCAAATTTATTTACGAAGCCAGTGATTTGCGAGTTATCGGAATAATTCAAGGGCGCGAATCTGTATTCAGTCTTAGCAACACAAAAAGCGCTGACGACTGCAGCGGGGCCAAAGCTTGTTTCGTTAAAAAGTAGGAAAAGTGTGCGCGCTAAGAGCCCGAAAATATTCCTACTTTTGAGAGAATATCACAACAGTGCTTTTACCGAATTCGTACTCACCAGAAGACTCACATGCTTTTATGAGCAGCTTGCAGCGTTCACCAAATAAATTAGAAGATAGTGCGAAGCACAACTTCGGCTAAATTCCTAAGTGGGTCGCACAATTTTAAAATAATGATTTTCGCAACATGGGGAAATGCTTTCCAGCAACTAGCCGGCAGCGTAAACCGCGATGTCATTCACCGCTCTGCTGCGTCTCTTTTAGAGTAGAAGAATGCTCACAACAAAAAAGATTTAATGCAATAGAGAAGCTTTCACTTAACCACAAGTTTCAAAATGGCCGCGCACGGGCAGTTCTTGCGTACAGTTCGTTCTTTGTTTTATTGCGGTGTTCTTCCCTCCGTAGGTCATTTTCCGTTTGAAAGACGGCGTCAAGGTTGCTCCTTCAGTGTTTGAGTGTGCCGTGGTTTAATCTTTTCTGAAAGAGGCTACAGCTCTTGGGTAGATTGGGAAACCCCTGCTAGTGTTCGTTAATGCATAAGAGCGGTTAAAAAAAGACTGGTGCAATTACTTAAAAGTCAGGTTCGCATGCCTAAAACAGATTGGCTAAACGGTCTAATGCAGGAACGCATTAATCACCATAGCCGATCCACGCCTCCACTCGAAAGCCAACAACACGGCGATAAAGCGGGATCATTTTGCTTTAATTACGCAAAGCAAAAGATCCCCTCGCTTCATCATGGAGTTTTCGGCGAAGTAATCTGGCTTCTTATCCATTAGTCTGTGTCAAGAAGAACACTCTGCGCTCAGTACAGGTATCCTCTGCCCTGTGAAGCATGCATGAAGGCCTGGTTTCAATGACCCTTATGACCAGTTTTCTTTGACAATAGTGGTTACGTGTGTACGATAGCAAAATGTTTCCTTAAGACAAATGGTCAATTTATCCAGTGAAGCGGATAACAGCTTGTATTTTACCACTGGCTATTTTGGCATTTACGGTTTTATGAAAGCCGGTTTTGGCACGAAACGAGATCTACGACTAATGATAACTCTGTACAAATGAAAAAAAAAAAAATGCTGAACCAATTTGAGCATAAACGGTGGCTTGTATTACGAATGTGACAGTTTTCACTCATGCAGTGCGAGCCCTGCCTGCACTGAGCGAGTTTTGCAAACAAACTAATTTTGGTCCTCTAAGCAGCTCGTATTGCAGCTAAATAATAGGGGCCAAGATTGGGAATGCTAAGTAAGCACGTACAAAGCGAGGCCTAATAAAAAGATTTATGACTGGAAGCATGCACAACAAAAATATCTGGGTGAAACCTGCGGACCTAAGCGCAAAAGAGACGTGTATATGAATACGCGCATATGGTTTATTCTACTACGACTATAATTTGGACTCAAAAACATACACTGGAAAACATGGTGTTTGCGGTGCAATACAACTACAGTTTGCTAAAGAATTACACTGACATTACTGACGTATTAAGATTGATTTCCAGCATAGCTGAATGTCTTCTCGAAACAAACCAAGTCCACAACACATGTACATCCTGAGACAATAAAAACCCTTCGTCGCGACAGAGCAGACAGCAACATGGTTTCAAGAGGTGGCGTAAACATTCCTCAACGCGGCAACCCTGCTGAAAAAATACACCTTCACACAGCACTGGAGGCTGTTCAGGCCAGAGTCGTCAGCCATATAAGATAACAGTATATAAGTTGTGTATACCTACCACCTCACCACACTGACACAGTGCAGGACCTTGAAGACTTACCGATTAATTTTTAAAGTGCCATTAGGTAGGGCCCTTAATGCTCACACCCCTTTGAGGGGAAGCAAATGCACTGACACTATAGGAGCTAATTAATTGACGGTATCATCCTCACGATCAATATAAACGGGAAAAAACATTACATGGTGTAGCCAAAGCGCAGGAAAAATGAGCCTCCTAAATTTAGCTTTTACGTCAACATCTGTTTTTAATGATTTTAAATTGGATATATAAAACGGTCCCAGGAAGTGATCTTCTACCATCAGTGATCAGGCACTGAAAAATTCACCTCGCTGCCTAGTCGCTTTTTAGAAGAAATGCCATGTTACAAACCGAATCTTGCGAGGAGTTTAGCATAATTAATGCTCCCGAAAACTAATGAAACATTTTGCACATGCGCAATATCTCTGCAACAATAGCCATATCGCAATCATCAGGACTCGCATGGGAGGAACAGAAGTTGCGGTTAGCGCAAGTTTTACATGAAAAAAAAACAAAGAGAACAAAGGGCGGTGCGTCTTCCATAGGGACCCGACTTAAGATGACTTATTAATATTGTGAAGCTTAGAAAACCATCATCCAGTCCTAGTAGTTGCCAGTTGCCTTGCAAAATCATTTGAAATGTTTTGAGTATCAGACTATGTTTTGAGTATGTTGTTGTTCTTAAGCAGCCATTTGTGAATCGGCTGCCCTCGTCGTTTACCGACAAATCAACGCGACCGAGACAAGTGCTATTAAGGCAACAGTGCGGGAAAAGCATGACTACGGAGCTCAGTGAAAGGGGCGTACAGCTTCTCCGCCGTATGTCAAGGTCGCCAGCCAAGTGGCACGTTCGTTGCTTTTTGTTGCGTGACAGACTTCACACGCCAGAAATGCGGAAGGCAACAAACCGCATTTTTTTGAACGCGTAACAGCTTGTGAAAGCGCTGCCTGTAGTAACAGCAACAATAAATCAACTCGAAAGCGCGTTCTTTTGCCCGCAGCGGCCCTATATAAGAGTGTCACGTCTGGACGAGTGCCAGAGCCGCTCCAGCACCAACCGCTGCCAATATGATCGCTCAGGTAAGCCTTGAAGAGCGTTAAGCCAGCCGCAGCGAGCTGCAACGTTCGCCAAGCGGTCGCCTTAATCGAACATTGGGACATAAGAACACTTTCCTCTATTGCTGCAGAAGTGACTGGCGTGGGATTTTGAGCAGTTATAAGGCAGTTATAATTAAGACGGCATATCGCTATAACAGTGAGAGCACTCATAAGACGAAATTGAGACAAGTCGGACCCGGGTTGTGCATTGATTGCAACTACCTCAGCCAGTTTGCCCTCCAGAACTTTGACGTTCAGTACGGCTTCACGTCTGCCTGCTGAGTACTGACGTGCTACTCGGCGACCTAACAGAGAGCAGCAAATACGGCAAGAATTATGAATATAAAGCCAATCATCTCGTGGTATAAAATTGATTTCAATAAGTGTAAGCCGCTTTCCTCTTTTTTTTTTTTAGCTTTTAGCGCTGCTGGCCATACCAGCCGTGGTTTCTGCCGGAGGCTACGGCGGCTACGGGCACCATGGAGGTTCCAGTAAGACCTACAGGAAGCAAAATGTACGTTCAATGTTTTTACTATGCGCCAGCAACAGTACTTAGCGTTCATTCTAAAGACACTTAAGCCGAATTCACTGCATTTAGAACTTGGATGAGTGTTATTCATGGTTTGGTTCAGAACGTAGAGAGAAAACCTTAGCGGCGTGAAGGACCGGAAATGATTTTCCATTTATTTAATCAAACATAAAATCGTGAGTGGTATTTTCCGCCCCTTTAGTGGTGGTTCAGGTCAATGCAACTTTACCAAATCTCGCTTATTGCAACGCTCGTTAGAACTTATTACCTGCTGAAAGCATCGGACTGTAAATCAGCGTCTACTAATATTCTTTTTTGAACAGCTAATATTATTTTTCAAGCAGTCAGGCACCCTGCAGCACCTATGAGAGGTCAGCATAGCTGATGCTAAACGTGTCGCTATCATCGATGTGTCGGGACAGTGCAATAGACAGCGGACGACGGGAGCATGTGAATGGGGCACAGCGGAAATTAACGACAACAGGATAGTCGTTGCCAGCCAGTGTTACTCCGCTAGTTGTTCGGAGACTAACCAGCTGTCTACTTTGCGTCCCGTTCTTCATTCTTTTAAATTTTATTTTTAGCGGTTTCTCTATGCTAGGCATGGAGTAATAAGCCCGCCAAAAGTTTCTAACTGGCTATTCGCGTTCTCTGTATACAGGACCACGGCCACTACAGCTTCGGCTACGACATCGTCAACGTCTATGGCGCCGTAAACGGACGCCACGAGACCGGCTCCGCATACGGTCCGGTGCACGGCTCCTACTACCTGGGCGACATCGACGGCCGCCACCGGCAGGTGCACTACGTCGCCGACAAGTGGGGCTTCCGCGCCGTCGTCAAGACCAACGAGCCCGGCACCAAGACCAGCCTACCGGCTGCTGCGCCGTACCTGTCAGCCCACGGCAAGGCAGTCCCCGCGTATGGACACGGTGGATACGGAGGCTACGGGGGATACGGCGGACATGGACGTGGTGCCTACGGAGGATATGGGATTGCTGGATATGGACATGGTGGTTACGGACATGGTGGTTATGGTCATGGTGGATATGGCGGATACGTTGGCAACGGGTTTCTCGGTTGAGCCGTTGTGGTGCACATCGTGTTGAGGGCTCTGATTGCTCCAGGCACGCCACACCGTGCGGTAACTGGCGCGTTTGAATAGCGCTTTGTACATCAGGTAGAAGTATTTGCTTACGGTGCACGAACTTTTCGTATTTATCTCCAAATGTGCACGATACAAGGAGATGAAAGAAATTTTCGCAGGTGTGTGTCAGCTGTTGCAGAATACGGTTAACAATGAAGGCCATAGCGCCTGGCAGCAACTCTTGTTACCTAAACGTATTGTACGCCCCTTTTCAGCTCCGCTAACAGAGCTCTTACTTATTGCTGAGGATCTTTGAGAAACCAATCGAGAATCACAGCCGCGAAACAGTGCACTTCCGTCCGAGTCGCTTCAGAAGGGCAGAACGTATTGTGCCTGTGGTGCAGGCTGAAGAATGTAAATAAATAAATAACATATAAGCTGACAGTTGCGAACTGCGTCTGCTATCCCTCTTGCACGCCGGCCCTGCAGCCCGAGACAGCTGCAGTGCTCTAGAAAATGAGGTACAGCGGCGGTTCTTTGGATCGCGCTTTAGAATAGTTTTGTATTTCGTGCATCCTAAATTAGAGTGGTGTACCAGCTCTGCCCCCGGCCATAGCAGCGAACATGGAACATCCTGGGATACCGAAAAGGCCAAGTGAAATTGAATTTTATGGAGGGGGGCAGCTCTGGAAGTATAGTTTTATGGCAGCTATGGAATCAAGGTTGCCAGAAGCGAGATCCTCGCTTACGACAAGCGGAGTTGGCAGATCACGGCCCCATCGGAAGTACTTACTAATTTCTGCGAAATTTCCTTCGTGTGAAATTATAACAGAACTAATTGTATACTCTAATTAATACTTGAACAAATAAATTAAAAGAATAAGATTTCGCGATGTCTGCCTTGGCTTCAGTGACTGTTGAGTTCTTTTTCATACTTTGTTTATTTTTTACGAGGCATAAGAAGCAATCACAGAGGTTCCTGTTCAGAAAAGAAAGGAACTGTATTGGAGAAGTAGCTTCTAGAAGTAGTAGGAGAAGTAGAAGTAGCTTAGAAAGCAAAGAAAGTTTCTCCGACTTCGAGCCACAGTTTCAACTAATTCATTCTTTTAGAACGGAAAAGTTAGTCAGGCAAGAACAGAGCCACTAATATGGGCGTTTTGGGGAAAAAAAGAATGCGGCCAATTGCTCGTTTCCTGTCAAGAGCACATCATTGCTTCTACTGATTCAAAGTGAAGTTACCATGAACTGCTGCATAGCATTCGGGAACAATTTACTCTTATTTCTGCCTTTAAGTTTAACGAATTGAAGATTACGCAATGTGTGTCTCAGTGGAGTCAAGTGCCGAATTCTCATGACCCACCCTCAGTGTTGTATTGCGCTAGACTGATCATTTTCATCATCATAAGTCAGCAGTATTCTCTTTCCCGATTAGCACCTGAGTTAGTGTTCTCGTCGACAGAAACGTTACAAGAGTCATGCAGCACTGACGTGATTAAGGGATTCTATTATGCACTAGAGCCACGCGTGGGATGTAACTCCCGCCCAGGGTTGTACCTGAAGTCAAACTGTAATGGACAGTCGTGTTAGCAAAGGCCAGGAGAATGCGTGATCGCGACTGCAGCAACTAACGCACTCATTTAGGGTCCAGCTTCGTCAAATCTAAGGAACACAACCTTGTTTCAGAAAGCACCTCATGCATAAGCGCGTGCTGTGCAGGTGTTCGACTCTGGACTCTTATGACTGCTGCGTAAAATTCTTTAGAAAATGTTCCTTCGGGTAAGTCTACGTGTGAAGTTCTCAGTTTAAAATCTTTGTTGCACGTCTAAGTGCAAGCAAAATTTGCGTTCGAATCGCTAATCGACATTTCTATACGCTGAAGTGGAAGCACACAAGCTAGCAATGAAAAAAAAAAGGCAAACGCAGAGAGGGTCCGTATTTCTGCTGTTTTTAAAGACCTCTCATATCTGGATGTATAGAGAGCGGAGCTCGTCCCTTGCAAACGTAAGTTGTTTAACTGTTTAGGATGAGCCACAAGCAGAAATCCACAAACTGAACTCTTGAAGGGTAGTTAGAGAGGGGCTTTAATGCGTGGCCACGATAGATTCCACAGCGCCCTAGCGCACGTCCCCTGGCGCACACTCCCAGGGGTATTCTTCTTCTTTTCTAGTTTGGCAACGCACACAATGAGAAAAATTTTACAGTGAAGACTGCACGTACCATGTGCCCATCGATTAAGCGAAGCACTGTAGAAAAAGGCATACCAGTGAGCTTAATAGCATGACATTAGGGATTCATGCATTAGCGAATCAGCGGTGGCTTAGAGGTAGTGCGCCCGCCTCGCGTGCAAGAGGACCGGTGTTCGAATCTCGAATCGATTCTCAACTGGGTTAAAAAAAAACGCGTGTCTATGGAATTGCATAACCAGGCCTGGGGTGCGGCCTGATCTCGGTGACCAGAACTGACAACGTACTCCCTCACCAGAACAGGATTGACCACCCTTAGTACTTGACCGCAATCTCCTATATGAACAAACCGATTAACACCCGGCCCTCAGTCCCCAGCGGGTGCGGACCAACTTACCAAGGCAGCGGCCAGACCTGTAACGAAGCAGAGGATGCTAAGAATCTCCGGCGTCCGACAAGTCTCCATTAAAAACTGAACATGGCAACGTTTAAAGCTAGGACCTTATCGAGTGAGGCTGATGTGGCAGTGCTGTTTGAAGGACTAGCGGGCATTTAATGGGATGTCATAGGACTCAGTAAGCGGACAGACGAGAGCGGTATATGTGCGAGATTCCTCCTTAATTAAGCACATATTCTACAGTTCAGTTCACCTCCTTTTTTCTCTCTTATTTTTTACGTTCTTGTGCACAGCTCATTTCGCATCGAGACGATGCTTCCTTTCGCGTGGGGAGTAATGACAGGTGCCTCGCACAGCGCGACCTACGCGCTTAGCCAAAACCACGACGAAGGGACCATTGGTTCGTGAAGAGCGCACAAGTTACACCTGGTTCTGGGATTAAAAGACCGATCTTCTGCGTAAAATGTCACCTACACCTGCCTGTACGGCTCCTTGGGTCGTGGCAATATGAGAAAAACGGCGCACATCTGGGCGTACTACGGTTAGAAAGATTTTATTGGGGCCCTTTCTAAAGGCATGAGTCTTGTGCGCCTGCTGTAAGAAGCTGACATGCACCCTGGAGTGGTGTAAAGTGGAAACATCGGACGATGCTGCTAAATTTCTTTTTCGGGAAATAACTCGGGCTTCACCTGATGCAAGGGGTTGTTTGTTTTAGTTTTATATTTGTAAGTTCTGAGCTAGTGAAATATAGCTAAAAAGGTTTGGCGGAGCGCGGAGGTTGAGGGGCAGAGAGAGAGAGTGGTAGTGGTGGAACAATGTGATGGCTAATGGTGCACCATGTAGCACTGTTCGGACGACGTACAGCTGCAACGGAAAAAGATTGGCACAAGTCACTCATGACAGGAGCGCAAAAATTGCGAGACGCGGCGCTATTGTAGCCGTATGCGCAGACAGCGAGAGTGCCTGGCACATTCCACTTTTCAGAGTGGGGGTGGCCGACAGAAAGCAGCCGATCCGAAAGCAGGCACTGCCACACATTATTTTTCACAGTGCTTCCCCACTTTTGACAGTGCTTCCCCAGCACATTTTTTAAAGAAAAACGGTGATAAAGATAACTTTGCTCGCCACGCCAGCGCAAAAAAAAAAAAAAAATAAATAAAACGAGATTATGTGCTTAGCCGCCTTAGCACATAGTTTGGCTGATAACACATGCATCTACAGGCGTTCGCTTAAGATGTTGCATTTCTGATGGGCGAATGTTTAGGTGGGTTGCTTTCTGCCGGTCACCCCCGCTTTAGGAAATGGAATGTTCCTGGCACTCTCGCTATCGGTGCACTCGGCAACAATAGCGCCGCGTGTCGCGATTTTTTCGCTCCGGTCACGATTCACTTGTGCCATTCTTTTTCCGTTGCAGCTGTACAGTTGAAGAGAGCTGTCGCGGGTTGCGGCCTAGGCGCGGTCATTAATCCTTCGATCCAAACGTGGAGCGCGCAAGTTTCAACCTCATTTTTACGCCTTTCAAAGAAACAGTTTAGAAAAACATTTCATCAGCCACCAGCTTATCTAATTAACGGTTTAGAAGCGATCGAAATAGGTAAGCAATCAAGCGAGCAATTTTTCTCTTGATATATGCCTTTTGCAAAGGCATTAATATCTATTTAAAATGAAGTGGGATCAACAGATGAGCTGAAAAGAGGTTTCATATTTTTAGGCGTGAAGTATAATCGCCTCCCCGTGTGGATATATCCTTCAATGCACAAGGTTACCCGAAGACAACAGGACGGTTAATGCAAATAATGTGAGCACAGGTAATTGTTCAAAAATAAAGCAATGTAAAGAAAAAGCAGCCCTACCAGAATGACATTTTTCTTTTAACCGCCGTGGCGTGTAGCGGCAGCACTTAGCGTGTTTTTTTGCCGGAGGAATTGAGAAAAGACAACCGAGAACTGCGTCGTATCACGCCTATACTCTTACGCCTTACTTCTCTACTTTTGGAAGCCGCTACTCTTAAGCGCCGTCCTGCGAATTCCGGAAGTGCGACTAGGCTCAGCTTGACAAAAGCTTGCAGTTTACTGCGCTATTCCGACTAGGCCTTATTCACTGTTGGCATTTGTCTTCCGCATCGATTCTGCCAAATAACTTGATTGGCGTTCATTTCCTTTTTAAAAAAGAAACATAAGCAAGCATAACCGCCCGTATGACAGCTTCATGACGGTGCAGAAAATTTCGACCTTTTCAAGGACTTCATAATTAAAGGCCATCAGAAAGTGCATTTCGATAAGGAAACATGGCTCAGACCGGATGCACTAGAAGTCTGCACAACGGCTCAAAAATAAGTACGTGGGGTTTTTCTTTCCGGCTCATAAAGTAAAAGACGAAAATCGGGACGCCATTTTAGGCTTTTCTAACCGCAAATCGAAGCGCAGGCCGTGTACCGGAAGATATTTCAATGCTCCGGAAAGTAGCGACAAAAGGAAGAGAACTCAATCTTTTGCCACCAAAGCCGTTCTTTCGTGCAGTTTCGTGAACACCGAAAGTGTGCGGTGAAGAAAAGGCGGGGATCCCAGGGATTGCCCCCACTCTCCTCACTAATCCGCTACCTTATTTTGCTCTGTCTCCCGAAGGAGCCCTAATGGGCGTGCGTCTGTCTTGCCAGGAACGTAGCCAAGGAAACCGACTCGGAACTGGTCTCTCAGGGGGTAATCCCGCAGGGCTTCATTCCTCTCGCAGCACTCTCCGATTTCCAGCGGCGAACACTTCTTCCCACCCTCCATGACCGTCCTGTGAAGACAGAGTGCAGGAAACTGGTGGAAGGAGACTTCCATTTTTCGTAGTTCTGGCACAGCGCTATCTGCACACGGTCTATCTAATGCTGGGAGCTCCTGTTGCCTAAGGGTAGAAACTCAGTGTTTGTGTTGCTTGTGGTCACGTCTTCGCGTATTTTTGGTAATGTGCGCCTTCTTGCCTTCCTTTTAGCGGTACAGAGGCGTCCCCCATGCATTTTCCTTACGCGCCTTCGGTGCCAGAGTCAAAAGGCCGTTTTAGATGTCAACTACGGTGACCAACTCCCTCTGGTGTACACGTGCGGTGTTCCTTTTGTAGTAGTCTTAGCCTTGCTCGTGTTATTGACCATATGATGGTGGATGAAATCTAATTAGATTATATATTTTGCTTCCCGCTGAGAGTAACGTCGACGGAAGGCTTCCAACGCAAGGCTTTGGCAACGGCGCTCCGAGCCGGTGGAACGGGAAAACGCCCGCACTCTCACGATGTGACTTAGACTGAGGAGATTAGGTCTGCTGGTTTCTTAGTTTGTTAGGTTCCGGGGCGCATTAGCGGCAAAGGCTGCCATGCTCAAAACACAGAATTAGAAACGTAGGTTGTCGTGCTGAAGGTCAGAAAGCATTAAAGAAAGCTTATTTATTTAGCACTTTATTTTCTTCTAGCGACGTTAAGATTCACGCTCAATAAGTGCCTTTTCCCCTAAAAGTGGTATATGGTGAAAGAGAATGTGTTAACGTAAATAGGCATGACATGCCTTTTTAATTGTTCCTGGTTGTTTAAAAAGTAGCTATTGCAATATGCATAGGTCGTACTATTCTCTTCTAGGCGTTATTAATTACAGCCTTTATGCGGTTTTCTGCTGCTATTCTCCTTAATAAGCACAGCTTCTTCGCTCATTGTTTACCAAAATAGTTCAATATATAAAGAGGTATTTCACTAAGAGAGTGGAAGTTTTTCGCCTCAGGAGGACATCACATGCAGGAAGGGTAAAGGCTGAAAAGCAGAAAAAAAATTTAGGGGGCGGGGGGGAGGGAATTAAAATCCGACTTTCAGAGTATGGCGCGATAGCCTTAAAGGGTCCCGTCAGGGGCTCCTCCTGCCCACGCCGACACGGGCACTACTTTCATATTAAGTGAAATACCACGTCATACATACGTTTTAACATAGCCGTAGGAGTGCCTAACTGTAGTGCGTCTGACTCGCAACCCTACCGCCAGGGGTTGGTTTGGTTTGGTTTATGGGGTTTAACGTCCCAAAGCGACTAAGGCTATGAGAGACGCCGTAGTGGAGGGCTCCGGAAATTTCGACCACCTGGGGTTCTTTAACGTGCACTGACATCGCACAGTACACGGGCCTCGAATTTCTCCTCCAAAGAAATTCAGCCGCCGCGGCCGGGATCGAACCCACGTCTTTCGGGCCAGCAGCCGAGCATCATAGCCACTGAGCCACCGCGGCGGCAAACCAGGGGTTGGAGTCCCGACTAATTACTCCAAAGGAATTTATTATTTTACATACGCGCCCAAGTGGCGAATCAGTCATGTTGGGACCATTTCATCACCAGTTTTCTATGGTTTTCACCACTACGCATTCCATACATCTACGTGTGACGTCACAACCGTCTCGACCAAGCCGGCTTATCCGCACACACTGGCGACATCGACTACGCCGGGTTATCCGCTGAACGGGACCATTAACGCAATAGTAGTCTATCTATGCACTGATGCAACCTGTACCCTCCGTTTTTATTTGTGTGAGTTAAGCTTGCATCAATATTACTCCCGTATATCGCGTACCCACTTGAGCAGAGAGCTTCATACATTTTCTATTTTATGCCTCACCCCCGCTTGAATGTGAAAGCCCTGAGAGTAAAATAAATTAAATGAAATCACCTTTAAACGGTGAAAGCCGCACCAGCTGAGGTTTCGAACACGCGGCGACACAC
The DNA here is from genome assembly GCF_055824585.1 of Amblyomma mixtum. Lineage (NCBI taxonomy): Eukaryota > Metazoa > Arthropoda > Arachnida > Ixodida > Ixodidae > Amblyomma > Amblyomma mixtum. The sequence goes on along the minus strand of NC_143016.1, from coordinate 40,280,257 downwards.
AAAGGTCAGCTTCGCTGGCCGCTGCACGAGAGTGCGATGCACCGCAGCTGACCACGCCTCGTGCTAAACTGCAGCACACTTTCGCGACGTGCATTGCACGTGGTCGTCTTCAACAGTTTCCATCTTGGCACAAGTCACAAAAGGAAACGAAACGCTGTTTCAATCACGCTTCCAGGTACGTGGATTTGGTGTCCACCTGCGACAACCTGCTTTAGCGCAATATTTCGAGGTTAGGAAAGATGAACTGCTGGCAGTTTTTTAAATATTATACAGAGCGTAAGCGCAGATTCCTTGAAATAGATCTTTCCAGTAGGCTTTGGTTACATCAGCGAATCTCTTATGGTCGAACAAGTGTTTATTCGCTTTCTTTGGTGTGATTTCGTTTCAGCTGTCTGCTAACAAGAATATTTGTTATGTTAAACTCAATGACGGCAGTATTTTGAGGTGAAAGGACATTAGTTGACGTATGATCAATGAGCGTGTCAGGATTTAGACGCACAACGAGTAAGTGCGTCCAATATTGATTCAGCGCCTTGACCAAGATGACAGTTGATGTATTCAGATCAAGCATTATCTGTGGGATCAATAAAATTTATATTTATATCCCTTCAACGATTGCTTCTTCCTCGGTTTAAGTAACTGCACTTGTTCTTAGAGAAGGGGAAGCTATGTGCATGAAGCGCCGGTGTCATAGCGAAAAGGGTGTTGGGAGGTCACCCGCGATAGCACTCATCAAATGTTCCCATGAATAACAAGAGCGCAGCACGAGCTCTCCTAACTCGCCCATGGGCCTTGGCTTTGTGTCTCAGGGTGAAGGTAGTGCTGGGCTAGCCGGCAAAGGGGTCGCTTACTGGTTGTGTGTCGGTTCCGGTGGGGGTCTTGCAGCAAGATCACGTGAATCTGCAGTGACTACGCCATGCGCACCTCTCGTGCCCGTAGGCACTTTACTTTCTTTGTGGCCCATAGCGGGGGTGGTGGTGAAAAACATTTATCTTCTATTAAATTGTTACAGCGAGGTGATTGAGGTAGGGCCCTATTGGCCCCTTCCCCTCACGATACTATGTGGAGCCCCTATTCCGGGGCCCCATTGGCAAGCAACGCCGCCCGCGTCCGTTGAACCAAGATCTTTTGGGTCTTGAAGTTTTGACAGCCGTGCAGGGCCGCCTCCTAGTCCTATCTGGTGGGGTGTGGGGGGGATATATGGGTTTTATTGGCACGCCCAAGCCATGTGTAAGGTGTCAGCCGCCACCTCACAGAACGTGTTGAAATGCTTAAGCACCACTAGGCACAGTACAGTGTTAGTGAGAATTTGGATGAGGAGGCGCTCATTAACGCGATCCAGACCCTTACAAGGGGCGGGGTAGCGCCGGTGCTCCTGCTGGTAGTAATCGGTGATGTGTTTGAATGTAAGGGCCAGATTGTCCAATTGGGAATAGGCTTCCAAGGACAGGGAGATAGCTCATAGCGGAGGCCGCTCAGGCCTGCAGCTTTTTTTGCCATGAGAGGCGCAGGGCCGTCGGATAAGCCGCAGTCAGCAGTCGAGATATGGCGTACTCGTGGACGTGAAAAGAAGCGCAGGTAAATCGAACATCGCCATTGGAAAGCACGCGCACCAAATTCACATTAACATCGGTTGGGCATGCCGGTAAACCACTCCCCAGAGTTCTTACCACGTCTTCGTTACTCGTACCCACGAACACTACAGATAACGTTGAACCTGTTGGATTGTACCACGTGGTGACGTCCCTGCTACTAACAGATTTTCACTGAAGAAAGGCGCGTTCAGCCATTAGGCTGTCCGTTTGTTACTCTTTAAATATGGGTGGCTCGTCAGCCCGTGAGAGCAGGGCCCTCGAAGAAGCTGCCGCCTCGCGATCGTAGCTTCCACTTAATGGATGTGCGGCCGCTCTTGAAATCTAATTTAATTCATAATCAATAAATAAACCAAAATAATTATAAATGTATAATGAATAAAGATAGCTCAATCGTCCTTTATGAAGTGCAGCAGAGACGTTATGCACACACGCAGATATAAGTCCAGTGCCGCGGTGGCTCAGTGGTTATGGCACTCGGCTGCTGGCCCGAAAGACGCGGGTTCGATCCCGGCCGCGGCGCTGAATTTCGATGGAGGCGAAATTCTAGAGGCCCGTGCACTGTGCGATGTCAGTGCACGTTAAAGAACCCCAGGTGATCAAAATTCCATTTGGGACGTTAAACCCTTATAAACCGAACCAAACCACTGAGAAATCATTATCGCCTTCGTCGATCGAAAAAGTAAGACAGCTTTTTAGCCTGGACGCAAGTGCATCAGCCAGGCTGGGGCTGTGGGTCTGTGTTTCGCGTAGGGACACTAAATGGTTACACCAGAGAATATGTGCTCACGGTTTTCACGCACAGACTCGCTGAGCACTATCACCATGTTACCGTAAGTAAACCTACCTCAACTGTGGAATTTACACTAGTCAGTTGATACAAAAGGTTCTCCGTACAGTGAGTCTACAGGGGAGGTGCGCCGTGTCGAGCGAGTTTGTTGGTGAAGGGTCTGTTCTAATAACAATTGTGCACACCATGGCTTTCGCATGAATAACAACATCTCGTGTTTTCTTGTCCCCGATGTTGACTGCAGCTTGTGTGCCATGCATGGCAATATCATTAGCAGTCACAAGTTAAACGTTTGACAACTTGATAGATGGCCTTTGACAATGCATATCTGAGTTATGTTTCGGAAAGGAAGGCGGAGGCGCTCGAATTTTTCCAGTAGTCTACTTCAACAATCACGTTTCGCTCCTTCGATGAACGGCACCTCGTGGTGTCTCGTACAGGACTTGAAGAAAATGCGCCGTCAGTAGACCATATTGGTTACTTAAGGACCTAATAGCTTCCCTACATTCCTACAGCTTCCCGCTGCGGCCAGCATCCCTAAGGGCTCGCGCGTAGATCTCTTTATTTCCCAAGAGCTTTCTTTTCTGCCTCTCTTTGCGACGCGAGGTCGGGGGCTGCCGAGATGAGCCCAAATGCCTACGTAGGGGATTCAGCGCAGAGTCTTCCATCAAGAATCGAAAGGAATCTCTCTTACCCCTGCGGCTTTATTCAGGGACGGGAAGAATTTTTCTCCATTCTGAAGCATGCCTTAAGGCCACTGAAGCAGGTGATATACTATTTCCAGTATACGACACGCATCGTGATTGCGCTGCTGAACACCCAAGCCCTCACAAGATAGATAATACAAAAAGCTCCTTGAAAAGAGCCGTTTTAGTGCGACAGCTGCTTTATTTCCCCAAACTCCCATATTTAGCGGAGTTCCGCGCTCAGCTGTCACCGTGACGGATTGGCGACGCCGGCCTCTGGCGAGGACAGAGGAGCCAGTGTGTCGACCCTTAGGACTCCAGCGATACGTCAACGTCGTCCGTTTGTAAGCAGCTCACTGAGAGGTGGGCTACTTACTTGGCTCCATCTTTCTAGGTCTTTTGAGTCCTTTATCTAGAGCTTCCGGATCGGATCTTATTTCGACCTCGGATTTATCTTCGAGCCCAGGGCGCATATTTCGCTCTTGCTTCGCCTAAATCACTCTGGCTGCCCACTGTTGCTTCCCATGGAGCTCACATTTACTCTCTTGGAACCTTTTGTTCTCATTGAGCAAGTAAGCACTATTCTGCCCTCAGTCCTACGCTATTTTTTTTTGCGAGGAGTATCCTAATGAAGGTATATGAGAAGGATTTCACCGGATAACGATCGCGTGCTGTTGGCTGCTCCCCAGAAAACAATCAGCCAGTGGCAAGAACGGAGCAGTGAAAGGAATTGTGCGCTTGTATTAGTCAGCACTCGCTCTTACTACAGAAGAAAATCGGCGACATCGGTAGCGCAGCTGGACGGCAAAGCACGCGTGATGGCGTACCGAGTCGTATAATCAGTTGCGACAGCGATCCACTTGTTGCCGGAGAGGGACGTCGGAAAAGGGCCAAGAAGGTCGAGGCCAACACGGTGAAAAGGTTCCGGAGGTATGTCGATGGGTTGCAGAAGACCGGCAGGCAAAGTGGAGGGCCTTTTCCGACGTTGACACAGGTCGCAAGCGGCCACGTACCGCTTGACGGAACGATAGAGACCAGGCCAAAAGAAGCGATGCCGCACCCGAGCGTACGTGCGGGACACGCCAAGGTGACCGGCTGTCGGCAGACCGTGCAGTTCTTCAAGGACAGAAGAGCGTAGACGTTGGGGTATCACGAGCAGGAGCGGAGGGCCATCGGAGCGTAGGTTTCGGCGATACAAAATGCCGTTCTGGAGCACATAAAGGTTCAGAGACGGAGATCGGTTTGCAGAACGGATGCCATCAAAGATAGGTCGTAAAGATGAGTCGTGGCGCTGTTCGTTGGCAATATCGGCAAGATCAGAGATAGCTAAGAGGCAGGGCAGGGTCTCAGCGTCCTCTACGTCAGGTGGTTCCACAGGGTATCGGGATAAACAGTCAGCGTCCTGGTGATGGCGCCCTTACTTGTACAAGACGGAGTATGAGTATTCTTGGAGGCGCAATGCCCAGCGACCAAGGCGACCGGTGGGATCTTTTAGTGAAGACAGCCAACAGAGAGCGTGGTGATCAGTGACAACAGCGAATGAACGGCCGAACAGGTAGGGTATGAATTTAGCTACTGCCCAGACAAGGGCAAGACACTCGCGCTCAGTAATGGTGTAATTTTGCTCTCCGGCTGAAAGTAGGCGGCTGGCATAAGCGATGACTCGATCTTGACCCTGTTGACGTTGGGCTAGGACGGCGCCGATGCCATATCCGGAGGCGTGGGTGCGAACCTCTGTGGGAGACGACGGGTCAAAATGTGCTAAGATGGGCGGAGTGGTCAGCAAATGGACGAAGGATGAAAATGAGTTCTCTTGAGCAGGGCCCCAAAAAAACCGACTGGGTGGGCCGGCGGTAGCGGGAGTCGAACCCGCAACCTACCGCAGCCGTGGCCTTGAGGTAGAGCGCCCGCCTCGGCTGCGGGAGGTTGCGGGTTCGACTCCCGCTACCGCCGGCCCACCCAGTCGGTTTTTTTCTCAAATGGGTACCAGCGTCTCTCCCGGCCAGGCGCTCGGCTCTCTCGGGGATGTGAGACGATTGGGAAAAGGAGCCCGCGCCTACAAATCCCGTGGCCAGTTGTGAGCATTCTTCGTCGTCGTCGTCTACCCGCTTCAGTACTTTTCGAGGTCCGCGCTCTCTCTTTAAGAGCTCATAAAACGTCTTCGTCCATTAGAGCATTTGTCTATTTATTTGTGTGACGAAATGGCTGGACCACGACTATTTTGCAGCTATATATCTCGAAAGCCTGTCAGTTTCCGTTTTACGCAAGGAGCATACATTTCTGTGACTAGATGTACTTACCTAAATAGTAGGCTGTGCACCTAAGTGTTACAGTTTATCACTGAAATGGGTTTTCATTCGGACGCTGCCCAAGAAAATTCGGGCCGAAATTTCGTAATGTCCAGCCTCATGTTGATAGTCATATTCTGGCTCATCTTCGCCGCGCTTTATTGGCGATGCTTACCTGAAAGTTCCGAGGTTGGGGCGAAAAGAATTTCCTGTATAAAAAAGCAGCGCTGAGTTGCAACAGCGTATATAAAGCAGCCGTTGATCATTTGAAAAAAAAAAAAACTGAAAATTCGTTTTGAGGAGAGGAAATGACGCAGTGACTGTCCCACATATCTCGTTGGACATCCGTGCCATAAGGGAAGGAATAAAGGAGAGTTTGAAAGAAGAAAGGAGGAAAGAGGTGCTGCAGGGGAGGTCTCCGGAATAATTTAGACCACCTGGGGTTCTTTAAGGTGCACTGACGCGCACAGCGCACAGCGTTTCGCCTCCATCGAAACGCGGCCGCCGCGGTCGGATTCAAACCCAGGTACTCCTGCTCCGTAGACGAGCGCCTTAACCACTGAGCAATCACGGCAAAAAACGAATTCCATGTGACCGACGATTCGCTCAGACTTTAGAACGTTTACTATTATGCATGGGCGCCCATCGGGAAAAAGAAATAAAGTCCAAAGGATTTCCTTCTTAGTTCTGCACGGGAATACTTGCAGCACCAGCAAAAGTCTTCAGATGCGCAGTTGTGAAAACTAAAATTCTTTTTAGCTTTGAGGAAATTGGGCTGAAGGTGAGCCACAATGAACGCTTCGGATGCAAACCCAGCGAGTTTTATTTTTTTTGACAAGTGCTGTGCATGCGCCGAATAAAGCATAGCTGACCTCTATTTCTAACCTTAATATTTTTCAGTTTCTGACCCTTCAGTCATGCGTGCGCTTATGAAAGAGAAGTGAAAAGCGCTTCTAGAGGCATTAAAGAAGCACTGGCTGCGCTTCGTCGTGCGGTTGTAGAAAGCAGGAACGAGAACATATTAGCATAACCTTGAAATTGCTTCAAAGCTCGTTCTGGTGTAAAGCTCCGATTCCAGCCTACACTTGAAGACCAAAGCTGAACCACTGCCTCAGATATATTTAGTATCTGCCATTGTAAGCGCCTTGTGTGCGGAATGCGTGATGTCTGTCTTGCCTTCAACACTACGACCCTTGTTTTTGTGAATTTGCAAATTGTGGCCTATTTTTTTTTCACGTGACGTGCACAGTGTATGAGTGCTTCCTCCGCAGAGACCTTGTTTCAGCGAACCCCTCCACAGTTCTCTGATTATCCGGAAATCATCAGCACAGCCGTTATATTCCTTTATTCAAATGTTCACTTAATTTCGGCTCAGCTGTTTCAGTGCGATAGCATTCGGAGCGCCATGTGGGTACAACTCTCATGCGTCGACCCTGCGTGAAGCCTCCACCAGCCAACCATGGCAGGTGATGCTTGGAAGGTTTGGTTTATTTAGTTTATTGGGTTTTAACGTCCCAAAGCAATTTAGGCTATGAGGGACGCCGTAGTGAAGGGCTCCGGAAATTTTGACCACCTGGGGTTCTTTAACGTGCATTGACTACACACAGCACACAGGCCTCTAGAATTTCGTCTTCATCGAAATTCGACCGCCGCGGCCGGGATCGAAGCCGCGTCTTTCGGGTCAGCAGCCGAGCGCCGCAACCACTGAGCCACCGCGGCGGGGGATATTTGGAAGGATTTTCCTGTCTGCACCTACCACCTGCAAGCGTCCACTTTACAGTCTCCCCGCTCCACATATAGAAGAGCACAGAGAGAGGCCGGACTAAAAATGACTGCCAAAAAATGAGTAATTAATATACGCGTATTATTAATAAAAATGGAATAAGAATAGACTGAGAATCAGAAAATCAGAATTGGAATATTAACGGAACTGTAATATAATCTCGATGGGAATATATTTTTCAGCGAAAGACAATGAAACCAAAATGGAAATAGAATTAGAACCCGTGCAAAAACAGTATTATGACTGATTAGACCACCTATAATTGATCGCCCTTAAAAGTTGATTTTAATGCGACAGCGGTAACGCTCCCGCTCTTCAGAAAATCTGCCGTCGTTGGCGTTTTAGCGAAAAATCCCCGAAAGAAGCAATCTAGGTCACGAGACCTTGTGTCGTCATTAAAAACTGCCCATCAGACGGAGAAAACTGTCCACCATGGCAGGTGGCAGTTAAATAAATGATTGGACGCAAGAGGCTGCTCGCAAGAGGCAATCCGCGCTGGTGGCAGCACCTGCCATCCCAGGGCAGTGGCGCGGACATGACCCCGCCGACATAGCCTAGCAATGTTTTCGCGTAAATAATGCAGATAAGTGACCAACTTTTACTAAGTTCTATCTCCTCGAAACATGCGATTTAGGAATACAGGCGTGCATGTACTTGTATGTCCACATAGGCAGGTGTGCGTCTAAAAATAACTAAAAAATAATGGAGAGTAGTGCTCATAGTTGCTGACGTCCACGCATGCAAGTTCTTGCGTGAAATTCGTCGTTGGAAAATTATATTGAATTTCTCCGTTCGATGAAAATTAGTACAAGGTAAGAAATTATTTTTTAAATTGGACGGTTAAGCTATGGCACGACGCGATTAATTAAAGGAAGAGGTTTTAATAGGGATCTAAGCTTAGTAGCTGCTCTGGCGCGAAATGAGGAAAGTTTATACTGATATTAAATGCAAATGAGACACACAATGTTTGGTGTTATGTTGTCATTGCTTTATTCGTTCGCTTTTGCACTACTCAGTGCACTGCACACTAAATGCTTTGGGACGCTGCACGCCTTTTTCTGCGCGTGCTCATGACACTGACGGTTGAACAGCTTCTCGCTGTATTATGCAGCAGTGCAGTAAAGCGGGGCAGAGAACCAGTCTCGCGGTTGTCGAACACACTGCAAAGTTTGTAGACTAGTTGATGGCGCGACGAAAATGAAAAGAAAGTGAAAATCATTACAGCACTGCCAAGACCAACCATTCTTTTCCCAACTCAGTAATGTGCACCGCGACAATGGTGACCTCCGTGATGTGATCGGTGATGCTTTCAGTTTAAATTTTTCATGCAGAATTCGGTCGACGATGCGAACATAGATGCTGTATTTACGACTTTCATCCATTTCAGACTTGACGCCCGTAGTTAGCCGACCCTTGCGGCCACTGAGTTCCATTGTCGAGCAGCTTTTTTTTTATTCTTCTATTTTAAACAGCGTAGCACGGAGCCCTGAAGTTGTGATGTACTGCTGGCAGTTGGCAGGAGGATAAAGAAATGAGCTCGTAGCCGAAGCGGGCGGGACCGTTCCGTTTCAGCCAACCACGTAGGTCATGCGTTTTCGAAGCGGCAGTCAGCCAGCCGGACGCAATTACTTGTGCTCCCGCATAAGTTATCTGGCTGCTGAGATGAATAATGGGCAGCCTTCCCTCGTGGCCATCAGCTAGCTGAGAATGTGACTTCGCGCTAGCCTAATTACGCCGCAAATGTCGCAGAAAATGAATCGGCATGCACGGAATTACGTCGTTGTCATTCGCTTTAAGCGTTGTTCTATGCTCTGTTCTAAGCACAACTTACTTCTTTCAGTCTAACCGTGCAGTTGTGGTGTGATGACAATATTTCATATTTCTAGTCCTCGGCGAAGCATTACCTAAGGAGCTTCAGCCGACGTACTCGATAAGGTGAAAGGGTATTATGCTGTTGCGCTATTGCGGCCATTTTTGAGTGAAGAAGGCATTCCACTATTAGAAGCAGAAAAGAGAATGGTTTTAAAGCGATTGCTTTGTCTGCTGTTCAGTGAAAAACGCGGCATTCCGTCGCCGGCGTACGGCGTTGTGTCGCCAGACTCTTGATTGGTCGAAAAGGTTTGCCGTCACAAGTGCTGTTGCCATTATACTGGGACTGAGGGCCTTTCAACCTGCGTTATGCAGCTTTTTGCCTCAGTTTCCACCATTTTCTTTAAATGAAAAATAAATCAAATCAAATCAAAGTGGTGCGGCGGAGTTTAAAATTGATTAAAACATTTTATGAATTGTGATTACAAGGTCGCAACTTGTCCCAAACATCATTGCGACATGTAAGCATATAAATTAAATGAAGGTAAATGAATTGCGCTTAAAAGAATGTTGGAGTAATTAGTGCGGTAGCGAAACCCGGACCCTTGGGTTGCGAGTAAGACGTTTCCGCTGGGCCACGCAGCCACTTTCGTACGGTTTGTTCAAACAGGGTTTCATATGTAGGCCGTGTGGTCTTCCACATAATGTGGTAGTTTAAGAATGTAAGCTAATGAGTATTCGAGTGATTAGAGAGGAACTAAAAAAGAGATTGTTGATAAGGCGAGTAGCAAAGCGCAAGTCAGTAAGGCGTGAGTGTGCGTAAACGACTGTATGCTTGAGTCACATGACACTAGTGTGTCATGTGATCTGGTAACATTAGTAGAGCCCGTGATCGGGTAATATGCTAGTGAGATCAAGCAGAGTAGCAGAACGGCAGATTGGGCGAGTTGGTGTTCCATGGTGAAAAGTACATACAAGCAGCGCAAAACAACAGGACTAGAAAGAGGAGGGAACAAACACGGCGCTGAACTTACAACTGAGTTATCTGGTCCGGTTGTTTAGCGCTGTTTGTATGTACTTGTCATCAAGAAGAGTCGCTGACGGGAGCCATTAAAGGCTCTCGAATCATACCCTTAAAAGCGGAGCTGAGGTGTCCCCAAGCCATTTCTTTTGCACCTTCTAAAGTGATATCAAGAATACGTTGCATTTTCAACTTTGCTTTAGTTACAAAATTATTCCACATGAAGTCGTATTTTTTTTCTTATTTGTTACTAAAACAAGTGCATTCCTCTGTGAGACATTTCAATCACGCCACATGACTGCGACACGAGAAGGCTGTGGGCTCCAAAATGGGCGCAATCACGGCGCCCGTTTTGCTTTTTGCATAGACACTGAACGTTTGTATCGCACGGCACACTCATTATTGCCGTCAAAAAGTATCACCTAAGAGCATACCATGGTTAATTTCATTCCGCGCTGCGGCATCTCATCGCAGTCGGGTCGTTAATGCTAAACGTGCTCGCAATTTCACTGCAGACCGCTCGTATACGAAAGCCTCCGATTGCAAAGTTAGATAGAATGGAAGAGCCACCAGTATTGAACTACTGAAACGCATAATGCTAGCATGTATGATGTAAGGTACTCAGACATTTTTAAAGGATGCTTTTGATATGAAAAGCAGGCTTTCATACGCACAACAACATATTATTCAGCACTGAATGTGAACAGTGGCAGACATCAGGATATAAGCGAACTGTGCGAGTTAAACAACCGGTTAGATGAAATCTATTAGTTATTTAAGTGGCAGCCAAGGATTTGATTCTTAAGAATCCGGAGCAATAGCTAGTAGTTACAATATGCTTCTTCAAGCTTAAACAACTATATCCTGCGGCGTAATAAGAAATTATGGCTCTTCGGGTGAGTATAAAAGTCAAGATAGAGGGGCCGAAAAGTGGTCATAGCCCCATTCACAACATACCGCCCTTGAAGCTATATCCGCTCTCCGCATGAACGCGTTGCTGCAGACCCCTGAAGGCGGCTGAAGATATTGTTTGCGAGGTTAATTAGTAGGTTTAGTTCACTAGTTCATCCATGAACATAGTTCGCCCTTTATTTCTAAAGTGCGTGACGGCCGACGCAGCAATCCGAGAGAAACAATTTTTCTAGCTCTGAAAGCTGTCCAAAACATACCTAGAGGTATTCGTCGAACCATCAAATAAAACAGGGTTTCGGTAGAAATGTACTGGTCTTCGAACGTTTTCAGAAAATGTGATGTGCGCTACCAGAAACCCACGAGTATATCGGTGTGCACTGTAATACACGTCCTTTTCGCCTTATACAGCGAGCGCCGTCCGTCGGAGCTAAGCTTGCGGTCACTTTTGATAGAAGCATAAAGCGAGCGTAGTGAATCTAGAGGGAATATTCTCGGAAGGTGGAACCAGTGAAACTGGATGGAGGATGAGAAGTATGAGGCACGCACACAACACCGCAGCGATGTTGTGTGTGTGCCTCCTGTTTCTCGTTCTTCGTCCGGTTTCGCTGGTTCCACCTTCTGTGCATTATGAACTAACTAGCCCAGGAAGCTACGCGCTTGAAGGGAATATTTTTGGCTGCAAATGTAGTCGCCGTACTTGAAACTCCCGTTAATTTTTCATGAAAGCTCGTACGTTTTCTCCGTTCTTCAGACATCGACTTGCTTATGCGCTTACTATGTATTTCAAGCTGCTGTACAAACAGACCGATATGTTTTCAGACCATTTCAACACCGTATTGAACTTCTTTCATCATTGGCAACTTAAGTTAGCAACACCATATAACTGTAGAATTGCTGTAGACGGAGCATGCGTAAACAACAATGAAAATGTGCAACCATATTTTAGTGCTTCCCGCCAGGCACTTACAAGAAAGCTCCAACGCCGTTCTTTAGTAACACCAGCCCTCAGGCATCCTGAGCCTCGCAACTTGTTAGCAGTGAAGTAGAAGCTACTGGCGCGTGGCCGCTATCTGCACTATTGTGCTGTTTGCATGCATTCATGAGATGAGTCAGCTATACAAATTTGGAAGCCTTCGTCTCTCTGTCGTGGCTACAGCCACACGGCGAACAAGTTGCGCGACGAAGTGGAGGTGCCATGGTTCTCACGCGAGCACGTCGTGTGGGTCCGTTGGGCCTGCCGCACTCCTTAATAATGCACTTCCTACTTACATGTCCCGAGGACTCCGGCGACACTCGTCTACGTGTTTCGGCACCTAGACAGCCTGGCGCATTTCTGGCTTGACTGGGGAAGAGCCTTGCTGACTTGATACTTGCCACGTGCAGAGGGGTAGTCCGAGAACATTACGCGTTCAATGACTCGCACGCGGACGGGCATAAATAAGACATTCATTTTCCATACACACTATACAGTGCGCGCAAGGTTGCAAAGACAGGTGCTCCATAAACGGTTGAGTCTTCTGCTGGCTCGCATTCGACACCTTTGAAATTCTCAGCGCGAGCTCATGTTTTGGGGCATATACGATCACAAACCTGAAGCGTCGTTAAAGTGCGCTTCTGAATTCTAGATGAAAAGTGGCCCTCAAGCTCAAACTTTTGCTTCGCCCCTTTTAAGAAATGTTTATCAGTTGTGAGCTATGCTGCGTCGGGCGTATGGCCATTTCGCGGGCATTTATACTTTATGGCAGAGATGACACTAAGAAACTGGCGTTCGCTAAGGACACCTTCTTTGTATTTGTCATAGCGGCCTTTGTAATTTTGTCTTAGCGGCCTTCGGAAACATTTGTGGCGCAGAACGAACTGATGAAAAATGATGAAGACGACATGTTCCAAAGAGTGGCTGCAAGGTTCACTAGACTCTCGGAATAGGGGGACCAAGCACCAATTTTAGACCCGATTAAAATGTTTTCATCAACACCATCACGAGAGGCTGCGGCAATGCCGAGCGGTGTAAGGAAGCGGGCAGCGAAGCTGATCTGATTGCGCCAACACCGATTCAAGTCCTTCTCTGGGCTGTATATATATTTTTTTTTCAGCAGGATACCAGTGAGACGGAAAGTTTCGGAATAAATTGCGTACGTTCGCCTTCATGTACGGTGTCACGTTCTCCTTCATTTTCGACCATATAACTCCAGCTTCAAATTGATATGATGCCTCTCAATCTGCCGAGATCGGGGCTAAAAACGTATCATGGCTCATAAAATCACGTTATCCATCTATGTTTTAACATGTTCAGGTATAAAATGTCAATGACAGTGCGGAAATAAGGCGAAGTTGCCACGTAGCTGTGCCACATTGGCTAATTAAGATAAATGTGAACGAGACAACTTTTGGAGAAAGGACAGCCTCAGTGGCCATTAAAACACAAGTTAACCAGTGCAACTAGCAGAGCGGTTAACTAGTATTGAATTGTTCACTTTTAACTACTAGTGTTAAGCTTCTGAATCATTGAGATGCGGATAGCCCACCGTAATTGATATTAATACTAGTTTTTAGAGTTTCGAAAACGCGGTTGCCCTCGGCGCTGTGGCCCAACAAATTTTGGCTACATTGCGCCAAAATTGCGCCAAAAAGCTACATTGCGCCAAAAAGCTTTCGAAAAGCTTGCACGCAAAGCAACCTCTCCAGTGCACGTAACTCGTCGAAATAGCCAAAATCTAATGTACTCTTAAGGTGAAGGTTGCGCAAACACGGGACGATCCACAACGAAGAGAACAGGCGCAACCTTCACCTTAACAGCAACCCCATGGTAACACGTACCAACTAGACACAACCGAAGTTTTATCTAATGCACTACACCGCTGACAATGGTATGCCGAAAAAAGAGCTCTTCTATCTCAAACAACCTGTTTTTAAAAATTGCGTAAAGTCTTCGGCAAAATATCCTGTATACCTAGCAACCTGCCGATTGTCTCATGCGGCAGCTCATTTAATTCTTTGGAAACATGTTTGGAAACCCGACCGGAAAAGGATGACGTGAATGTTTTCGAATGCGTGTTGGGGTAGGCACAGATGCTTGAAAAAAGGAAGATTTGGCAGTGCGTGAATATGGGCCTTGTGGTTGTTAAAACGCAACCTCAAGGGTGTTTTAGTATGTCCGATGTGCTCCATGCCGTACACACCGCAGTGTAGCATATATAGCACAGTTGCGCTTTCGCAATTAGGGTTTCCCTAATCCTGGAGGTTGAGAAAAAAAAAAAGAAAAGAAAGAAAAATGGGCTCCATCGTCAGAGCGTGATCTGGCGGTAGGTGAAGACAGAGACGGTGGTAGCATGTCATGCGCTTGCATCCTGCACACGGGTATTAAACCTGGTAAGCCATGGGGCCTTATATCAATTTATTTTTATTTACTGCATGATTGAAGCTAGCTCGCAGAATGCGAATGCTGCTTGGCAAGATGGGCCAAGGCGGCACTCACGATAACACCCCGTCGTTTCCTTTGGAGTTCATTAGACGCCGCGAAGGAGGACAGCGCTCGGTGGAAATGGGGGCTCTAGGAAAAAAACGCCGGTAATTCAGAGTGCGCCTATTGTTGCGGCACGATATAGGCCTCACTTGGGTAATGTCGGCCGAGTGCACCAATAAAGGACCCATCGTCATCCGGCGCCGGGAGCATCGCGGAGCAAGTTTAGCTGACCGCAGCCCCGCATCTCGCGTCTTCGCACCATTGACCTTGCGCTTCGATGGGCGAAGATTACACGAAAGAGAGTATTTTGCTCATTCGCTCCTAATGGTCGAGATAGGTCTATTTGGTTCTTTTCGTTTTTGTTTGTTTGAACATACTGAGAGCCATAGCTTTGGCCCAAGAAGGAGGGGCTCTGCAATAAAATACCAAAGCCATAAAAACAATCAGTCACAACACCCGCAAGTCATAATACAGCACAATAAATCAAACAAAGACCAGAACAAACAAGATTACGAACCATGCAATGAATCCTCAAACTTCTTTATAAAATGCTTGGATTTGCCTGAATCCAAAGGATGATGATTCCACTCCGCGATAGTATTCGGGAAAAAGCTGTACGTTACGGCCGGTGTTTCCGCATTTGCATAAAGGAAGCCCCACCTTTCTTCCTAATAGCATTCTTTTGTGCTTTTGGATCAAATAAAAAGATAGGCAAACGCGAAAGCCGGTGCTGATTAAGTTAAAGCTTCAGTACACGCTCAGTGAATATTCTCTTAGACAAAAATAAAGAAAAATTATGCAAATACCATTTTCTGCCCATTACTTACGTTTTATGGAGCTAAATTGAATGAGCAAAGGTAGGGAGTTCGTTGCTTGTGCATGTTCGCCCTTATGCGCTGAACGGTCGTGCGCTCACATATATACAGCCAAACCTCGCGATAATAAAAAGGTGTACAACGAAATAATGACGTAATCAAGGAATACATGTTCCCTATAAGAGCTCCAATAGAAGCCCATGTATTTGTTTTCTTGTTTTTACGAAGTAAAAATTTTCCTACAAAGCGATATAACGAGCCCCAAGTGAACTCCAGTGGTGGTCTCTCGCTGTGTCCGTCGTTATGTAACGGAACTCAACACTTCCGCATCCATTCGAGTCAGCGAAAGTCAATTCTCCGCAAAAAAAACAAAAAAAAAAACAGCTTTTATCAGCACACCACAAAGCAAACCATATACTTTTCTTGCCTATGGCGGGCCCTCGTAGGACGTTTCTCGCCAAGATGCGTCGGTGTCGCCTTCGACACCGCAAATTTGGACGCCAGCGCATCCACCTTCGCCGAAGCACGGGTGCGCGGCCCTCTGAATTATGTCGCGCCGCTGCGCCTCGAGAGTGGCCAAAACCAGCAGAGTTACTCCTTTCTCAAGCTCCGTTGCTGCTTGCGGCCCACTGCGAACGCGCACTGCTTCGCAGGGGCTGTGGGCAGTATAGTTTCGTAGCTTCCATTTTCGGCGTGGTTGCATGGTTTGATCGTCTGGCAGTCCTTTTGGTGCGCTTGACAGTACCTACATTCATCTCGTTTAACGACACCAAGATTAGTGGCAGTATCGGGATACGAAAGCGTGAGGCAATCCGGCAACCAGAAGGCGGCCAATAAGGAGGTGCATCCGGTGCGAAGAAATCTCAAACAGCGGAGAGCTTTGATGTCGCTCTGGGAGGGTTGTCAACAATGCTCAGCAGCAGGAAACCAGTCCACTACACTGACGCCCCACGGTGTGAAAGAAACCAGAAGAAGCTAAGATCCCATGTCTTTGAAGCAATGGGAATACCTTTCAAGCTGTTAAACAGTGACAGCTGTTATGAGCACAATTTATGGTTCAGCGGATTCGTCGTTGGCGTAACACGAAGGACAAACCAGGAGTAGGGGAGGGTGGCTATGCCACCTCACTCATAGACGTAACACATGGACAAAGTAATGAGCTATTAGTCATCAATATGTGGCAGCAAACTGTCGAAAATAACATTCAGCAAATTCAGCCGCCGCGGTGGCTCAGTGGTTATGGTGCTCGGCAGCTGACCCAAAAGACGTGGGTTCGATCCCGGCCGCGGCGGTTGAATTTCTTTGGAGGAGAAATTCTAGGGGCCCATGTACTGTGCGATGTCAGGGCACGTTAAAGAACCCCAGGTGGTCGAAATTTCCGGAGCCCTCCACTACGGCGTCTCTCATAGACTTAGTCGCTCTGGGACGTTAAACCCCATAAACCAACCTTTGCAAATATTATTTTCTGCTTTAATGAGTGGGATAGAATGCAGGAGTCAGATAACTTTGTTTTTCTTTAACTGAGAGCTGCATAGCAGGTATGTTTGGCGCAGAACATCCATGAAGGTTGTCAGCCATTAGGCCTCCAGGTAGGTCGTTGATGACACCTGCTCTCGACGCCTGCCATTACCCGGGCCTGATCTCTGCGACGCATGGCGATGCTCGTTACCCTTTATGGCAACAGTGCGAATGGAGAAGCGCGTTCCCCAAGTGACGGCCGGGTGGACACTCGTTCGATAATCCATGCAGTCTTTTCCACTGCTCGTTGCTTCGCAGCATTCTCAGCCCGGCGCGCCACTGCTTCAGTATGTCCCAACCCCTTCCCAGTGCTAGTCATTATGGTTTAGGAATTCTGAAGTCTTGGCTTCGTAACTACTGCCACAATTACCATCCCATACTGGTCGTTATTCGGCCATCAAGAAACGCAAGGGTTAGACAAGAGCCGCGGCTTCAGTTCCTGCGAAGGATCCCCGAGTATGCCATGTTTATCAAGATAAATACTCTCCTGAGAAGGAACAAAGATATGAAAGAGCACTTAATGAAATACCTGCTCAGAACTTTCAATACTGCATTCTTGAACCTACTCGTGCATTCCTTCAATAGTTCAGCAGCCACATATTGTTGAGAGTTCGTTCAGAAGGCTGCAATGATTCGCGCTGCGACTTAAGTCTTCATCTATTCTATGTGTTTCACTCGTGGGGAAAGAGTAGCAAGCTAAAAAAATAACTCTAGCTCTTTTGTACACAGCCTCGAAGCTAATTTTCTGGATGTGGTTGGTTTCAAAAAACATTTTCGTGTATCAAGCGTGTGGTTTGGGGAGTGTGTGTCAGCCCCGTGTTGAATAACTTCATGTCGGAGCAATGCAGTAAATTTTTGACACGCGAACACACCCAGCGGCGATTAGAGCATACGTCACTAATTATTTATGGGGTCTTTGTGACATGTTGAGTGGTGTTGGTCCTCGTAACTTTGAAAAGAAAGCGGGGACATGGAACCAGCAGCTAAAACCTAAAGCGTCTGCTTTCGACTTTTCCTCAATGTTTCCTCCTTTTTATACTTCGTCCCCATGACACGCCGGCTAGTGAGTCAAACGCACGCCTGCCCACCCACCTCCCCCCTGAATATTTGCATCCTTCCTTTGTGCTTTTTGTATACTAATTTCGTACAGTTCTCGAAATCAATGCCGATATGCTAATTTTAGGAAGGACAATGTGTTTTGCTGCACAATCTGCGCCCTGCAGAGAGCAGTGAATATGCATGGAATCTGTTGCACACCGAACAAGGCTGCTTGCAACCGCTTGCTGCAGTCAAGTTATCCCTGTTGCAAATTTCATCTGCAGGATGCTTTCAGCCTAGAGGCATATATTATTTCTTCCACATTGTGTTTTTCGCGCCACTGTAACTTAAACTCCGTTTTGTTGCTATATGTCAGTTATTGTAGCTCTAGTTCATTAATCTTTCTTCCATTATGCCCCATGTACTTCTTCGTATTGGAAACAAATACACTTTTACCTTCCACATTTGCGAGCGGGCCTTTTCAATCAAATAGGAAAGCAGAATAAGTTTTTTCTCCTCTTATAAGAGCGAGTAGCATAAGTGCGCAGTTGGAGGGAAACTGATAAAGAACGGGCATCACTGATACAAACTTCGAGCCGCTGGTACGCTCTGCTGCACTCCCAGATACGCGCCGAAGTGACAGCTGGCGGGGTTCTTCACGGCTGACGCCATAATCTCTTCACTGACTTATTTACTTTTTCCGGCTGTGTTTCAGAAATTGAGGAGCGGCATCGTGCTCCGAAGTAAGTTGCTAGGTATTTGCGTTGACGGCCTGAGTTCAGCTGCTTGAAACAGCACTCTTTTCCTTTTGAATCAACTAGTCATTTCACATTCTTTTTTTAGCGGGTTCTCAAGAATATTGGGGCAGTTGGAACTCTGGATCTGCTGGCAGGAAAGAACCGAGTGAACTAAAAGCAACATGAAATGGAAAGCACATTCCTCGGCCGATGGAGCCGCCCCCTTTCTAAATGGGCCCAAGGCAAGAACGCCGTACAAGTCAGAACCTTTTTATGTGGAAGCGTTCAGAGCACTGTAAAGATAGCTCATCTGTGCGAGAAAGCGAAATGATCGGCGTATAATGCTTGACTTCAGACTGCAAAGATCGCAGTGCACATTCTCAATCGCGTAGTTTCTCGGGCTTCATGGCTTATGATGGGAAGGCTTCACAGCTCCGGAGTAGGGAACCTAGAGATTGCATTCAGGCTGAGATCGCCTGTGATTTGTGTCTCTCATGTTATTTTGGGGACTTGCAGTGTCATACCCGTTGTTAGTTTTTTCTTCGAGCATTTTTTTAAAGTTATTGCCAAGCTACGGGAAAATGAAGGGGCTGTACGGAAATATAAAAAATGAGAATCGAAAGTGGTTTTCGTACACATACAAAAGACTATGATGGATATGAACATTTTTTTGCTCTGAAAAAAAAAGCTGTTATGCAGATTTATGCCAACGTTTTAGTAAATGTTCGAGAAAGTAATTATTCGCAGTTTAAAATCACCAGTATATCTATTTTGCTGAAAGATAGAGAACTTTTTGAATATTATACAGAAGTTTAATTTTTCGAGAAAGTGAAGTGAAGCGGAATCTAAACTTTTTTTTGATCAAGGCGGCAAAAGCCTCTCAGACGATTCGAATATACAAAGGCTCATATGCATCGCATAATTCTTCTGTGTTGCACACATTCTTTACAACAATACTTTTAACCTCTTTTCGGTGTTGTGCATAACCTCTTTCTTTAGTGAATCTAGTTTGTAGGGACATTGCTGACTTTGTCGAAGGTGAAATTCATTTGGAACGAAAATTCTCAAGGTATTTTATTTCAGTGTCGATATTTTGTTTCAGTGTCGATATTTTATTTCAGTGTCGACTTCGACGCAATTCGGGACGATGCTAGAATGCGATTGCTTTGAATGAGCTAATAAATGTTTCGAGAGGTAATTTTTTCGATTTTTCAGGGTTTGCTTCCGTCCTTGCTTCTACAGAACATAGTGCAATGGGGACTGTTCAAATGCGTTTGTTTCCAGATTATTCGTAGGAGGGGGCAAGTTTTAGGGTTAAGTTTTCTACTGGTGATGACGTTTCGCTTTGAGATTGCTTGCAACAGTGAACTATTTTACTTTATTTGAATTTATAATGGGGAGAGGCATCCCGTACTTAAGTTACGCCACTTTTCTGTAAGGGCAACTAAATCCTTATCGCTGTAAAAAAAAAAAAACTGCAAATTTATGAAGGCAGCGCGACGCCAACAATAACTCACCCGCGCTGCCTTAAATGAGTGCAGTTTTTTTCTTTACATTTTTACAATATTGTTAGTTCTTGAAATTTCGACTGTATACTTCACGGTTGGCCCAAGGCTGTAATGAAACAGCACTGCAGACTTAGTCCAAATCGCTTGCACAATTAGCAATTAAATTTCTTCAAGCACTAAGTACATCAACAGAAAACCTTACACGTAGTTTTGCAGTTTTAAAGACGCGGCAAGAAACTCTGCGTCTTTGTCAGGCTGAAGCCTGGCTGACGACTTGAAGATTTTTTTTGTTTCTTTTCGCCCTTTCCATTGGAGCGGGCTCGTTTCTGCGCCCTCTTTACTCAACTGCTCTTATGCCGCAGTGCGGGGGGGCATAATGTGCGGGCGCCACACAACGATAGATGTGGCGTGGCTTCTCCTAAACTAACGCGCAGGTTCGGAGCTCAGATGGGAAATGGGTCCGCTCGTTGTAACTCAGCGGCTGCTGCCTGCCTGCGCTCGAAGTCTAATGCAATCTCCTTCCCACATTGACCATGGCAGTCGGGCGTTGCTTCCCTAAGTTGCAATTTAAGAGGCGAACAAAGCTCTTTAGAAACACTTGTTTCGACATCAGCAGACATGTTCGTTTCACCCTATTTATCTAATATTGTACGTGAATGAGCAACTTAGCCTCCTTTGATTTTATGGATTAAAAATGTCCGTGCTTAAAAAGATGTCTCATATTTTTGTCTATTCCGTGTTTTTGTATTGATTATGCTTGTCAAATATTTGGCGCTAAAACGTGTTATACTAAATGCTTTAGGGAGACTGTTCTCCCAAAAAAACCAGCCTACACCCAAAGTATCAATTTAGCGCCCTCTCTTCAGTTCCATTCTTTTCTGCGAATAACAGCGCAGAGACAAAGGACAGTTGAAGCAGACAGGACCGGCGCTGACTAACCACTGCTGTTTTTTGGAAAGAAACAAAAGAATATACTCTTTTTTTCTCAATCAACAGCGCATGGGTAACACCAATAGGTATGATTATATCTATATCGTATGATCTAGATATTTTAGTTCACAATCATAAACACATACAGAGGGGGTGCTTATGCACGAGTTATGTTTTCTGTGTATATGAAGCGTCTCACTGATATTTCTTGTTAACTTACCTTTGTGGTTGTACTTGACCACGGTTTTCTAAAAAATGGGGCTGCATAATTTTTTAGGTCGATTAGACCGGTTGTTGTGCGAAAAATTCCTGTAATGCAAAGGTAGATTTCAGGACGGAGCCCCTTTCAAAGAAGTGTTGCGGTTTCATTGACAGGCATTTAAGTACCTTCCTGTTTGACCTATTTAGGTCCTCCTCCAGGTGAAACGCACTTCATACACAACCCCTTCAGCACAAGGCACAAACCTGAAGTCATGCTCGAGATGCCAGGCAAAGAGAGATGCTAAGTAAAGCATAATAATATTGCCACAGTTTAGACACCACTCTACCGGCGCCCCCGTGCGGTCTGTCTTCGACCTTTGTCGCGGAGCATTTCCTCAACCTGCCTCCGAATCACCACCCGTTCTTTCGCAGACACTCGATAGGGGTGATGTTGTATAGGCCTCTCGCCTTCATCAACTACAACGCGGTGTTTAGCGACCGATGTTTGCCGAACTTTAGAAGTGGTCGCAAAGCAGTCACGGAAAGAGTCGAGGATCATGTGAAGGCGGTGTTTCTGATCGGCGGTTAGGTCGGGGTTCACATCAGTCATAACGGGGGCGTCAGACGTCGATGCATGGGTATCGTTGAGGGACAAGGCGCAGTGGGAGACTGAGTCACTAATTTCATCGAAATAGGCTATGGCGGTTGCTTGCGGCAAGTGGCGGTATTCGGCGCTAAAGTTGGTAACTAAAAGCTGCGTTCGCATTCCGCGGAGGGAAGTAACACCCCGCGGAACGCAGACTTGTTGACTCAGCAGTAACGACAGGTTACCTTCCGCAACCCCGTCAGGCGTGCGTGGGTTGGAGCATTCCACCGTAATAAACTGGAGCGTGGTGGTAGCGTGACATTGTCATCACACACGCGAAAAACAGGCCTGTCGGGATCGCTGCTGTCGGCTATGGCACACTGAGGTGAGAACGTCACGACAAGTTCGCGGAGGTTGATTATCGCACCGTGTTCCCGAAGAAAATCAAACCTGAGGATGAGGTCCTTCGAGCAATGAGCCAACACAGCGAAGCAGGCAGTGAAGGTTACACCGCGAATCTCCATTCTAGCGGTGCAGACGCCAAGCGGTGTCACCAGATGGCCTCCAGCTGTCCGGATGTGCGTTCCAGGCCAAGGTGTCAGGACTTTCCTCAGGACAAGCGCCAGACCACGACTCATGATGGAGAAATCGGCGCCGGTATCGACGAGAGCAGTCACGCGGCGGCCATCAACGATGATCGGGATTTCAGCCGAAGCTTGGTCACCTTCAGAAAAACGCCGTGGGGGGGGGGGGGGGGGGGGGGGGGGGTTGGACTAGGAGATCGTTCTCGCGGTCGAGTTGGGGCCTCAAGTGGAGGCGTCTCTGTTCGTCGAAAAGTCGTGGGACTTAAGGGTCGTTCAGATTGTCCAATTGAAGCGTCAAGCGAAGGCGTCTCTGGGCGTCGAAAGGTCGTCGCGGCGTGGGTCGGAGGTTGGGTCGCATGCTAACGTCGCTGAGCGGAGGATGTTCGTCATTATGTCCAGTGACGGCGGCCCTACCTCCGGGGGTCGCCGTCCTCAGTTTTTCCCGGCGCGGCTGGGGGACTGCCGGACGTAGGAGTGGCGGGCTGGTGAAGACAACCGTCGAGGCGACGGTGACCTGGACTGACGTTGGGCAGTGGGTGCAGGTGGGACGTTGGCCGCTAGGTACTGATCGATCTCGCGGGGTCGTTCACCATAGCGTGGCAGGGGTGCGTCTGGCGAGAAGCCGCGCAGGCCAATCCGGTGGTACGGGCAGTGACGACGGATGTGGCCTGCTTCGCCGCAGTGGAAGCACAGGGCCTGTTGTTCGGCGTGCGCCACATGTTTGCCTTCGTGACGGGTGGGCGGTCGTCTGGCAGCGCTGTCGTATACGGGAATCGGTGGGACGGCGTGGTAGGGGCAGGAGAGTAGAACGCCGGCGGTGGTGGCGCAGGACTTCGAAATGCCTCGCTGTATGTCATCGCATAGGGCGCTGGCGGTTGGGGAGGTGGAATGGGCTGCACCGTGCGGCGTGTCTCGTCACGGACAGCATCCGAGATGGCGGTGACACTAGGAGGCTGCTCCACAGAGCGAAGCTTCTGCAGCTCTTCGCGAACGATGCTCATGATGAGTTCTCGGACGGAGGTGTTCTCATCCCCGGGCCTCGGCATGTGGCACTCCACAGCAGTGATATTTGATGGACGGCCGTAGTGCGCAAACCGCTGTTGCAGGGTGCGCTCCATGCCTGCCGCTTCCTTTGCAAAATCGGCGACTGTAGCCGGAGGATCGCGCACGAGCCCAGCGAACAATTGCTCCTTCACTCCTCGCATCAAATGGCGCACCTTCTTAGCTTCCGACATCGAAGGATCAGCGCGGTTGAAAAGCCGGGTCATGTCCTCCACGAACATCGCCACGTTCTCGTTTGACTGCTGCGCTCTCGATTGCAGGGCCAATTCAGCACGCTCCCTCCGCTCGTAGCTGCTGAACGTATCCAGCAACTGCTGCCTGAAGTCTTGCCAGGTGTGGATGGCGGACTCGTGGTTTTCGAACCACGTCTTGGCGGCGTCCTGGAGGGCAAAGTAGACGTTCCGAAGCTTGCGGTCCTCGTCCCACAGATTAAATTCAGCGACCCTGTCATACCCGTCCAACCAGTCCTCCACATCCTCAAACTTGTCACCATGAAACGACGCGGGCGTGCGAGGCGTATAAAGAAGTAGCGGTGGCGAACTCACAGTTTGCTGGAAGGTCTGGCTGGCCACCGTAGAGGTCATCGTGCGGGATGGCGCGGTGAGGGCGGTTGTACTCTGGGGCTAAGCCTTTCAAGCGGCGGCTTGACTTGTGGACAGCTGTCGTGTCCAGGGGGTGTGGCGGAGCGCTGGAGGTTCCTGGGACCTCTTCGTACATGGATCGTACCCAGCAGCTGCAGCAAAATGTTACGGACGCCGGTAGAACGTTCTATCCCTGGCAGAACAGTACCTGGCGAGCACACTGGGCAGAGCACAGTCGGCCAACCCTAGCACCGAGCAGAAGAGGACGAAGTCCGGCGCACGACAAAGGTCGAAGACAGACCGCAAGTGCGGTCCCTGAAGGTGGTAAGAGAGCTGAACACAAAACAATGGGGGTACTTTAGCCGGATTGCTCATAGAGTTTAGCTGCTATAGGTTACCGGAATGAGAAGCCAGCGCTGAGACGAGTATGAGGTAAGTACTCTGCCCCAAGAACAACTTAACAGCTGATGATGCCATAACAAATTTCACATAAAACATAGAAATTAATGTTCTCCTCCCCTTCAACTTGTTCCTGTAATCATTTTCTAAAACGGCTCAAGGCGCAGAAACTACCTTGCTCCCTTCTTATGTATAGGCATGCGGGTGAAGTGGCCACTTGAGCACAATTTTTGTGTTCAGGAACTGAACCTTCGAAGACAGGTTTTTAATACTATTCACGGATGTTACCAGGACAGAGGTTCTAGTGTGCATAAACGTTTGATGCAAAAGCGCTCATAATTTGCAATAAATGCACCGCGAACTTTTTTCTGCTCAGTGAACTACCCACAAATAAGCACAATGATCGATACATTCTTTTTCAAGGTACGAAGTAGCACCGAAGTATCGTAGTACGAAAGCGGAGCTGCTGAAGAAAATATATTATTATACAGTCCATTACATACCTAATGGTCAGAAACACGTGGACAAGAAATCACCATTATCAAAGTTCATAACGTGCTCTCGCCATCGTTGTCGTGTTTTCCTCTAAGGATGGTAATGGGCGATGGTGCTCTCTTTCTCTCTGTTCTCGTAATGTGTTAGCACTGTCCTTAGCCTTTGAGCACCGGCACGCTCTACGGCGGTAGCATTAGGCCTTCTGAGCGCATATTGGCGTTGGTGGTTTCATGGCCAGGTTACTGGCGCCGTTTCAGAACCCACAGGTTGCATTCCCAAGTAAACCAAGCGCACAGGTTCTCTTCACTTCGCGAAGACGGAGTGCCTTTAGGCTGAACTCTGCGGCTCCGTATAACTGTGCGAGGCTTCAAAGACTTGAAGTTAAACCGGGCTACATAATTAGACGAATCTGCTGACCCGAAGGACGCGGGTTCGATCCCGGCCGCGGCGGCCGAATTTCGATGAAGGCGAAATTCTAGAGGCCCGTGTACTGTGCGATGTCAGTGCATGTTGAAGACCCACAGGCGGTCGAAATTTCCGGAGCTCTTCCCTCATAGCCTTAGTTACTTTGGGTAGTTAAACCCAAACAAACCAAACCTAATATTTAGACGAATAAATGCATCACCGACTGGCCCCGCAACGCGTTTTATTAGGCTGCAAAGAGTTGACCTGATCGCCTCTGACAGGCTGGGGCATTTCACGGAAACTAAAAAAAATTATGCCGGGCTCTGCAAGGTTGTTGTTGAACCTCATGAACTCGAGAATTTGACTCAAACGTGGATTGACTTCCTTTCGCATTCAAGAGTGAAGCAGCCGGATGTTACTACGCTGCCGCAGCAGGCCAGCTTTCACCCGAATTGCCGTTCTCTCATGGGGTGTTCGCTTTGGTCCTATAAAGGGCCCTCTGAGGGTCTGTCTTTGTCAGCAAGATAGTCAGACCGAAGTACTCACGCGAAGACAATGCAAAGCCGGTGGGGCCAATAGAGCGAGTTTCTACGGCCGATGTCCACTCATACTTTCAAGAAAAAGACGGCTCCTACTGATAAAAATGAAGCTAATATACCGGGTGTTCCAGCTAAATGTAACCAACCTTTTAAAAAAGGCGAAGTGCCCTAGGCCAGTGAAACAACTAAAGGTTGTTCAGAATCGCATGACCTAGTCTTGAGTATTTTTTTCATTCTTAAATGTTAATTAATTAGTTAAGCTTAATTAGCTAACTTTTTAATTATTGTCTTGAGGAACAAAGTGTAAATGAAAATATTTTAGATCGCCTCGAAAAACCGCTAGTAGTGCTGTTTCCATCACGGTACGATTTACGTAGCTTCATTTATCGGCCTTAAAAGAAAGTTATCACGTGACCAGCTGCTCGCTCGCATCTCTGCTCCAATGTGCACCCAAAGTCTAATCGAAGAGAGGACTTCAGGAAAACAGGATTTTATTCTCTAAGGTGCATCTTGGGACGCTGGAGTGACATGGTTGTCACGTGGAAGCTTTTTTTTATTGTCCGAATTACGGGTAAAGGCTGGTAAAAAACTACTTTACGTAAATAGTACGTTGCTGCAAATGTTTCAGACAGCTGTTTTTCAAAGCGATCTACAACTTTTCCATTGACACTTTGTTTATCAAGTCAATAATTAAAAAGTTAGATAATTAAGCTTAACCAATTACTTAACCTTGAAAAAAGAAAAAATACTGCAGACTAGGTCACGCGACTCTAAAGACCCCTCAGTTGGTTTCAGACGGCTAGGGCCTCCCGTGTTTTTTAAAAGCTTGGTTACATTTAGCTGGGACACCTGGTATATAGAGAGAGCGCCTGTCTCTGAACGAAACGTCTTTACACCAAGCACTACCTTGTGCAACTGAAAAGTTTCTCTAGGCGTATTCTACCTTACTTTTGGAATCAGTAGCGCATATGTCCTACGATTTATTGACTCGTGTACCTACAAGCGGATATCAAGAGAAAGAATCACTGACACAGCAATTCATGCATAAAACTTTTTCTTTCTTTTCCTAGATCTTCTTCGGTGAGAGACGCGCTCTGATCTCAAGGGTACACAACCACTGTCTCTCACTCTCCGATCACGGTGCTTCCGCCCAGAGGAGAATATCGGCTCTTGAAGGAGCGCCGCGGCAGAAACCATAAGTTGGAGCTGAATGCGGGTTTCAAGAAGTTCGGCTTCGCTTATTCCGAAGCGGCGTTCAACTTGAAAAACAGTTGAAGAAACTGAATACAAGAAATGGTGCTTCTGCTTTTCATGCAATCTTAAGAGCGTGCTGAACACGAGATATCCGTCTTGTACGCCATTCTTGTCTGTCATTCATTGTGGTTTGCTCAAGGGGAGAAATAAAGACATGTAAACAGGACGGAGATGAACAGAGGTATGACTAGATGTGAAAAGAGCTTCAAAATGGTGCTGCGTCAAGTCGGAAGCGGACTGTGCGAGAACTTTCCAGGAAAACAGAATTCATTTTAAAAGAAAGGTCTGAGGGCAAAACTAGGCTGAATAATGTCTATACCTTATTCAGCTCTTTTTCTTTTTGAGGTTATAATGCCACACTTCGTGCTGTAATTTGCTCACATGTGTGATAAACGTAATTGATGTTAGTATGCATCTGATTACTGCCAAACCTCTCTTTGAAGAAAAGCAAAACAACGTGAAAAACCCATAGTTGAATTAGTTATCAGCCAATCAATGCTTTATTTCGACTAACAAATGGTAGGTCGTCAGGGCTAAAGCTGTCGTGAACCACTTGAAGGTGCCGAATGCCCATCCTGCACGTATAACACTGTGCAGAACGATCAACGAAGACGCAGATATTTGCGTGCACGGCGATGCGCTTTCACCTGAGTTCAGTTTAGTGCACTGACATACTGTCTATTACGTTGCTGCATAATTCCATTGAGCTCATTTTAGAATACCATTGCGAATATATTTTATCGAGAAAACATACAGGAGAGAAAGACTGAAGAACAATGAGAATTCAGCTAATAACGTTATTTAGACAAAGCTGCTATCCCCGGCAGAAAAATTCGCGCATCTAGTTGCGGTTCAATTTGCCTAATTCAAGATTTACATGCAGGGATTTATTCAATAGAAGTGGCAAGTTGTACGTGCGTATTATGCATTTAGTGCGCCTACGTGATATCAGCCTTCTCTCAAAAGCACGGAAGCGAGTATCACGTTCCTATGTTTTTGACTGCGATTATATTTCAGGAGGCTCTTCAACTTTTAATCGCAATATAGCTGAGAGCACAGCAGACGGAACTCCAAAATTCTTATAATGCGTGAATAGTGGTGCAGATGATTGCAATTAGGTCCCATGTGCAATACATCAAAGTGCTTCCTTTTGCAGAAGGAGCAGGGTATGAATATTTGGTTGTGTGGTTGTGGCCCAAACTAGTGAACAGTAATTTATAGGAGAGGAAAAAATGCATGATATCTTTGCAGTTTAGTTCTACCTGGAAGAAAAGCACTGCGGTTTGTAAGTGCACCAACCGCCATGGAGAGTGTCTTTGATGACAATTCGATGTGATGTGTCCACGACATGTCGCCAGTGAAATGCACACCAAGAATGTCGTGTTCCTGAGCATTCTCTAAGGGCGCATCTCCGAGAAACAACCTGTCTGCTATGTGTGCTTACTTTTCTCTCGGCATAAATAATATGGTCTTTCCTGGCTTTTCTTACTTCTTTTAGATCTTGGTCAGAAAGAAATATGCACGGATCACCTGCTTAGAGGAGGATGCTTGCACTGATTCCTTTCTGCACAATATCCTTGACATAAACGTTGAAAAGAAGAGGGCACAGGATACTCCCGTGTGCGTCTCTACATCGCAGTACAGTACGAGCGCTATGGCGGTGGGATTTGCCGGCGAGAAGAGAAGAATGTAATAAGCAACGATTGCGATAAGAAAAGAGGCGGTTAGAAAATTGGTAAAAGGCCACGAATGAGATCAGAAGAGCAGACAATTTTCAAGTTTCTAATTATTCCTTGACCTGTGTAGTTAAGGCCGCAAATAGTACCTTTTTGGTGGTTTCCCACCGTTTCTCTGCCCCCTCACCCTGTCCGGCCTGTCCTTGATGATGTAGACAATGTGCATTATATTCCTTTTTGTACAAAGCTGGCAGAGACGTGTCGGACGCTATTACGCATGCTCCCATACTAAAGCGTAAGGTGCGAATGAAAGTATGCTCTTTTCAGAATCTTCCTCTTTTTCCGATGTCGTAGTTTAAAGGCGCCCCCAATTACAATATATAAGTTTAGCTATGCAAAAGCGCGATGTTACGAGAGATCAGTTCTCTCAGGGCTCAGGCCAAGACATTCTTACACTGCCCGTGACTTAAGATATTTGTACCGCCTAATGTGCGACAAAGGACTCCGTAATCAGTGTGCTAGGTGTCTTGAAACTACCGCATTTAATTTCAAGAGTGGTCATAGTCAATGAGAGCAAAGACTAGAGTGGGTGAGAGAGCAGTCCACTCGATATGGCGCTCAGCACATGCTACAAGCTACGAAACTTTCTCACACATGTCTTTAACGTAATTCTCAGGTTCCACGTGGCCACATGCAAGTCGCTGGGCTGGGCAAGAATCAGGGTGTGCTTTCGAGCATAAATACCGTTTGACAACCTTAGCAAAAGGACAGGAGTGAAAGCGCGTTTGTTCCATCTGCTAAAGGCTCTGTCTTTTAAGGCGTAAGCCTTTAATGCCTCATCGTTGTAAGCAGGAGCTGTCGACAGAAATGTCACGCTTTTCAATTGGTCCAAATGGTCGTGACATCACAGTGCGCGAATTTCAAATGAGGCCAATTATACTTTGCCTAGTAACCATGCAACCTATTAAAGGGATCGTATAGTGATGCTCCAACTAAGTGGTACTGAGTTTAGCTGACCGCTTACTTAAGCAATTATCCTAATTAAGCTTTCTAGTCAGATCATATAAATAAATAAAACCGAGAAGAAATTTCGTGGAGTAGGGGAATCGAACCAGGGTCTCCGGAGTGCGAGACGAGCACGGTAACCACTTCGGCATGCCAGCTTTTTTTTTCTTTATTGCATTTTCACAACGGGTACAAAGAAGTAAAACATGTCAGCAACACTTGCACTGACACGGCAGGTTAAAATTTTTTCAGTTCAACCAAGTCATCCAACACATTTAACCAAGTTGGCTGATCAGGCAGTGCCTGATACACTTCCCTCAGACGTATGACACCTTCAATGAAATGCTCGCGCGGAGATCTCACAACTACTTCTGCATTATTGAATTGTGTCCTTGTTTTCCATAAACTTGGAGGCCAAGGAGCATAATAGTGTCATAAGGGATGTCCTGTTTTCCTACCGGTAAGAACCTGATGCCATGCGGGTGTAGCGGTAAATCTTTCTTTAAGGTTCTTTGAAGCACATCCCAGAAGAAAAACGCATCCCAACAATCTAAAAACACATGATCTATTGTTTCAGGTTTTTACATAGAAAACAATCGGTTGACCAAGGGACAAAGAGTCCTTTATCATGCATCCATGTAGCTCGATGGTTTGCAATGAACAAAGGCGCGTCTAGTGAATACGGTGTCTTCGTTCACTCCCATCTTCCTCCCTTCCCTTAAGGTGAGGTTCAGGTGTCCACCGAGATATGCGAGACAGATACATATCCTTTCCTCAAAAACTAATTTACCGACACGCAAGACGTAGAGCCGAACGGGCGATGGCGTTCTGTGGACTCCCTGGCAGCGTTGCAAGACGCTATCGCGTTCCACACTCGGAGGCGAAGCTTAACATCGTAACCACACATCAGTGACTCTAGCAGCAACACCGCGCTTAAGGCTTTCGCCTCTCCGCGCTTTAGGTCAACAAAGCGCCCCCCTGAATTTTCTTCCCTTAGTTTTAATGTTCGGATTTATGCGGAGCCAAGGATACGGTCTGAAGTGTGCTTCTGAAAACAGCGCCCAGCAAAAGGCTCAGATTTTCTTGAATGGCCTAAAAATGTTTTGGATGCAGTTTTTTTTTTTGATGAAATTGTCCCTGAACAAATATGGTCTCTTTTGTTGCATGAAAAAGTGAAAGGCTGAAAACAAATAATTGAAATACACGAAGGGTAACTAAAATTGTATATGTTGAAAGAAATTACGCTAAAAAATCCCAACTTATGGATAAAATTTCACGGCGTATGAGGAAGCAGCCAGAGAATGCACTCGCCTTCACTGCTACTGAAGCACCCTTTTCCCCATCTACACACTTCTCTGTGCATGGAGGCAATCGTCCGCATTTTTCTTTGGTCGTTTATTAAATGAGGTTAGCGACGAAGGACTGGAGTTCGTGTACTCACATTTCCCTAAGATCACGTAATAATCGGTGACCCTGTCCAAAGGCTTGCATGGTTCGGGGTCAAAAGGCAATGAAGTTATTTCTGAAAATCAAAGACGATAAGCAATCTGCATTCCTTTTAAGCACCTGGGATATGAATTTTGTGAGCTTCGCTCTGGTTTCACGATATAAGGACTTGAATTTTTATGTGTATGTTGCACTTGACCATCAATAAAACCGGGACTGGGGCTCTGAATGCTGGCTGCGTTTTCATGCTAGAAATGAAGACCCTAGCTGACAAAGCATTTAACAAAATTGAGAGATTTCTTTATAGTAAGCGTTGTATTCTGGGAACAATATATATAACTAGACAAAAGGTTGCACTCATGCTACAATTTTTGGGGACCTCCTGCAAGAGAGTATATTTTTTAGGCACGTATGATGGATATGTACTTTCTCTGTACATTCAGGTGTGCAATGTGCACGACAAACAGTAACTATTAGGAGCACGTGCCCCAATTTTATTTGACCCGGCGCGGTGGCTCAGTGGTTACGGCGCTCGGCTGCTGACCCGAAAGACGCGGGTTCGATCCCAGCCGCGGCAGCTGAATTTCGATGAAGGCGAAATTCTAGAGGCCCGTGTGCTGTTCGAGGTCAGTGCACGTTAAAGATCCCCAAGTGGTCGAAATTTCCGGAGTCCTTCACTACGGCGTCCCTCATAGCCCGAGTTGCTTTGAGACGTTAAACCCCAATAAACAAAACCAAACTAATTTTATTTGGTATTGCCTGGCGTGAAAGTTTATCGAATTGATATAAAGACGAAAAAAAGCTGAGAGAGCGCGGATAGAACTGTCAGGCAAGACGCCGGAACTAAGCAGCCTGCGTAGCAGCGTGGAGCTTTATCTTAAAGGTAACTCACCTTTCGTTTAGCTTTACAACTTTCGACTCGTACGCTTAGCGAATAGAGCCCATGGTAAGGCTGCCTATATAGGTAAGACAGATGCTTCGGCAGTACGTGTGCGAGAAAAAGACGAGGTGTCAGGTTATGCGCGGCACTTATTCATTTTCGTTTAAATAAAAAGGTGGCGCAAAAAGAAAGACGACCACAGGAGGAAGACGCCACAAACAGAAACGCTATTAACAACTGGCTTTATTTTCCGAAACAGTTAACGATAAATAGGCGTACACATCGCATGAGCACACGACACTAGGGCGGCGCCGGTCTTCTTGAGAGGAAAATAAAATGAAATCTCATTACATATCTAGCATTGCAGAAACAACAGGTATCAAGTGTATCAGCAGCAAAAGAACGCGCTAAGAACCAACACACATTGAAAAAAAAACTGAAGAAAAACTTAAGAAAAAACAGGCGCGCACGTAACAGGTGGTGTTTTTCTTCAAGATAACTCTCCAGAAAAGTGCGCTCGGAGGAGTATAAACTTACTGACGCGTCGCTAATACAATGATTCGCTTTTTTGTGGATGTGGAAGGCCTCCAGCAAAACTCCGACTTTTGTGTTTGCACTTCTGCCCAGAATCTTTTCTTCTATAAAGCGGGGGGCTAGCACTTGCACGTCAGAACATGCGAAACTAAATTCGCGAGCGTATTTTGTTTTTATTCACATATGTGTCACCGACTAGCCCAGCAAGAATTTTTATAGAACCTTATTTATTTTCCTTACGAGCTGCGCTGAAACCTCCCGTTTCTCAAACAATCTCGCCAGCTACCAGTTAAATTTATTGATAAAAATATTGGCAAAGCTTCAAGAGCTACGGGGTACCTTTATGACTCACGCTAGCAAATAACGTCATGCTCTAAATGTAGAAGTTTGAAAGAGACTGAAAACTGAAATGGACTAAAGTGAAAATTCAGAGTTCAAAGCAAAAGAGTGCCACTGCATATATTGTGGTATAAAAACTGGCTCATGAAAAAATATATATCGCGAGCCTCGAAGCCAAGCTGCTTTAAAGGCGGCGCAGACCCTTTCAATGCGGCGCGCGTTGCGAAAAACCTCATTTTGAAGCAGCGCAGTTACTATGAACCTTAAGTGTTGCAAATTGCTTGCAGAAGCGCCGCTCAAGTTACTACCTTACGAAAGAAAAAGCTGAGCAGACAAATTATCTGCTAAGGCGAAATCCTGTGCGCCGGATGCACTTAGGTGAAACACAATGCAACTTTGTAGCCTTATATAAGCAGTTCCTCATGTTGCCTAAGGTTGGCCCTCTTAGCCCTTTTTTGACAAGTGCGTTTAAGATATTATAAATTGTCGAGGTGCCTCAGTCCTGCCCAATATGCCGTGTTTTTAATTACTGTATTCTTGGCTTTACAAGTGTGCCCTATCCCCATAGCCAGCGCTTAGGTTTGTGCACAACCCGGTTATACGTTAAAAAAAAAAAAAACATTTTTTGAAGGGGAGGGATCTTCAAATGGAGCACAAGAACACGTAAAGGCTGTTGACCCTGTGCTGTCAAAGACAATAAGTCGGAATTTCAGAAACTTGGGCAATAAAGTAAAAGATATTCTACATACACGATTAAGTTCGTAAAACGAGAAAAAATTAATAGAACGTGCCCTGTAACAACGCTTATTTTCACAGCTTCTCTGAGAGATAATTAAGGCGGCCGCCTGCATGATGCCGTGAATTTGACTTCTTTCGTAAACGTAAAACAAGCTTATGGGCAAGTTGGTTGCTTAGCTTGAACATAACTTCACCATGAAAAAAAAGAGACAGCCACAAGGGAACAAAACTCCCAAGAGGCGGACAAACGCTGCAGTGTTAATCCGTGTCTTCAGTGTTTTCTTCCATTGTGGTTATCTTTTTTTCACGGTGCAGTTATGTTCAGGTTCACATCTTTCCTCTTTGTCCGGCGCTTACCTTTTTCAGTTTTGCCTAAGCTACAAGCAACGACTATGGAGACCTGCATGTAAAAGCTGGGTAACAATTCACACACTGTATTCAGCCCCAAAGGTGTGAAGATGGGAGCATTACTATGTTCTTTTCTTTGAAGCTTTGATTTACGGACAGCTCACATTGGTGTGGCGATCATTTCGCGGCGAAAGGCCACTTCAAGCAACTTCTTCAAGCGAATTCAGTGTTTGCATTTGAGAGCTTTTGCAAAGAATACGAAATTGAGGGGGGAGAACGAGATGGGCTGAAGAAAGGAAGGCAAGGGATGGTGAACACTAGACTGGCTCAGTTGCCGACCCTTCACTAGGAAGAAAAAAGAAAAAATCAAGGGATTAATGGTTCGATTTATTGGTTTGTTGGGGTTTAATGTCCCAAAACGACTCCGGCTATGAGGGACGCCGTAGTGAAGGTCTCCGGAAATTTCGGCCACCTGGGGTTCTTTAACGTGTGTTGACATCGCACAGTACACGGACCTATAAAATTTCGTGTCCATCGAAATTCAGCCGCCGCGGCCAGGATCGAACCCGCGTTTTTCAGGCCAGCAGCCGAGCGCAATAACCACTGAGCCACCGCGGCGGGGTCCAAGGGATTAATGAAGGTACAACCGGAGCCTTAAAATAAGAACGTGCTGATTTCGAATACGCAATCTATCGAGCAAAGCGTTACGCCCCGAGGAACCGGAGCAGTGCGTGACCAGCCTTCAGAGCGAGCGATCAACGCAGCCACCATTCGTGTATTCTGTTTTCTATCAACAGGCGAGTATTCAGATGGTCTAGAACACAGCACAATGTTCGCTTTTTCGCTTTAAGCGCAGGGCGCTCACAAAGTAGAGATTCCATTTTTTTTATCACAACTGCAGGTGTCACGGGCAGGGCTAATGGCTATACGAATGGCTAACGAGTACCGATTACTAAACGCAGAGCCAAAACACAGACGACGTAATGGAGTCATCTCATGTCATAGCGGGAAAGGCGCAAGACTGGGCAGTAGTTAATACTTCAGAGAATGAAGACATCAGTCGGAAAATTTACCTGGGTGTCTTGAGGCACTAGTGAGCTCTCGCGGAAGCCAGGCGTTTTATTTATTTATTTTTATTTGATGCCGCAGTGTCGATGCACAAGAAAATTTCGTTGTCCGCTTATGATGGGCCTGTCGTAAAGTTGTGGGATTTCTTATATGAATTGTTCATGCGATTCACGATAAAATGCAGATAGCGAACCTTGGTGGGGCGCCTGCCCAGTCAGAGAGGCAAAAGACCATTTGGGGTGTAGCTTCTAGCTTTAGTAGCAGCCCGAACAGCCGTGATTTCTGCACCTGCCACCTAATCATGGTAAGATATATTCGGCTGAACTAAAACGAATCTTACCGAGGTGTCCACGTAATACGCAGAGCTGGTGGGACTATGTGAACCGTCTGCGTAGACGTGCGGTCTGGCTCGGTCAATACGGTGTGCATGATACCTAAGGCGCCCTTGTATGTCTGGTACAGGAAGGAGATCTCACGGTTAATACTTGAGCCATCAGGGGGACGACGGTTTCAAAGCGGCTGTCACCTGCATTGGCAAAAATACACAATTAGAAACAGCCTCACTGCACTGATGTATGCTGCACAATAATTTCACTTCTTTAGATAAACCTGTCGCCGTCGGCCAGTCCCTGTAATGCTCGGAAGCTGAGTCCGCGATCGTGGGATCAGATTATAGTGCAGCAGTCGCAATTCGATGCAGGCAATATGCAAAGAATTAAAGAATTATTGACGCGCAGCGGTCCACTAGGACGTTTGTCAATGCCAAAATGTGACAACGAGAAACTAAACTCTACAAGCAAAATCTATCTCTTCAGATTAATAAAAAAAAAAGAAATCACAACTGCAGACAAAATCGCAGTTAAAAATACAGTGCCATGTTCCCTACTTTGAGTATAACCGAGGAAAAGCCGAAAAAGGAATCCGTTATTCCCAAAATTCCTCACGAAGCTTTCACACACTTAAAGCGAAAACTGCGTAGCCTTTCGGCAGTGCGCCTGATGTGGATAAGATCCTCCCATTTGCATATTACAACTTCCAAGGGCTATACAGGCCGCCACTGGAAATCGCGGCGAAGAAACGCGCGTAACCTGTGCGAGAGCAAACACAGATACAGCGAAAAATTTTGCCTCTTCTCGGATTCACTGGTGCTCGCGGACTCTAGCATTTCAAAGTGTCGCAATACGCACTCACACAGGTAGTTAGTATATATATGCGCCAAGTTCAAAGCAACGTTTAACAAGGGGCACAACATAGAACGTAGCATCGAAGCAGACCATGTAGCCAAGGCTCTCGAGCGCGGAAAGCTATGCCTGCAGCTAAAACGGACGCCTACACCCGACCGCGGTAGAACAGAACCACACTGAGACGCGAATGGGACACAGCGACAGCGGAAAGGGCTAGAAGCGGCACATGAAACCTGGCTGATCGCTTAGCAGCTACTCACGCCAAAAAGCTACTCCGTCTTCGGAGATGCCGCTGTCATTTTCTCTCTTCATCCTGGCAAAGTGCCGCCCGCTGTATGCGTAGCGCTACATGTAGACTGCTGGCGCTCGCCGGCGAAACATCAACAGCTCCGCATCAGCGCTTCCGCCGGATTCCCCACACGGCACGCTGATTTCGCTCCGTTATCAAGTCACCGCCGCAGGGATAACATGCCGCTTCTTGCGAGCAACGGTTCGGTCATGCGCAGTTGTGCTGCATCCGCACGCACCTAGATGACTGTAAGAGAGCGCGCGTAGTTTAGATGGCTAAAAAGGAGCCGTAGTGCCCCACAAGGCAACAGTTTTGATTGACGTAAATTGTGAACACGCTCCGAGGGAAATGTTTTTGAGCTATAGCTTCAGAAGGGAGGTTGATGCGGCTTTTGAGAAAATGCGTAGCTACTACGTCATCACTGCCGCAAATGCTACTGTGTGTTGGTACCTGCTGTGGATGAAGCACGTCTCCGTAAAGTTCAGTAGGCACTTCGAAATTAGTGCCCATCCAATGACTACTCACTGCAAGCATTCAATACAGGGATCACACAGGCAATACTTGTTTTTGGTTTCTCAAAAAGTACGCATGCAGACGGTCAAGTGATCGCAGCCGAAAACGTTTCCCTCACGGCTGGCTAACAAACTACTTCGGTCGAGTCACTTGCTCCAGAAGAAATCATCGAGGGGGAAATGCGCCCTCCAAACCGTAATTATTCATCATAGGCCTTCCAATGCGAGCCTTGATTAAGTTCAAAATTTAAAGCAGCGCGAAAAAACTAGCGCGATGAAGACACAGAGTAACAGGGTATATCTACAGCGCCAGTGCAGTCTGTGTATTTCTACGTTATCCTCGTTTATCATGCGGTTTTAAATTTCTTTGGTGAAATGAGCGTTGGGTTTTTGGCGTCATGTTCACGAATCCCTGCGACACATTAGATAGCCGCCACGAAGTCAGGTATACATGTCTTTCAACAGTAAAAACGCAGCAGAGGCTAGTTTCCCCTTCCCTTGTTAGCTTAATTGCTTAGCGAGGGCCTCGGTTCTGGCAGCCTTGACGCCATAGGAAGCATAAGAGTGTTCTCACGCAGCTTCCACCCTCTCCGTTCGATGACGTTCTACGTCACACCTGCGGTAACTCAGGACGTTCTACGTCCGCCGCTTATGAACGTGGGTGGCGCTGACGAACACTCTCAAGGTTAGGTTACTTGTAAACATAAATACCCCCGAAAGCAGAAGGTTCGACAGCCGCTGCCGTAGCTCAGAGGTAGAGCACCGGACGCGTAATTCGGAGGTCCTGGGTTCGGATCCTACCGGCGGCATGTGGTTGTTTTTTCTTCTGCTTTTCTATCAATTAGCTTTAAGCGATAACATATTCAGAAATATTCTAAATCGATCAACCCCACAAAAGAAATAAATTAATTTAAAAAAAATCCCCTGTGCCCCTTGGTTTCTGTGGCTGTTGGCTTCTGTCACATTGATAAAGAAGGTATATTTAAGTCATTGGCGACCAGCCACTCAAGTGATTTTCTCGCCGACAACCCCCACGAAGAAATATGCCACGAAAGATTCAGATGTAATTTCACATAAACTTCTCTTATGCCATTACAGATTAAGAACTCTTATGTTCTTTTTGTACATTCCTTAGTGGTGCGCTCAAAGGAATGTATGAGAGAACTGGAGCAAGCGCCGAAGGCGTTGACAGGGGTTTGTATCCTTTGGGGACACTGCTGGCAGTCTGGAAAGGGTAAGGCGGGACATTAGCCAGTGAAGGTTGCCTGAACAAAAAAGCATTGTGTTTGTGAACTGGTATTTATACATGCGACAAACAATTATTTTCTGGTTTGCAGTTTCCGGATGACTGATTGTTACCTCTGACTTTACCCAGCACGGCGTTAACGTTGCGCACGGCGGCGTTCATATAAGTAACTAATGAAGGTGTTACCAGCAATAATGAAAGAATCAACTCAGGTTTTTGCCTGCAAAGTGCAAAATATAGCTCGAAGACACTGAGATACAGCAGTGAACAACAAAAATGGCTGGCGGTTTAGCACTGCTTAGCGAGAAACATTGTGCGAAAGCACAGGTTTTTGCTATTGGACACCAACGCCCCGTACATGAAAGCGCGATTGGGGTGTCCACTGACCCAGCGCGTCTTAAACTTTTTCATCGCTAATGTAAATTTACCTAATGTATACTCCGGCGGCCAATGCTCCAGTCTCGCGTTCCTGCAGCAATGTTGTGAAAGCCAACTCATATTCCTCTACTGCCATTTTGCCACAACATCGTTTCCCAAGCCAAAGCATGCAGCGCACGTCTCTGTTACTGCCGCCACATAGCTCAAACCGCAAATACTACTTTGACAGCAGTAATAGTTGATGATTTTGATTTCAATCCTCATTGAATATTAATGGTATCCTTTATAAGTTCGCCGTTTTGATTTTGTGCATTCTGTGTACTTGGCCCTGAACTAGCCGTTGGCTATGGGCCCAAAAAGTGTTTTCGTATTTTGTATAATATAAATGTGAAATAAATTGAAATTAAATTGAACTGAAATTCAAAAAGGTGATGCGCAATGC
Organism: Amblyomma mixtum; assembly: GCF_055824585.1. Classification (NCBI taxonomy): domain Eukaryota; kingdom Metazoa; phylum Arthropoda; class Arachnida; order Ixodida; family Ixodidae; genus Amblyomma; species Amblyomma mixtum. Next base: position 40,241,176 of record NC_143016.1, on the reverse strand, counting down.
ACAGCGCGAGAACCTGTTGCAGTTTCGGCTACGATGATAGCCTCAAATGTTCATATGGTCTTCCAGCTTTGAGCCGATGCCGCGAGTACCTATTCAAGCCTGTTTCTGCTCGCAGACTAGGTTTGACACTTCTGTATGTGAGACAGTTAGTTGCACGCTTCTTCTTTTTCCGTGACAGCTCCCATGCAATTATCAAAGCATCGCTGCAAGGTAACTTTGTGAACCTTCTTCCCAACTTAATGGTCTCCTCTAATCATTTCAAGCTGCCCATAGTATTTGCTTTTATGAAAGAAGTTTATGACTCAGCGCATTTTCTGGCAGTTCGTCTTTATTATGACTACTTATTCTCTGTTTCACCTAAAAATTTGTTCAAAGGATTGATATATATATATGCTCTTTCTGCCTCCATTGTATCGCTCTCTATACTCTAACTGTATTTGGTCATGATGTGCTGAGACAAGTACGAAAAATGCCGATTGCGCCTTATACTAAAACGCTTTCCTTTAAACTTCACGCCGAAGTTCTACATGTTAAAATGTGGCTTCATGAACAAAAATATTCCTGTTTCTTTTGTAAATTTTCGTCTATGTGATGTACCCGAAACCATCGAACACTGCTGTATTGGCTGCAATAACGTGGTTTATTTTGGGACATTCTACAACGGACACTGAAGAAAAATTTTGTTTTGAACTCTCACAGTGTGCGCTAATGGCCGCCCAATATGACTGCAAACCCTTTGACATGATTTTCCTGCTCAGAATGCACAGCCTGCGGAAAACTCGCATGCTGGACCGGCATGCCGAGCCTGTCGTCTCCTCCAGCACACATTTCGGCCAGATGGTGCGCCCGCTGAAAGGCACCTACGAAGACAGTGACTATCAACCGGACTGGTTCCAGTTAATGATGTGTTGTCTTTCCTTGCCGCCGTTTTAGTTAAAGTGCTGCAAAGAAGATTCTGGGCTCGTCTTTTTACAACGGGAACTCAATCTGCATGCTCCGAAGATTCCGAGAAACTTCGAATTATTCTCCTGTGTGGCCGATTTCTCTATTAAATCGAATTAAATGTCCCGGCTCAAACCTTTTTTTTTTCTTTGAACTCACCTTCGAAAAGAGGAGGAGTCAGCCAACGCCAGGGGTGCCTTTCAGCCAGCCGCGTGGCGGCTTGCCGCTCTGCCATTGGCCGAGTGATACTTAGCGATAGGCGAAAGCAAACAGTCCGCGTGTATTTTTTATTTCCGTGAGCCCAATTTGCGGCTTAAACTTTTATTAAGATAAGCTTTCTGGGTGTTGTAAAATATTGTCCTAGGTGGTGAACCTGGCCTGGTCGAAGTATTAACCCGAGTGCTAATACGAGAAGCGGTATATCTGCAAAATGTTACCTCGATGCTGATTGCAGCGGTGGCGTCTCTAATATGAAAAAAAAAACAACAACCAAATTTTGGAACTGAACGGTAGCAGACACTTTCTAAAACCAAAATAAATCACGCGTCATTAACAGCAAGTGTTATTTCTCATCCAAATTCTACGTCAAAACCAAAAAGTGAAGAATTCTTTACTGAAGAGAAATAAACATTTTTCATTAACATAAGAGTGCCCCCTACTTTAAAGTCTTGGCAATTATTTAAATAAAACTATAAAGTTCCTCTGGAGGCGCAGAAGTGATGTCGAAAGTGTAACCGCTCCGTATTCCATGAACGTACCGAGTTTCAAGCCCACTCAGCCGATCTGCTTCAAACTCAGATCCATCCTTCTCGAGCGTAAAAACGTAACGGTTGCCAGCGCCCTTTACACATTGCATGACTTGCGAGCCGAGCGCAGCCAAAAAGCGGATGACGCGAGTAGAGCAGATGGCAAAGTACACCAAGTTTAAACAGCCGTAAAATCCGCTCATTCGGTGGATATGAGTTCATGCTCCGTCCCCTGGAATCATAAACAGTTCACGATGGATGGACGCAGAGCACGAAGCAAAGTTTATGGAAGGCAGCGCATTTTCTCAAACCCCGGCCGGCAGTAACGCCGAGCAATCGGTGTAATGCTCCTTGCCTGCGGTCGATGAAACGTGGGCAACGTACCGTGCGATATCGGAAGTAACTATCTAAGCACGTACAAAAGGTGAATAATGGGTCGAAGACCAATAGTTCTCAGTATAAGAAGCGAGAAGGCGGAGAAACGAACGTCCGCAACTCCACGCAACCGCTGGGCACATAAGCTCTCCGGAAGGGAGCTCCAACGAAATGCGAGGCCCTCGAGCGCTGTAGGTCCCACCCTTACACAACGCTGCTGTAAGCTCGAAGCTCAGAGGTAAGGTACTCAAAATTGGGTAAGTAATACACTACAGTGTCCACAGCTCTACGTATTTTCGACTGCGCTGAAGAATGTCGAAACGGTATTTACACTTTCAATGAACACATCCAGGAATACTGTTCGCGGATACAAGTGCGGCTCTCACTTTAATAGGGACACCTTCTCTTAGCAAACAGTGCATTTTGCTTTAACCATTTAAGCATAGAAGGGAGTGATAATTCGCTTTGCGTTTATACCTTACGACAGTACCTGCGTGGTAACAAATGTCCAGTATTTAATTAAGGAAGAAGTAAACGTGTTCGTCTCTGAAGCTGCATTACCGTGCACGCAACGTGTCCCGGACATTATTCCTGTACAGGAAGGCATGTTTAGAAAGTCCTGCAAGTAGGGCTGAGAGCTTGTACTGAGAGTTTATACTTATATTGAGTGCAAGTAAGGATTAGAGCTGTGATAAAGTTGCTGAGTATCAAGTGCTTTCAGCATAATGCCCTCATTGCTGCGGCTTCGTAGATTTCACGCATTATGAGAAAATGCACCCACAGGCCCGACATCTCTCGTATTTCATAATGGATTCGCATATCAAAGAATGAGAATTTAAATTTGTTACTCCGTTAGTAAAACTTAATAGTCTCCTCATCAGGAGCTTGCAATTTTCGTAGCTTCAGTAGGTGGCTATACTGCCAGAATTAGCAAATGCGATTTATGTAAACACCAGACGACACTTGCTGACGCAATATTTTTTATGAAAAAGTAGTAAGTAAAGTGCCTGCTGATGTTTCCGGCTTCTCATTTATAGCCGCGGCTTCTGCAAGAATGAATAACAGCTCAGAAAAAGAATGGGCTCCAGCAATTCATATCAAAGAATTATCTACCCGGTGTAAGTCAGCAGTCTCTGCTCACCCCCACGAATATCATTCAATAACCTGCAAGTGAAAATGTAGAGATCACGGATTATAATTTTTCCAAGTGAGGTATAAGTCAGGTAGTTGTGAAATGCAGGGTAGCCAACAAACATTTGTATCTAGCAATGCATTAAAAAAAATCACAAAAAGGAAAAAAATACACAGCCACGCAGACCTTTGGAATCTCTGATATACTTCGTTCTGTTGCAGCGTAACAGGTGCGAGTAATCAAAACATTCGTCTCTGACGGGAGTGCCTTAACGCAGCTGAAAGGCAGGTTCACAAACCTCTAAAAGCAAGAGAAAACGGGCGCAACTTTGTGATTTCACATAGCGCTTAGCGTTTAGTCCAGCAACGTGCGTTTCTTCTGCTGGTTATATGTCTTTTATGGCCCCGTTGGGTTCAACATAACGTCCTGTCTTTATATAAGCGGGCTCGGGGCTGATAATACGACCGAATTTAAGTTCGTGACATTATGGCAATTTTGTAGAGGCTAGCAGTTGGGCCATCTGTGGGAGTTTTGTAGGCGCCCTCTCACTAACAGTGAGTTGAGCACTGAACATGCGCGCTTATTCAATCCCATTACTGAGCTGCGCTTCGAATAGTTCAAAGTACTTTCATACGGCAGGTCTCAAGAATAGCAATGCATTTTGTTCCACAATGTCTAAGCATTAAAATACTTAATGCTGAGTTACTCGCACTCCCGAAAAACGTAAAACATTAGGAGTCACCATTGGCACGGTGTTTTATTGGCAGCACTACTGAAAATAAAACAAAACGAAGGCAGAAGTAAGAAAAGAACAATGCAGATGATATCATATACAAAGAAAAATGAAAAGAACATCGCTTTGTCTGCTCTCCCGTTCATGAAAGGGGTCACGTCCAAACAAGGGAACGTGAAGGCCACAGCCATGAACGGCAAGGCAAATGAACTGAGGTCACGTATGCGTAACGACTTGGTGGAGCTCTGTGCACGACAGAGCGATTTAGAGAAACTGGGCTATTGAGGTCATTTCCTCGCTTTATGAGAACACACATGTTCTTTGGACACACGCTGTCCATGGGACCAATTACGTTCCGTAAAACGGCTTTTTCTTTGCGATATGACCGCTGCTTCAGCGCTCTGCCTAATAAAGAACAGCTTCCCTGTTATGGTCGTCATAGGACATGTTTCTGACAGTAGGGTGAGCTCACGTACTACGTTGGGTTAGATACAGGAAAAAGTGCATAGGCAATACAAAATGCATTTCCTCAATAGGTTGCCTTACTATCCATTGATAACGCGCCGCTCCGATTTTCATGAGCCAGCGTTTTAAAACAAGATTGTGTTGAGGAATGAGTTCTAAACTTTGGATGGATGTTGCGATGCTGCTGAATTTCCTATTTTCAACTGAAAGCAGCGTCATTAAACGTGTACGATGGTTTGTTTTCTATTTGGTACGTAATGGTTTATGGGGGGTTTAACGTCCCAAAGCGACTCAGGCTATGAGGGACGCCGTAGTGAAGGGCTCCGGAAATTTCAACCACCTGGGGTTATTTAACGTGCACTGACATTGCACAGTACATGGGTCTCAAGAATTGCGTCGCCATCGCCACCACCGCGGCCGGGACCGAACCCGCGTCTTCCGGAACAGCAGAGGAGCGTCATAACCACTGAGCCACCGTGGCGGCCTATTTTGTGCATAAGTCTACGTCACATTAAGGGCTCCCATCTAAAAAAAGCTAAAATACAAATACATAGGAGGACAGCTCTCCCGTTAGTCTGGGACATGCTGTCACTAGAGAAGTGTATGCCAAAGTGGCATAGTAATGCGGGAAGTTGGATCGAACTCTCCTGTTACAGCTTTGATATGCAGCTGTTTTAGATCCTGGCAATCAGTCTTCTTTCATAAGATGTGGCGCCGTCTGCAGAGTGAAGTAAATTTGTCTGCTGTTGGTTGAAAACAAAAGTAAGCGGGAGGCGCAGGCGCGATACGGTTCCACGAGGCGCCAACTGGGTTTGCGAAGTGTGTGCTTGACAGCTGCCGCCATCAGTATCATGCGCCTGTCACTAACACGAACTCTGCCTGCGCGGAAAGAGCTAGCGGTTCGTTTTCAGCCAGTGCAGCTGGAGTAGACGAGGTGGACATGCGCAGAACGGCCGTGCGAAAAAGATGGCTTGGCAGTTTGTGATGACAAAAACATGCAATCAGGGAGCTCAATGCTTCCTCAGTGCTTCCTCAGAAATGTATTTTTACCCAGCTTCGCACTTCCCAAGTTAAAATTTATCTTAAGCACCCGTCCCCGTTTAAGCATCCATCTGAAGCACCAGTTTATTTCAAAAGCACCCATCCTCTTTCTGTCTACTTTCGGCAACATTGCGTTTGCGCTGCATTTTGCTTTTGCCCTCTATGAAATCTTTATACTATGGCGGCTTTTTCTCAGTTCTTGTCATGCTGCCCGTTTCATGTTTCTTGATTGTTTCGATTATTTTTCGTCGTCTAAATTTCTCTTTTACTATACACTGTTTTTAGGGCACCAGTTGTTTCTGGGCTTATGTTTTTTCTGAAATGTAGGCCCTTTAATAATGCCCTTGTTGTTTTCCCGGTTCCTGTATAAAAAAAATTGTAATTTATAAAAAAATAAGCCATGTTTACATGGGATATACATCTAGCGAAAAGTAAAATCGTATATTTGCACCTGATCATAAAATCCATGATATCATGTTGAGCACCAATCGAAAATTGCAAACCTCGACTGGTAGAAATGTTGTTGTTGTTGTTGTTGTTGTGACTGAGAGAAGGATGAAAAGGAAATTGCACGGGCCTGCTACTGGCTCTAGCCAAGCCACCACCGCTGCCAACGTGCAGATAGAGGAGAGGTAAGAGATCAGAGGAAAGAGAAAAAGGAAAGAAAAGACGCGCGTCGCAGCAACAACTGCGTCCGCCGGAGCGGACGCTGCTGAAAAAATCAGATAAGCGGCCGAAGCCGCGCTCGCCGAAGCGAGATCAGATACTCAACAACACACTTCTGGTAGAAATGAGAACAGCGCCCGTAACGCAGAAACTGCTGGACACATAAGGCGCACATGATTACTGAAAACAATTTTAAACAAACTTGTAACAATGGTTTACAATAGGCCTGTAAAGATGTGTTTATGTAGCTTTTTCTGGCGCTTACTGAAAATTGTGAAACTTCCGTAGTAACATTAATATTTCTTTTAAGCAGTGACAACGCCGGACTTTTAGCTCCCCTACTGTTCCTTTTGATACACTAAAGGAAGGTTTCTATATTTTTTTAAACAGCAGATGGACTTAAATTCTACCTGAATCTAATAAGCGCACTTTATTTGCCTTTTTCAAAGCGATAAGAAGAAAGATCTAGCGGCAGCGAAAGCAGATGACAGAGTAACAAAAAAGTGTGTGCAAGGTCACTTTACAAAAGTAGCAGTTTACAGCTTGCAGAAAGGTCGCCCTTCCTTCGCCGTAGCCAACCGTGATATCAACTGCTGAACTCTGCGGCCTCATGCAACCAGTTCGCTCCTTTGTGGAAAATACAGTTACCCGCGTTCACTAGCGCTACTAGCGTAACCCCTGTACTGTGGTGTAGTAAAAGTGTGAAGGGTACGCTGCAAGCGCTCCTGGCAATTATTTAATTCCATGACCTTTTCTTTTTTTCTCTAGATTTCTAATCATCGCTTTCTCGCTGAGACCGACTACGGCCTCTTTTCCAACGCCACTGAAAGAGCTGCTGTCGCGGCAGCTGATTCCGGCAAAGCGAATCGCAATATACGATGCCCACTTCTGGAGACCCGCCTACATTACGTTCTAGTAAAATCCTGTAACCGCAAGGAAAGAGGCCACACGTGCATCAGCGCCACATCAGCCCCAACTCCCCCCCCCTGCGAGCCAGTGAATTCAGATTGTTAAATAGGCAATGATATGCAGTCTTCTCTCTTTAATCTAGAAGGGTTTTTTTTGTCTTTTTTTTCCTGCAGGCATAAATGCGCGTGCACTCAGCACTCCATTCTTTATATATGTAACATGTGTCTGCTGCAATAAAAGAGGTTGGGGCGCAGCACCCGTCCTGTCAAGTTCTTCCTCTGTCCTCGTATTGAAACGTAGCGCAGGATTACTTTTCGATCAAAAAACAAAAAAAAAGGAACGCTCAGCGCTGGCGATCCAGAGATGGCTAAAAACTTTCTGAAGGGGGGCGACGACCGTCTGCGGTTCTCGTTGCATGCCGGACATTTCTAGACAAAGGTCGACGATCTCTAATTTGTCGTCGGTTCTGCGTTTTGCACCAACTAATACAAAGTGTCCAGCTACTACTAGGCGCTCACCTTCAATGAAAAAACGTGACTGAGTCGTGCAAACAAGGAAACTTGTTAGTGCGCCCAGGCTCACCACAGACTGCGTCCTCTTTACGGTTGCTTTCTTGGCTCGACTGCGGCGCCGCCTGTAGTTCGTGAAAGACGCCAATGTTTTCCCCTAATTTCTTCGCGTGTAAACCACGCCCTAGCGCTAGTACATTGTCATCGCATAATCGTAATTAGGCGCCCCGGTAATTTTTTCTGCGTGTTGTTTCTCGAGCTTCTATTAACGGTACTAAAATCGGGCCAGATAAAAACTCGACCATTTCTATACGTTTTTATTGGAATGTGTAGAGTAGCATCGGTGCATAACCTACTGATGGATACGCATTTCGCCGCATACTTTACGCAAGAATGTAAAATCCTGCTTTTGTCTCACTGTAGCTAAGCGTATAAAGACGAAATATTGCTTTCTGCTCATCAGCTGCGTTCCCGCTCGATTGCAAGCGTATAATCATTCAGTGTGACGGTATGTATACGAAATTATTCCCCTATTTGGGCATATTGCTCCTTTTCTAAAACCTCCGGTCCCGAAAGGAGGTGGTGCAAGAAATGGTCGTTAGTGTTCGAGTAACAAAAAAAAAACAAAAAAGCCGCCCCAGAATGGCAGTACAGATGTCAAGTCAACCACAAAGATGCCAATGATCCACCGTCCAGTTTGCAAGGGTCCAGAACAACTTTTTTTTGCCCCGTGCTACTTTTCAATTCTGATCAAATCGCGCTAAAAGGCACAGAAAGACGAAAACACACACGGACGAAGCGCGTTTCAGCTAGTTTACTTCACAAAACTTGTCTCTTTTGTACAGAGCAGGATGACATAAACGATCCAAGAACGAAATAATCAATTTGCATCTGAAAAGCTACCTTAAATAAAAAAGACTAAAAGAGAATAAAAGAGACACGTTTTGTGAAGTAAACTAGTTAAAAGTACGCGCTTCGTCCGTCTGTGTTTTTGTCTTTCTGTGCATTTTAGCGCGATCAGTATGAAGCACCAACTAGCCCCCGCTCTTGCATTGTTTCCAATTCGTAGTGTTCAACAGTTGTTCTCCCCGGCAAGTCCCATTAAAAGAAGGAACATGACGCAAATTAACAGCGTGAAAAGGACGCGGGAAGCGATAAAATGGAACGAACTGTAAAACAGCGTTGCCGTTCCCATTCCACAACAGTGCGTTCCTGTGTCGCTTTGTCTCGCTGTGGCAAAAATATTAATCAGTGGGCACTTAATTCCTAATACAGCGCTCCATCGCGAATAATTCTTCGCATATTTCGAATTGCGCCCTAGTCCTCCACACAATAAGATTGCAGTCGTGATAACTCCGAGACGGAAATACAGCTAATATTCCTCTGGAAAATTGCGCATATTTATGAATGTGGAGAGATACAACGTAGGTACATAAACTGCGTGCACTAATCTGCATACTGCGATTCAGGCTCGCTAAGTCATTCTTCCCCACAACATTACCCGGAAGTGCACAGACACGATGCGGGACAAGACCAGGTCCTTGTTCACGATTTGTACTCTCCCTAAGCAGGTCGCAGCTTCCGTCCTTTCTATTTGAAAAAAAAAACAAACAAAACAAACAAAAAAAAACAACGTCTGCTGGCCGCGAAAGTCAACTAGCAATAAAATATAGCACATTGCTCGAACTAATACCAGGGGGTTTCTGCACCAACTGTGAAAGTAAGAAAATCACTTCCGAAATCGGCGGAGGAATTATTCAGCTCACTAAAAGGAAATACAAAATCAAGATCCACCCCAAAAAAAGGTGACAGGAAAGACGAGAAGCTGCGAGGTAGTCTCGCAGACCTAAACTTGAAAGTAATGGATTCCGACTCTAATGTCCTGCAGCAAAGCCTCAGCGCTCGCCCAAACATTCTTAATAAAGACGGCATCGACCAGCTTTCCCAATCTGATATGCATAAGTCGCAAAAGGAAGAATGTAAACGTTAAAGTTTTAATACGAAAAGGAATATAAATTAAAATTACTGATGAAATGCTTTTAACCTCAGATATCACTTCGGTCGGTTCGTCCCCGAACTGTCCCTGCGTCTGTTTCAGATTACAGTACGCGGGCGGCCCGACAAGGCTTTGTGATCCGAACCGTGGTCCGAGATGTCGACCAGGCTACAGGATGAGAGATGTGCGAGAGAGAGAGAGAGAGAGAGAGAAGATGGTCACGAACAAAAGAGCTCCGAAAGGAGCCACAAACTCAAGCAACACGCCCGAACGGATCAATGCCGATAGCCTTACTGTTCTTGCCGTTCACAAAAGTCCATTTCCTACGGTGCCCGACTCGGGCACGCAGCCGGACAGAATGGACGCAGGGAAGAAGCGGGCTTATCAGAGCGAGGAAAGGAAAGAGAGGTGCTTTTACTGTCCTATAGACGACGGCCTTTCGGGTAAGCTTTGCCGCGAGAAAGTGCAACGCAGCCACGTACGAAAGTTCTACGACAGAGTGCACTATGGTAAGTTTGGGTTTTCGTGCTCCGCTGTATTTTGCTGCACCTCTTTGTGCGCCCTCATTTCAACCCTGCTCTGACGGCTTGTTTGGTCACCTAACCTTGTTGTTTCATTGATGTTTACAGGAAATATTCCTGTGGCTAAAGAGTAGATTCTTTTGCTATTTTATGTTTGAATTCAAGATTACATCCAAACGTTATTCGCCATACTGTGCATGCCAGGCGTTCAGCTAAGGCACGTTTACAGTGCAGACGGCACAAGGAACATTCCTTTGTCCCTTGTATTCCTTGTGTGTCATCCCTGCACTGTTCCCTAACCGTGCAAAAGAACCAACTAGCCCACCAATTCGCTCTTCTAAACTTCGCTCCTCCAGACGGCTGTGTTATTGTGCAAAACTTTATGCCTCGCAGAGGAGTTCAAGAAGGCTTTTTATTTTTCATTACATCTTATTACCCTCAAGTGCAGAAGCATTACAGAGGCCAGCGATACATACGAAGTATATAGCGAGAATACAAGCAGCACAATCAAACCTAATCCAAAACAAAAGGCACTAGAGACCACCGAATCCAAACGCAAAATGAAGAATCAAATATGTGTAAAAGGAGAACAAAATGAAAACGAGAATAAGTGGCGATAATAAACAGTTGCACAGTAGACCGAACAACCACAAGCGGAGCAAACACACACATAGAACACGAGGAACTGAAAATTAAATAACTGGTTACTACAAAAGAAAAATATCAGGGATCAGCTTCAATATATCTTACGAGTGCTGAACGAGATGCCCTGATCTGGTTTTAATGCGACGTCAGGGTGGAAGGCGATTCCAACTCTGCCGATGTATGAGGATGAAATGAACCATAACGGTCATTGGTTTTACAACTGCTAACGTTTACTTTATAAGAGTGGTGATGCTGGACGAGCGATAAAATGACAGTGGTACGAATGTGTGCGTCAAGTGGCTACGATGAAAAATTTTGTGCAAAGGCTAAGGCGCGACACTTTCCCATGGATCTCAAGAGATTGCAGTGACAGCATTAGTTTCTTTGAAGTAATGTTGCTGGTAAAGTCATAACGCGCCGAATTATTCTGCGACATCTTGAGTGAGGACGTGAAGTTCGTATAACCAAGATCTCTAACTGCAGAAGCATATTCTAATTTAGAACATAGTAAAGCCTTGTGAATAGTTAGTTTAGCAGAAACAAGTGACTTGGAAAAGTTGCGGCGAAAGTAGCCAAGCATTCGATGACTGTTGTTAATAATGCACTCAATATGTTGCTTCCAGCCGAATCACACGTTATATGCACGCATATATATTTGTAAGAAGTAATAAAATTCAAATGAATTTATTTGCTGCATAGCAAGTGTTATACTAATGTGTTACACTAGCATAACTTTACATTTTACAACTTCGGGAGCAAGTTACAACTTGCCCCCGAACTAACTTAATTAGCTGCATATTTTACGCTTGTCCGTCCGCACTGGATTGCGCAAGCCGCACGTCGGAACCGTTTAAAAAACTTGAAATTGAATAATTGAAAAAAAAGTAAAAAAAAAGCCGCAAGGGGCGTCCTTTTTTCCATTTTATAGAACTGCAACACTGCCTTTAATTTTTCTTCAACGTACAGCTTTTCAGAATACAGCTGCAAGTGCACACATCCATGTCAGTGCAGAATAAAATGTTTAACTGCCCTAGGGGCCCCACATGCCGACAAAAATGACCCCTTCAACCGATGATCACATGCACGCGACAGAACTGTAGTCTTCAAACTGCGTGAATGGTCGAATAACTCAATGCTTTCATAGAGCCGTAGAGTGCCCTCATACACAGAATTATCCTTCTTGTGCTGATAACATTTATAGGGGTGCAGTTCAGTTTAGCACACGTTTGCGCTCCAGGCGAGAAAGACTAAACAAAATTTTGTTCACGTCCGTCAGCGGGGAGGAAGGGGGGTTAGTTTGCACAGAAGTAAAGTCTGCATTTTGTGCCAAACATGCTCAGTCCGAAAGGCCTGAGAACTCATGGCCTTCAATGAAAACCGGTTTCAGCGCGCACTATTGGGCGAAACCCTCATCTCAATGATATATTTTCCTGTAAGCATTTTTCCATCATGCATAGTTCTCGAGAAAACGAAAGATGTTGAAACAAAAAATAAAGGCAGTGTTGCAGCTCTATAAAATGGGAGAAAGGTTTAAAAAGGTTGGGTTAAGTTTTAGGTTTGGGTTAGGTTAGGTTAGATGGGAAAAAGGATTGGGTTAGGTTTTATGGGGTTTAAAGTTTAAACTCGGGCTATGAGGGACGCTGTAGTAGAGGACCCCTGATAATTATGACCACCTGGGGTTCCTTACACTGCACTCACATCCCACAGTACACGGGCCTCTAGCGTTTCGCCTCCATCGAAATTCGACCGCCGCTAAGCCATATTCCTACCAGAACCGAAAAGTGGGAGAAAAGGGCAAGCTTTGAGCGCCCGCGGCCCGAAAACCTCACGCAGATGTGAGCGTTAACACGTTTAAACACCTTAAAATTAGCACATCAGGTTTTAGTTTTTCGGTGGATCAGAGGACCAGCTTAGCTTTTTCAGACAGACATTCCCGGCGTGAAGTGCGTGCCAGAAGCCTCTTTACGAAACCTCGAAGAAGGGATATGTGGAGAGGAAGTACCGTTCCTTCGTCACTAAGCCGTTCCTTCGCGAACAGCCACTGTAGGCAGAGAGGGGAATAGCATGCTCACTCCCTAATGTGCCAGCTCATTTTGCTTTGACTCCCGGCAGTGCGCTAATGGGCGTCCGACTGTCACGCCAGGGAGTCTGCGGGGTAAAGCGACTCTGAACTGGCCTCTATGGGGATTTTCCTGAAAGCTACATTCATCTCGCAAGAGCCTCCGATTTCCAGTAGCGGGCAATTCTCTGAAGTCCCTGGTTTCCGCCAGCCTCGTTGAGACGCTGCTCCCAGCAGCCTGAGGATAGGGAGCGCTGGCAATTAAGAGGGTGGAACTGAGTTTGCTTAGTTTCTGGGAACTGCCATCTCTACCGGGCCAAACTAATTCGGCGCACTTCTATGAACACGGCAACAAGCTTTCATGTTTGCGTTGCTTGCGGACACGCGTAAGCTTTCTTTCAGTTTTTTGGGATACGTGGTGAAAGCCCCATTTGGCCTTTTACAATACTCTACTTGATCTACGTGATTCGCTAACCCACTATGCAAAATCCCTAAATACGATGTCGTACTCCTATCAGTATACGCTCTACTACTGAGCCGGAGTACCCGGGTTCAAACCTGACTGCGGCGGCTGCGTTTTGATTAAGGAGAAACGCAAAAGCGCCCGTGTGCTCTTCGACGACAGCGCACGTTAAAGATCCCCAGGTGGTCGAATTTGTTGCGTAGCCCTGCACTACGGCACCTCTTCCTCCCTGCCTTCCTTCACTCCCACCTTGCACCCTTCCCTTCCAGTGCAGTTCGGGTGTGCACCAATAAGTGAGACAGTGCGCCATTTTCGTCCCTGAAAAACCACTGATTTTTTATCAGAATAGACTACACGTAGGCCTCGCCTTAACCAAGAAGTTTTTGCATATAATACGTCGGGCAGGAAGAAATAATCGGTTACCTGCTTTTGCTTTGCCGCAAAGATGCCGCTCACCGGACAAAACATTACTGATGACCTGAAAAATCTGGACAGACTTTTAAGAAAAAATCGGAGGTCTCTGCCAACGGCAGCTTTACAGAGGCAGGTAGGTGCGAGCATTTAGACTTTTTCATGCTTCTCTTCCTCTGAAACAAAATAAGGCGCATTTATAGTTACATGCTGCCGTGGCTGTGCCTCTGCTTCAACACAGGGCAGGGTTTTATCCTGCAGTAGTTTTACCTTGTCTGGTTGGGGATGATGGTGATGACGACGCTGACTAAGCGTCTATGAGGCGTGCTGCGGTAGGAGAGAAGATGGCGTTTTACTCTCGCTCTTCTTCGACTAATTTGTCACGCCAGTGTAAAAACATCCGCATGCTGTGGCGACAGACGTCAAGGAGATTCAGGCAGTGCACTTTCAGCAGAGCGCTGCGCAACTGAGTCCTGCATAGCACACACTCTTGGGCACGGCTTAGATGTTATTAATTACACTCCTAGTGTGGATTTCAGCTCGTCTTCTTGTAGTATAGCAGCTCCTTCACGGCTTCAGCGCAGCATTGTAAACACAAAGCTTTGTTCGCAAACAAAAAAACAACAAAGAACTGATCGATAAAAGAGTGTGCTCCAGAGCCTGGAACCAATTTACAAAATCGCAGATTGAAACACTGGTCTACAAGGTGTTTTCTAAGGCCTTCAAAAGTGGAACTATATGCATCCCCTGCTCTAGCTTTTAAAGCGTCGATCATAATATAAGTATTCCACCAGTCCTCTAGAATGCTACCTCGTCACATGGCATATGATTAATGTCGGGATGCTGGCACAGTGGCCTCAGCAGTCGTCAGTCCTGAAGACCTGCCATGCAATTCTTTACTTTTTGAGGCCGTCGCCATTTTGTGCTATAGGTTGAGACAGCGACGCACGTTTCTTGTGGCAATCTTTCGAGCCTTTCCTCACTTCTCTCCCTCTCTGTCCCTGTTTATTGCATACTTTCCTTTCTATGTGCAGGGCAGCTGATCAGAGCGCTTTCCTCGCGGTCGTCCCTCCCTTTCCTTTCCTTCCCTTCTCTCTCTGCCCTCGTGTTTTCGGAGCTCGGCTGATTTCAGCAATGAGAGGAGCCTTCAAGCTGCGAAACGTGCCTTGAAATTTCTGAGTGCACTAGCGAAATCATTTGCTCAAGGTAATTTTGAAGCACAAAGAAAAGGCTATTGCCTCCAACAGTTTCGTAATATTCACTCAATAGCTTAAAAGCTGTGAAAATTGTCTCCGCTATGGCTACTTCACATTTTGTTATGTTTTTCGTGCCTTACAACAGCGATGTCGTACGCTTGGGGTCATTCGCGGAGCCTTGCAACCAGCGTCGGAGTTTTCGAAATTCCGTTCATTTTTACTGTGTCAACGGACGGGAACTGACAGTATTCACGAGCCTCCATGAAAAAAAACAACAACAACAAAAAAAAAAGCTGACGCCTACATTTTCGCAGTGCTGCTTGAGGAGGCTGTGTGACGAATTCATTTAATCGGCATTCCATCATGCGTGAAATTAAGCAGATAACGAACCCGCGCTTTTGAAAGAGAGAGCTGGAAGGCTTGCACTTTATTCCAGAAAAGAAAAAATTTACTAGCCTTTGAAGGTCTCGAGTTTTCATTTAGTTCTTTTTTATTTAGGCGTTGTGCTGGCGACTTATTATCATACATTTACATATTTTAGCTTAGAAATGGACCAGTAAATGCGCTCAGTTGTTTTTGTCTTTTTGTTTCCTCGCAGCTTTCAAAAATAGCCGTTTGCCTTTCGCCCTTTGTATGAAAGCATGCCATGTCTCGAGAAGACGGTCTTAATTTGCGCTCGGCTAACATTCCTCTCGCAGTGTGCGTGTGTGTGTGTGAGTGTGTGTGTGTGTGTGTGTAGAAATACGGCTGGACGAAACCCAACAAAAGGAAGAAAAAAACATGACTGCGTAACTGAAAGCGAAACCAACTCCTTAAATGAAGCTTGTTCAGGTAGCTGGTGCTCCTGACAGGCTGCCTGTGTGATGTGTCCTAGTTCGCGACAAAAATAAAAATGGCATTGAACTGAAACTGAACCTACCAAGTGCCTATGTTTTAAAATTGTGAGTGGAATCTTTAGCCATAAAACTTTTTACAGGCAAAAGTTATGTACGCAGTACTGATTTTAAACGAACTTCGTATTGTTCTTCTGAACGCTTGAATATTCAATAAAACAGGTGTTCGTGATGAAGAAGTTACCTTCCAAAAGACGCCAAAGCTCGTCCAGAAGTCAAATGCAGCCACTGAAGCCATCAAACAATCTCCCAATGGGTCCGGCATTCGATTGCCGAAACAAACGCGGCGGAATCGAACCCGGGCGGCGGCCGCGTTTCTAAAGGAGCGAAACTCAAAAACGGTCGGGTGCTGTGCGTTTTCAGGGAATGTAAAAAAACTGCAGGCAGCGGAAATTAGTTCCGAGCCCTCCAGAACAGCGTCCGTTAGAGAAAATTGGCAGGTTTCGTAGGTTAAGCGCCGCTAACCGAACCGACCCGAATCGAACCGAAAGGAAACGAAAAGAAACGAACAGAACCGAAAAGAACGAAACCAAACCAAGCCAAACAAAACAAAACTCCAAATCAAAAATCCTCTCAAGCCTTCTTCGCCTTATTCTGCTTTTAGCGACAAGTAGAGAACCGAAGTAAAAAATTTCTTCAGTAATACCACAAGGAAAATTCGGCGCTGAAGCACCATGTCAATTTTTCAGGGGAGAATTTGCTTTCAGAACAGAAATATGGAAGTCCAACGTCTAGCTAGCATCAACGCATTTTTTCTATATGGCGGTATTTATTTTTACTAAAGAAAAATACAGAGTTTTATGCCTGAAACGCGTGCTTTTATCCCACTGTCATGCTGGTTGTGGTTGGTATTGGTATATATACGTATCGCATCCCAACGCTGCTCCGCAAAAGGCTGAGATTGCGCTCAACGTGCAGGAGGTGACAAGCGTGAGTGTTTGCCTCGCCGTCTCTACGATGGTAAGGACAACGTGGCTATCGTACGCCGAAACAAGCATGAATTATGGCTCTGCACTCCTGCAATGCAGATGGTATACGTGAACCGAAGCCCTGATATGTGTTTCACGACATGGTTTGTAGAAGTACCTACACCGGCTTGCATGACTTTCACTTTTCCTATTTCAAGAACGGCGCTGGATTGGCTGTTAGTTCACACCTGCGACAGAATATGAGCGCACTGCCTCTATTCTCGCAATCTACTTGAAGGCCAAAGTTGCGACTGTCGGTACAGAATGTCCTCCGCCATTTTTCTCAGCGACGCTCGGTAACAGTGTGACCAGGCAGACATTATCACCCTTTCAACGGCCACAGAGAATTCGTTCCGCTAAGCTCACTTCATCTTCAAGCGATGAGAAAGGGAAGTTACTCTGCCTTTCATTTCCTCAAAACTTCAACTTGCGACATCTGAACAAGAAAGCTGTTAAACCATGTATTTAAAACGCATAGGCGAAAGCAGATTGGCGACAGCAGTAGCGTACCCGTGACGATTGGACGCATAGTACATTGCAAAATAAAAATAAATGTAAGTACAGTTCTACTACACAAACGTCATACTAAAATCCCCACTTTCGTAATAAGTAGGCTGAACGCGCTTTACGCAGAAGATCATATGCAAAATAAAAAAAAATCTAATATCTCCACCCCCAAAGCAATCCACCTAGAAGTGGTCGCTGTGAAGCATGCAAACTCGTAGCTTTTTTTAAACATGGGTACGCTAATGGTGGCGTCATATTTTCAGCAACCGACCTCTAATATGCGACTCGAGGGACGGAGAACGTTTAAAGGAAAGAACAACTTCTAACAAAAGCTGTCCAGGTGATGCTGAAACGGCTGTGGATGTGGTGGCTTCAGCGAAATACCTACCGAAGTTACGCTTCTTATTGCTACATTTTTTTTGTACACTACAACGAACGCCGTGAATCTAATGTCATGAAATGCTAGATAATTCCAGGTCTAAAGTTGCAGTAGAAGCCTTGGTGTGCGCCCGTCTCATACAAAGCGCGAAAGGAAACAAGACTGAACCCGCCGCGGTGGCTCAGTGGTTAGGCGCTCGGCTTCTTAGCCGGAGTTCCCGGGTTCGAACCCGGCCGCGGCGGCCGCATTTCAATGGAAGCGAAATGCAAAAGGCGCCCGTGTTCTGTGCGATGAGAGCGCAATTTACGCTGCCGCGGTGGCTCAGTGGTTATGGCGCTCGGCTGCTGACCCGAAGGACGCGGGTTCGATCAGGGCCGCGACGGTCGAATTTCGAGGGAGGCGAAATTCTAGAGGGCCGTGTACTGTGCGATGTCAGTGCCCGTTAAAGAACCCAAGGTGGTCGAAATTTCTGGAGCCCTTCACTACGGCGTCTCTCATAGCCTGAGTCGCTTTGCGACGTTAAAACCCATAACCCAAGCCAGACAGCGCACGTTCAAGAGCCCCAGGTGGTCGAAATTATTCCGGAGCGCTCCACTACGCCACCTCTCTCTTCCTTTCTTCTCTCACTCCCTCCATTATCCCCTCCATTTCGGCGCAGTTCAGTTGTCCACCGAGATATGTGACAGGACCTGCGCCATCTTCCTTTTCTCAAAAACCAATCTTAAATTTTCAAACAAGTCTGACGAGATAGTAAACGAGAGATCAAAACCCCGGTGCCCTTTGGAGCGCATTTCCCTTTCTGCACTTCAAGCTCTTTGAAGTTTTCAATTTTGCTGAGCGCGCTAACTATTTGACGGTGAGAGCGAGCCAGTCGTAAGCTTCGAAAACATTCATATTATATAATCAACGTGTCGCGTGGTGAATAAAGGCTCCTTGAGTCAACTGCGGTCGAGGTCAATCTTGATCACCTATCTGAATTTGCGCTCACGCTGAATGGCGTTGCTTAAACCAGAGTCGGTAAGCTAGTCTGATAGTCTTTGCTATTACCTGAGATAGTGAGAATGCTGGTATGGAAGAGACCATTGTCTTATTTCTTGCTGCAGGAGTAGAACTTTGGTGGTCGTCTTCAAGACTCAAATATGATTTTTCTGGGCAGTTCTTACAAATAGCTTCATTTTGAATTTTTCTTCGACAGCGTCATATGTTATGCTTTCGATTATTTCTCAGATTAATGTTTTAAGCGAACTACAGTAAAACCGTAAAATTTAATGTATGCGCCTTCCACACAGATGACTGGCCCCTCTATTGATTAAAGACCGTGACATAGGCCGAAAGGATTGTGTATATCCAGGTGGTCGAAATTTCCGGAGCCCTTAACTGCGGCGTCCCTCATAGCCTGAGTTGCTTTGGGACGATAAACCCCAATAAACCAAACCAAACCATATTTTATTACGATAAGGCAACATTATCGGTGAATTGATTTCGAGTGCTACTGAAACATGTGTGCGCATAGCAGAAGTCTTGAGTGCTAGATGCTTTTGTTCGCCTTCAGCGTCACCTATTCGAGTGTGATGAGTATAGCTGATAGTAGTTAACCTTGCAATGACCTAATATTCTAAGTTTATCTGCAGGTTCTAGGATATCCTTGATAAAACTTTGTCTATTCCCCTCATTTGAAAATAATAGTGCTCGAGAAGTAACTAAGCAACCATCAAATGAAATTCACACTTGACCAAGCTGTCGGGCTCCAACTTTATTACGAAACGTGCTCCCTACCTCCTTCGGTCATTCTGTGTTGGTTGGCCATCCCGTACGCATCACTGCCTTTACGTTCCCACTGTTCAAACCATCCGAGACATTATAGGTCACATCTGTCTGTTTTTATTCACTAACTCAGTTCTGAGAGCAAACCTATTGACACTTGTTCTTCCCGCACTCTCAAGCTATCAGACGACGCTGCTCGGGCTGTAAAGGCAACGCCTTTCATTTATTGCCTCCCTTGTCGGTAACATGTCCTCATTTACGACCGGGAAAGCGCTTTCTTCTGTTGCCTTGCCCTTTCGGAGTCTCGATATATATGCTCGACACT
The DNA here is from genome assembly GCF_055824585.1 of Amblyomma mixtum. NCBI lineage: Eukaryota > Metazoa > Arthropoda > Arachnida > Ixodida > Ixodidae > Amblyomma > Amblyomma mixtum. The sequence goes on along the minus strand of NC_143016.1, from coordinate 40,221,531 downwards.
TGTTCGATTTCGGTGGGGGAGACGAGACTATTCTGTTCTGGCTGTAAGAGAACCGTTGTTTTGACGGCACTTCGTGGACGTTCATCTCTACCTCGGACATACGATGAGCTCAAATCTCCTCTTTTCGCTTGATAGTTGTGTGTAGCCTGCACTGAATCAAATGTATTATGTGACAGCTCCTGCAGAACTTCGCAGATCATGCATGCATGTTGCAGGTCATGCTGCTTGGCGCGTTGGTAAAAAAAGCGCGTTGGACTGTAGACTTGATTAGTCGAGTTTTAAGGCGAAAGCCTTTAATGGCTCATACTGTCGTCAGTTAACAAAGCGTGTCACACGCGTCTAACTCGGGAACATAAAAGATAGAAGAAAACCAATGGTTTCTTCAGACAGAGGAGGAAACAATGAACCCAAAAGGAAAGTTTGATGACTGTACAATAATTAGTTAATTAATTATAGATAAAACTGTCGAAACTGCATCGACATAGCGTGGACGTCGATATAGCCACGGGAACGGTGTGACACCCCATCCACTGGAAGTCGTCACGGCATAGTGAATATTGTCACATTATGGACGAAAAAACGTCGGATTTGTGTCAAATTAGATGGAAAATGTGTAATTAAGCGTAATTAACACTTAAGTCCCCCGAAAGATGTATAAGTTGGGCGTCGATACAGCCACGTGGGAACGATGTGACGTCACATCCACCGGAAGTCGTCACGGCATAGTGTCCTCGGGTTTCGCCTGTCAACACTTTAGTTGCCAAAAAGTCCTCTCAATTTTGTGATATATAAAAATTTAGAGTACATTATGCGGCTCACGCAGAGCTTTTAAACTTGACTCGAATGCTCAGCGCGATCTTCTCTGCCGATTTAATGAGTTAGAACACGGCCATTAGGATGCTTTCAAGGTAGCACTAATTCCGACCTCCTGTTTTTTTTTTTTTAACGCCCACAAATACGCAATGCGCAGGCCTTTCTTACATCTCGCTTCCATCGCAATGGTATGTAAGACAACGCCATTGTGCGCAACTCTTTTAGACAAAATCTGGGCATAGTGTTCTTTATTTTCGACTTTCTGCTTATCTGTCCTGGTGTTTCCGATGTCCTCCTCGAAGCGTTCTCAGCAAAGCCGCACCAACAAGTCCAAATACGCTGCCTCGCTGTTTACTGAAGCAACCGCAACCAATACAGGAAGCAAATGTAGCCCGTTGACGTCTTCCGCAACAACGCAAATATACACAAAATATTCTCTTTGACAGAATGCGAATGTACCCTTTTCTTATCCGTTACTGCGAAAACAAAGAACATCATGAACGAAGCGCATCCATTTGCTTTCAGTGTTTCTAGGCTCCAGCATATTCCCACTCTTCATACATGAATAACTCGCCTGCACCGCACCTTCCTTTTCGCGCGTACTTTCTCAGCATGCATGAATATTTTGTCTCAGCCTTGATCTTCAGGAGTCTTAAGTGGAAGGCCCATAGCACTTGTATCGCGAACAAAGGGCGGCTGTACACAGCCTTTGGATGCTATCGGCTAGCTACGGTGGCGCTTTGAGTGCTTCGGAATCTTTTATGCACGAACTGCTACGTGCATTTTGGAAAAAATGCTGCAAGGGTGCTATCCCGAAGGCATCTTTACTTCGCCCAAGGAAAGCGTAATACCAGCAGAATTTGGAAGTTCCTATATACTCTACTCACGCTTTCTTCTTTTAGGAAATATGTTCTTGCTTTCTTCGTAAAAACGGATATCACCACATTTAATAACGCTGTGTCCTTACTAAGGGCTGAACCGATGAAGATATAGTGTGAACAGCCTCTCTACTGTCCTGAACTATCCAATTCTCTTGTTCTCCGCTCATTTACGAGAGGGCCATACAGCACAAGATGTCCATTAAGAGCCTCAGTGCAACGAAGTCCCAAAGCCAGCTCAATAAAGGCGCCGTTTAATGCGCACTTTAGGGGGCCATTAACGTGTCATAGAAAATGCCCCAAGGGTGACCACAGAAGCATCTTAGCAGCATGACGACTAGTGTTCACTGAGTCCATCTATTAAGAGGCTACACGCGTCCTCCTCTTCTTACCTTGTCTTGCGTTTATACTGTAGCCATTCGAGTCACTCTTCGAAATATTCTGTCTCTTGACCTTTTAGCGGAGAAAAATCAACTGCTCTCTTCAACGTAACGACACCCCTCAGGCATTAGAAGATTTGGTCGGCTAATAAAAACTGGTATTTAAGAAACTTCTTGTCTTTAAAGCCATCCTCATTGGAAGAAATTCAGTAAAGCCTGGGGATATAGTTTTGGGTAGAAATGAGCGAGGCACAATTACAAAAGGCACTTAAAAAGGAAGCAATTCGTCGGTTCAGTGTGCTGCTTGTTCTGTAGACACTGTTCTTGGATATTTTTTTGCGCATAGCCTTGTTTCTGGTTTTAATTTATCTCGAGAATCGATTTACGTTGCTCTACACCTTTCACGTCTCTCTTTTTAGAAAACAGAAATAGTTCTGTCATTTGCGCTGCAAGTTATCATTGGTACGGAAAGTACCCTTGCGAGACGTGGGCGCTACGAGCTAAATTAGCAGGTTAGGAGATTCTGAGATACAACTCCAAAGAACGCTACCAATTGGCACACTCGGCTTTAAGGTGGCTTGTCTTTCCCAGCTGCCGTCACGGATGCATATTGATTAATTGCAGACATATAGCCTCTATCACTGCAGAAACTCCGATAGCGCTATTAATGACATGGGATGCGTCCCAGTGCGTCAGCAGTCGTAATGTAGGAGAGGTGGTGGTGAAAACATTTATTTAATTATAGGAAGAGGTGTTGGGGTCGTGACTTGAAGGGTCACGCCCTTACAACCTTTAGGTGGGATGCCTAGTCAGGCACGCCACTGGCGGTTGCCGCCGCCCGGGAGCGCTGCGTTAAGGCCCTGTGGGCCTCGAGGATGCAGCAGCCGGACAGGGTCGCCTCCCAGTCCTCTCGGGTGGGGTTTGGGATAGGGGGTAGGGATGGGTTCGGCTGGCAGGCCCACATCACGTGGTGTAAGAGAGGCCAAGCTGTCGAACCAGACCAACGTAGCGCTAGAGTGCTACCCTAAAAACAAGGATAGTAACTCTACGGTACCTCTCTCTTCCCTCTCACTTACTCTTTTATCCCTTCCTTTACGGCGCTGTTTAGCTGTCCAGCGAGATGTTCGACAGATACTGCGCTATTTCCTTTCCTCAAGAACCAATTGTCAATTTTCTACGGTAAGGAATAGTACAACATGGAATTATCCGGCGCTGCCGAGTGATCGTCCCGATAGGGTGCTTGAATTCTGAAGGGTTAGGTGATGATGAGCATGAGAAAGCCTAGAAAAAGATGAAAGGATTGCCACCAAGTTGAATGAGATGATCTCATGAACGGTTTCGCCCGGAGCTTCAGGTCCACCAGTCGGTCGCCCAGTGCCGAAGGTGATGGTTTACGGACTCTCCGGACAGCTTGGGTGGGGGTGCCGTCTTGGTTCTTGTCTTCGTGGGGTCATAGCGCGTCTGGTCCTGGTCGTCGTGTCTGGTGGTCGGGGCTGGGGTCGGGGCGGGGGAGGGGGGGGGGAAGCGGGTGGTTGGTTCTGGTCAAGTCGAAGGGTGGTTGAACCGGGCAGTGGAGTCCAGGTGCCCTCTGCAGACGACCAAGGCGAGCAGAAGGAGGCGACGCACCAGTGACCGGGGTAACGATGTTAACCCTACACCTCCAGCCTACGATAGAAGGTGGCAGGCCAAGGAACAGGACATGATGACAGACGAAATATGATTTAATGGCTACGGGCCTAACACGAACGCTCCGTCCCATGCCCCTGCCCGCTTGTTCGTCTTCTTCGTAACATTATTATATGGTATAGGATGTTTACACCTTCGGGTCGGATCAGCCCTCCCCGTGAAATGTGCGTCGGGTTTCGACGTCATCACCGAAGTTCTTGCAGCTTATCTAACATGCGCAACAATATAAGCAGTCTGCTTTAATTACACGTGTGAATTGCATGTTGTACGTAATAAAGAGACTTCCGCCATAGAGGTTGCCAGGGCAGAGTCCTTGTGGCATAGTCATTGTTCTCGTAAAAATTATGGCAAAAAGGCAAAAAGCCTTAAAATTTTTTGACAGCCCGCTTAAGTACTTGCTTAAAGCCATTCATATATAGCTACTCGTGGATTGTATCCCATGAGTGACCGGTGGAAAAGTACTGTATTATCCTCAGAATATTTATCGTACTCAAGGACGTGTCAGAGCATTTGCCTGCTGCACTTTCTTGCGAATGTGAAGAGCAACGCTACGGACTCGCGGTATTTATTTCCTCTTGCAACTTTTTTGGGAAGAGCAAGAGCGCATATAAGCTCGAGTATGAGCATATACAGGAGTCTTCCATCAAGCACTGAAGGGCACTTCTTATATCCCAATGGCTGCATTCGAAGACTGTCTCAAACGCAAGAATCATTATAAGGCCAGGGTCAGAAGACCGCATACTATTTGCAGTAATAGAGTACACATTCGGATAACACTGCAAGAAGCACATCATTTAAAAAAAAAACAGCCACTCAACATGAACCACCTTTACATCCCAAACTGCCCCATTTAGTTGAGCTTCACGCTGAGCCGCCAGCGTGATGTATTGTGGACGCCAGCCTCCGAAGAGGATCGAGGGGTCTGCGAAGTGGCCCTTATTGTCTCAAGGATACGTCAATGTCGCTCATTTGTTAGTAGCTCGCCGGGAGGCTGACTTTTTGGAGCTGTGCTCATGCAGTCCTAGAGGATTCTTGCTCTGCTTCTTCCGGATCAGTTCTTGTGACCCCAGATTGCTCTTTGAGCCCAGTCGGGACGCTTAGGGCTTACCGTGGCACATCATACTTCCTCCGTACCCGCAGAACTCTGTCATCTTTTCGTTCTCGCATTTACTGAGGCTATGACCCGTAATATGCTCCAGCTCGCACGCCATCTTGTCATATCCAACTGTAAAGAATCGTATGGTCGCATCGTTTCCGTTAATCGCACCCATCGTTTCGCACTTTCTCCGGATATAGTGCTCCTAAAGTGGCCTTCATTTCCTTCAGAACTAAAGATCGGTGGAATGGCTTCTGGAAACAGTGCATAAACTTGTACTCTTTCTGGCGCGCAAGAACAGCTACTTGTACAAAACACTGACAAGTGAGCAAGCTCTGTTCGGTCTGGCCTTCAGTAACATTTTAAAATCCTGGTGTTGACACGCTACGAGACTCACCAAATAATATGTCCATTCAACAGGTCTGATCGGAAATGGAACACTTGTGTCTATAAAACCGAAAAATTTGCGACGCAGGAAGGAAATTCAAAAATATCGCGTAACAGGGCCATGCGCAGAGCCTGGCTACAAAACTGTCGAGAATGTTGTGCGTCACAGAGGGAAACAGTGCCGGGGCTGGTCTCCCTGTGGCGCTCTTATTGTTCGTATAGGTCTGCAAACGTCGTATAGATCTCTGTGGAGAGAACTTCACGTGCATTCATTGAAAGGATGGGTAATATCTTATTTTGGAAGATCGTCTCGTTTTACCCTGTGGAATGACTCATTTTGCCTCGCGGGCTAGTGCACAATACGATATTCTGAAATTTTAAATGTATTTAAACCTTACCATGTTACCTTTAAGCCAGCCTTTTCAGAATTAGTTGGCGTGAGAACAGGACGGTAAGAAATTATTCGGCAGTATTTCTTCTTTCATAACTGTGAAAAACAAGACTAACACCATGATTAGCAAATTAGTCTCGTGCTTTGCCTCGCTCTCCCCTGTCTATGTTCAGTGCCCCTTCCAAACATACTTACCACGAAAACACGCGTATCATCTCGATAGTAGGCAGACTGTACGCTGCTGGTGCTGTGGCCTATGTTATTAATAAGAAAAAAGGCTATAAAAATGAGAAATGGCGCGTACGTTTCGCTCATAAGGACTTCTTATGGGGGCCTTCAACGCCATTTTCGAGTTCAGGGCCAGTCATCAGGTATGTGCTGTGATTCTGAGGCACGTGCTTTGCGTGGGTCTGTCGCGCCGGCCTCACTCCTCAATAATGCGCCTCCCTCTCGGATGTCCCAAGGACTTCCCCGGCGGTCGTCTTCGAGCCTCGGGGCATAGACGTGGGCACATCGCGAGTTCATTACTAAGGAGCCTGAGATAACTGCTTTTAGACGCCAGCTAAAATCTCTAAGCATATCGCCAACTTGACGGCTCCCACGGGGAGTGTATAAATATTATATTTCCTGTCAAACACTCTGAACCACTCGCGCCAAAAAGAAAAGAAAGCAGACTGTAACGGAATCAGGCCTCTTGGTTGGCGTCCGCCGCATGCAATGTGGCAGCCGAGTGCTTCCGCGCCAGTGCTCAGCAATGCGAATATCAATGAATACAATGGAGGACATCATCAAAACACGGCTCTGAATACTTGAGAGAGCCGATGTTTTCTTTCACTTCAATAGTTGGAACGTTTTATTAAGTCTGTATGAGTTGTCAGCGATGCTGCGTTATAGCTGCGGTCGTTTCGTGTAGATGTTTGGGAACACAGATGGCACTAAAGAGTCTGTGAAGTTAACACGGTTATTTGCTTCCCTTCAAGGAATTGTGCCCGTTCACGGCACGGCGACGTGCTCGACACCTATGCCCCATTTTGCCAAGTTTCGCATGTAGCATGTTCTTGATATTTTTCCGGCCTTTGTTTCCGGGAGACGAGTGGCCAGGGTGTGAGTGGCGAGACTTGTAACCTTGCCCTTGATTGGACAAGCGGAAATAAATGCCGCCTCTGAGGATAACCTGCTGACAAATAGATGAGAAAATCATGTTAACCATATCATCTCCATCTGGCTTCGTATGGTGTTATGAGCGGATTACTTTGGAGGAGATGGCTTGATGATCTTTCCAGGTTTTATTAGGCCCACAAACCCTTTGTGTTCGGGGTGCACTGGCGATTACGTTACGAAACGCTTAAACGAGGCCTCTCGAAGCAAAAAGATGGCTTCTTCGGGGAAGTAGTCTCTGTAGTGGCCAGATACAAAATCGCAAGGACGACAAGTAGAAGTAGCAGAACGGCAACGCGTTAGGTTTTAGCTTGGATTTTAGCTTTGGAAACGGTATTTGCGCCGACGTTGGAGCGTAAGGAATCAAAACTGGGTGGCTGAGCAACGTACGCAGCAATGCCCACAACAATACTCGCCAGAGCAAGTCATTAGACGGTGTGACACCTTCCTTTTCCTTCGATGCCCAATCTGAAGCGGCGAGACATGGGCTGGAGTCTGCTTCCGTCAGGCCACGTAACCAGAAATATGACAGCGACTACGTAAACAGCCATTCCGAAGCTCTTTATAACACTGCCATATCCGGCTCAAGTTAAATGACCCCCCCCCCCCCCCCCCCCCCTGCCCTAAACGGCCGCTGAATACAGGACCGAAATAAATAACATTCAGTAGAACAGCTTAGAGCAATACAGCTTTTGTTACATCTTGCAACATATTAATTTAATACTAAATTCATCACACTGGCTTTTTTCGCGCTTTTATTTTTGGATTGATCACTGCGTGCGTGACGGACGCTAGATTTTAGAATATTATATGAATTCTATACGGAAAATTTGGAGATTTAATGTTTAATATGTTGTGAGGGACGCCGTAGTGAAAAGCTTTGTATGAATTAGACCACGTTGGGTTACTTAACATGCACTCAGATCATGCAGCATGTACGATATCCCGTACATGTTGTTCGGGACACGCTGTGCGGATTCTTTCTGTCCTCGTTTTTGTGGGTTGTTTCCCACCTAAGTCATGCACCAACTAGCCAACAACATGCTTTGTTGCAGAACGTACAGCTCACGGAAATTTTTGTGTTTCGCCTTCATCAAAACACGCCTGCTGCGGCCGGTACACAAGCCGCGGCAAAGTGCTATAGATGTGATTGGGAAAGCCATCATGTACTTGTAAGGTAACGATGAAAGACACCGTTATGCTGAGGGACATATATGCCCTTTAAGTGTTATTTTTACTGATGCACTCTTACAAAAAAATCAAAACCGAAAAGCTGAAGAACTGTAGCGCGCCTTTCGAACACTCAAAAGCCTTGATTGCTGGGAACGTCTTGTGTATCATTTGAAGCGCGCTAGTTTACATGCTTGAAGTGAAGTGTTCTGTTGTTTCAGAATAAAACTGTAGCAAATTCTCAAAATACGAGAACAATATGACAAGAATCATTATTTTACTGAAATATTTAACATTCACTCGCCTACAGTTGAAGAACAAAAACAGTTCGACGTTTCGGAGCCGGTAAGGTTTCGTGGGATGGATGGAACGGCAATGTTCCAGCTTATGGAAATGCAAATTGAAATGGCAGTTAAACTGGAAACATTCAGACGTCTTTTATACTGAGTGCATTGCAAGCATCCAGTGCACTTTGTTGGAAGCGTTGCACACTGGAGACCTGTTGGGAAACTGTGGTGCTTTCGAAGCCGATTCGCAAAAAACGCGTTTATAACCGAAGAAACAAAGGGACTTGCGACTGCACATCCAGGGACAATTTTGTGGCCACTGTAGGCGGTGAGGAGCGTTTTGCAATTATTGCGTCAGAAGCAATTTACTTAGGTTTTTAGCTGCCCGTAATTGCTGCTGTCCAATAGGCTTGCCTCAGGCACGCCCGCAGCAATTACTGTCTAGCGAAAATATAGCATGCAAAACGGTGACAACCCAACCCGACGTGCACTACAGGCGCAGGCAATGAAAACATGACGCTTCCTCTTCCCACGTACAGGTGTCCGCTCGTCCGGAATGGCGCAAAATTACAGGAAAGCCTCGCTAAATGCTGCGATGTGTCACGTCTGTATAGTGCCGTCCAGAAAGGCTAGCAAAACCAAATTAAATCACATGCACAGCACGTCTTCTGCGCTGGTAATGGCTGGAAGTGCTATAAATGCAGGCTGTTAATCCAGCATTGGACAGCTAGAGGTTCTCGAACTAAGACAAGGTTACGACGCTGTGAATTTCATTCGAGCCAGAAAAGCGGAAATAGCTATCAGGGTCTTATTATGCAAAGATTCATTTTCTTTTCGTTTTCTCTGGTCGTGACGTTAATTGTGACGACAGCAACAGGAGGTTGAGAAACAAACCAGTCAGAGACATGGCGGGTCTACTGGCGACGCCACCACTAGCCACCACACTGCCGCAACATCCCATCCGAGTCGCGTGCACCTTGCTCCTCCAGTTGGACGCACAGACAACCAATAATGTCTTCCCGTAGACTGGATTACCCCCGATATGCCTCTTCAAGTGTGCGAACAGCGTTGTCTTGCACCCTCGTACATCACTGTCGGCGCCGGTCCACTAATGCAGTATAACCATGAGGCCAATTAATTCAACGACATGATGATGGGCGCGTTTCTGCTATGGTCGGTTCGCTTTATAGGGTTCAGTGTCCGAAAGCGACTGAGACCATGAGGGACGCCGTAGTGAATGGCTCTGGGAAACTTCGACCACCTGGGGTTCTCTAACGTCCACGGACAATGCAGTGCACGCGGGCCTCTAGCATTTCGCCTTCACTGAAATGCGACCGCCGGGGCCGGGATCGAACTCGTGTATTTCTGGTCAGGAGCCGAGCCTAAGAGAATAAGTAAAATGGATACTGTCTGTTTTTCTTGTCCAATGTCCACAAGAAGCGATTCTGCGAAAATTCATCCATGAACTCTATAAAGTCCTAGGTGGCTCAGCACTGCACCTGTGGTGGGTAAACAAGCGAAGAAGAGTGGAACAAAGGTAGTCTCTCTCTTCTACATTCAACAATAAAAGAAAAAAGAAAACACTCAAAGGGCGCCCTATACGAAAACATGCAGTGAAAACTGCACAATGAGTAAGCGACAATGCGAGCCGACGTTTACGTGACTGAGTGGATGTAAGTGTGAGTGGACGCGAATGAACGGATGTGAGTGCGAGTGGATATTAGTGTGCGTAAGTGGCTGTGAGCGAGTGAGTGGTGACAGGTGCGATATTACGCGAGTGTGAGTGAGCCATTTTCAAACTTGTAGAGGTATGCTCGCTGATGCTCCAGCGGGCCTGCACGACAGAGTCCTGGGCTGAGGTTTCCACCCAGGAAGACAAACTATGCCTAATAAAAGTTTTTCCTTCTCCTCTTTCTCCAAAATCATTGGCCATGGCGCGCGGTGCTTCAAGACTTGTCTCGAATACCACGAAGTGATAATTACGGTCGGAAAAAAGCACAAGATGACCACAGGTGCGGGCACCTCGTCCTTGTCCCGTTGTTCATCCTTTCTTTCTCCTGTGTTATTAGCGCGGTGATCTTCATGACAAGATACCAACAAACTAACCCAGCCAGCACTGATATTTAAATTTTCAAAGTTTAGATGCCTTTTAGAAACGAACAAAACACGCCCACGCACTGATACCGACTCTAAGGCGATTTTTGCTATACATCAGCAGCTTTGTGCAACGCTCTCCGCCCCCGTTTTCTCCGTCGTTCCCTGTCTCGAATGTGTAAAAAGGTCCTATCTGTTCGTTCACCTCTGCTGACTGCACAATTTCCACGCCTGACTAAGACGACATGCAGGCGTTATATGATCGATAGTTCTGCTCTTTTGAGAACAAATAACAAAAAAAACTTTACTGCAAACTTCCTGAATGCCTGCACTCAAGCGTTAGCACCGTATTCTATTTTATTTTCTTCTTGTAAAGGGCGTCTGATATTAATAAATCTATATTATTTTTATAACACAAACTGCTGCATTATATACAAGCTCCATGTTAGCACTAGATATATTAGTAATAAAAATTCTAGATCAGCTACATTTCGACATATTTTATATCAGGGATCTCTCTAGGCGACAGCCTTTTTAAAGCTAGATAAGAAGCATGGGTGAGTCGGAAGAACTTATATTGGTCAACGGGCTAACAGGAATAGATCGCAACAAGATGGGCACCCAGGAGTTAGCGCTCATAATCATATTCTGTTTTGTAGAGTCGCTATGAAAAAAAAAGAGAACAACGTGGCTCGTACGCGGTCCGCGGTTCCAATTTCCTTTGATAGCGCTCTTCCCGAGGTGGTAAGAAAAAGACGCTAGAGTCGTCCTAAACTACATCACGGACGACTCTAGCATCGTTTTGCTACTGCTGAGGAAAAAGCTCTCGCATGGCCGTGACGGAGCACTTTGTGGGGTTTCTGATGGATGATGCTGATACCTTTGATTTCCTGACTGTTCGCCTCTCGTTGGAATATTTATTCGACCTGTCAAGAAGGGAGACGACAAAAGTACAAATAGAATCTCTACTCCCTGTGCCCGTGTATCGGCAGCCTTACCTTGGTTTCATGGGTTCTAGTGTCTTGAAGCGAGTTCAGGGAATGTGTATTCAATCAGCTGCAAAACCATTTTTTTTTTTAATCGACAGTTGGACTCTACCCGTCAAGGCCCGACTTCTTTACCAAGGGGACTTCTGTGCCATGGTCACAGCACTGTCGCCTGTGCTGCCAACCAGAGGATATTGGTCATTGCTTTGTGTGGTGCCGTGATTCAGTGTTTTTTGTTGGAAATGCTTCAGCGGACAATAAAAATGAGATAGTGATGTCGCCTTACACTATAGGGTTCTTGCCTGTCCTGAAAGACTCCCGGATTCCATGCGATCTGTTAATGCTGATCAGACTTTTTAGCCTGTGGAGGAGCCGCATTATGAATCGACACGCAGGACTACCTCGTTCATCTAAGCCTCTGTTCAGTGAACAGTGTGCCTAGGTTCGGGGTTTAAGTTCCGCAGGACCAGCCGCCTGAATGGTTGCCGGTTCTTGAAGCGTTTCTATATCTCCCGCAATATTGATGGTGTACGCAGACTTTGCAATAGACGATGTTGCGAGGCTTTGAACCTCCGTATTTGTGCTTGCGCACTAATAGACGTCTCAATCAGAACTTTGTCATATGTTTTCTGGAGATACTGTATAAACACTAAAAGGAAAAACGAACAGTGAGCAAATGGAATGCGTCGACCACTTGCTTAAGAAAACCCTACAAGAGCCTCTCGCGTCAAGTGATCTTTGGGTGCAAACAGAAAATGCAAGTCAGCACTTAATTGTCTGTTAAACACAGCTGCGAGGAAGGCTCATGATGCGCACAAACCAGCGTTCTCGTAGTTGTCCACGCCAAATGGTTTGAAAATTCACGTGAATACTACATCTTCAGTTAAGAAAGAAAAATAAAATCTCTTAAATAAAATTTCTCCCCAAGTGGGCTTCGAACCCAGGCTGGCACGAACCCATCAGCTTCGCTGGCTACTTTATTAAAGCACTGTGCCATCACCTCATTTCTTTTTTCAGCACGGTATTCATTACAGTCATGCAATGTTCTATGTACATGAACTGCAGAAACCATGAGTGAAACAGTGGCAAGTCAGCCCTATGCATAATACGACACACCTAAGCAACCCAACCCCAGTACGTCAGCACAACAACCCACGTCCTAAACTGCCAGTGTCTCCAGATGGATTTGGGCATCGTCTTCTTCCATTCGGGCGGCGCGAAAAGATCAGCTTCGCTGGCCACTGAATTAGAGTACTACGCACTAGCTGGAGCCGAACACCCGGCGTGCCTACTTCCGCATTCACAGCGCGTTAGTAGTCCTAAGTGACCTCCGTAATTTTAATGCCCTCTCCAACAATTTAAGGTAACTGAGTCCTTTGTGAACAAGTGTTTTTATAGCACCTCCCTCTGTGTACGCCCGCAGTCCTTCTTGTCAAAGTCAATGAAGTCCTCACAAATTATAGCCCCAGACTATTAAACGCATTAGGCAGAAAAATAAAGGAACTGATCGTCTTTGGGAATGAAGTTTCCTTTTCACAGCTGGCATTAGTGATATGGAAGACTTCATCAATCTTACGGTTAATTACTTGGCTCTCATGTTAAGGGCCATACGTCGCCTTGAAGACCGTGCAGTCGCACTAATGGCTAATGAGGTTCGGCGTGTTGCATTTGCTGCTCTTGCCGCGCATGTAGACGTTCTTTCTTTTGTCACAAGAAGACTAGAGCGTTCGTAGGCGTGCAGACAATAATATCGGTTACCCTTAGGAAGATCTATCACACTGTTTATGTCGTGTAGGGAAATGGTGTCTTTGGATTACAATTGTGGATGCGCGGTGGTTTTTGCAGATGCTAATTTGTGCCCTTTTTATATCGTCGCTGGATATTTTTTAAAACAACACGATCGGTGTTTTCCAGCCAGGAAGAAATATTTTTGGGGCAAAAATGTAGTCCTCGCATTTGCTTCGCGCTTTAGACATCAAGAAAAGTGATACGAGGAGTCAGCTATATGTTTCCCGGACGTGGCGTACCCGCTTCGTTTCCTAAAAGTCCTGTGCAATGTAGTTGCCCCAGAAAGTTAGAAAAAAAAATTGCGCCTGATACCTGAATGCAACTGACATCCGAAATAAAGTAAAATCTGCCGATGTATAACATTCTTCTGCGAGCAAGCAAGGACGTACGAACTATTTCTACACTTGGTTCTGCTGCAAGCACCTGCGACTGTCAAGTTGTGCTGTACAGAAATGCCCTCGCAACAGCAGAACTCCCTCACTACTTCTATCAGCCTAGGTAGTGCAAAACAGCAAAAATGTCCAATTAGTGTGAGTTAGAATGAAGTACTGAGTGATGTGTAGAAAATGCGGCGAAATCAAGAGAAGAATAAATGTTAGAATAAAAAAAATAGCCCAGAAATTCTTTTTCGCACGCTACATTTTCCTCTTCGGCTTTGTTTTTCATCTTGAACAAGGTTCATCTGAAATGTGATTTTCCTGTCTAAACTGCTACCAGTGCCTGCTTCCAACGGGAAACGCCTTAGACCATTGCGAGGAAAAAGCACTACGGTGCTAGCTGAAAACGGCCCTTTCTTTCTCTTCCGACAAATGCCAATAGCACAGAGACTGTTCTCGCACGTTGCTTTGAGCTAGGCAGAACATCATCTCTTTTTTCTTTCAGCACTACAGAAAGTGAACCATCCGCTTTTCAGCAGCACGCCTCCCTTGACGCTCCCAAAAACAAACTCAAAGGAAACACGCCTTGAGCGATAAGCGTATCGAGGGAACGGTAATCCCCAGGGAGCGCACAAACATCCGGAAGGAATGAAAACAAAGGACGCGATCTCGGGAGACGGAAGAAATGCGCTTTCTTCCGTTTCAGTGTCTCGCGGGAGAATAAATCAGTGAAATGCTCTGCAGTGCGTTGCGCATATCACGAGTGCGCAAAACAAGGAAATAAAACAAGATAAGCTAATAACATCGACTTCTTGTGGGAGGCTGGCGTAGTTTACCTCACAACGAAGCGCAGCAGATCTTTTGGAACTAAATCTTACGTTCGACTAAAACTCGTCTGGTCGGGCAATAGTTCATGAATTTAATGGAAGGAACGCCGACCAAAGGTTGTTGTTAATACGAAGACGTTGCGGCTTCCATACGGAAGCCTCGATCTCTCAAGAGTGATCAAGGCTTTCGTATGCAAGCCAGAACATCTTTGTCTTCGTATTAACAAGAAACTTTGGTCGGCGTTACTTTCATTAAATTCATCTGTTGGAACTTTTGACCGCAATGGAGTCGGGTTGAACGGAAAGTTTTCAAAGAAAGGTTAAACCGCGTAAACCTTCAGCAAGCTTGTTTGGTTTAGTTATCATTCATCATCATCATTTATTTTACCCTTAAAGGCCTCTGTTGAGGCATTATATAAGGGGGGGGGGGGGGGACAAAGCAAATGCAACTGAGAATAATACGTTAATACAACAAAACATAATGCAATACAATAAAATGAAAAACGATACATCGCAATACAACGTTGGTCAATAATGAAGGGCGCAAGGCTGAATTAGGCGGTAACAACAACAACAACAAGAAAAAGAATAAGTGTAACTGGGTGAAGTTTGAGCAGTGTCTTTTATTCAGTACAGTGATTAATTAATGCCTGTCGAAATTTAGTAGCGTCGCGCTCGTTAACAATGTAGAGAACGTAAGTTGAGTGAAAATAAAAGAACAACTGAATCACTATTCAAAGATATAATACATCACCACACTGCCCACTTACTGAAGGGACAGTTATTACTACTGTAGTTTCTGAGTCTCTTATAGTTCTTCGGTATTTATAAATGAAGCGTGAGAGAAAATACACCTGAGTGCTACATGCCCATGCATGCAGATTCATATTTAGTGAACAAATACAGTGCGCGTATCCCTTGTACAGAGCTATCCAGAGGCGCACTTTTCTGTGTAAAAACCAGCACCTTGTCGCAGCTTCTATGATTTATAGGCAACGATTGCCAAGAATATCGATGACGAGCACTTTGCACGGAAACAATAAGTTGTTTTCAAATTTCAGCTTTCATTCTAAGAAGCAAAGCCCTCGTGCACGCTACAGAGAGGTGACGCAGAGTGTACATATATGAGATTCAGAAGGAGATCCCAAAGTAAAAACTGTCAGGGGGACCTCCTGTTTTAAAGCCTGATATTGAATGGATACAAGTTGGGTAGAAAATGATGCAGTAGACAAATTCCCTGAGATTGCAGTATACAAGGAGTAAACAATATCGTTTACGCAGATTCATTATCAGAAAAAAAAAAGACGGCAGAGACAGTTAAGACTGCTTACGTATGGGGCGCAACACAGGAAACACACACAGAAGAAGTTGTCTAGCCCTGTGATGTCTTCAAACCGGTCGTACGGTACAAGGACTAGGTCGGTGACCTTCCTTTGTGCGTCGTTTACTACGGCGGACCAGCCTACTAAAGCGCGGGTGGCTCGAGACATTGCTTTTGAACTGAGACGAAATCTGCGGTTTGCACAAGTTCGTACTGCAACCTGACGCTAGCCAACAGGGCCACAACGCGCGACTGAGACGACACCTGGATACAGCATTATTTTCGACAAGACACTTGGGAAGATCCAGGTAATCAAGATTGAGCAAGGTATTCTATTTCTGAAGAAGAAACATCTAAGTTGCTATAAGCTAGAATTGTGTCCTACTGACTTCGTTCAGCAATGGAGGAGGAGCTGCCAAAGCTGCGAAGGCGTCATTACGCAAGTTTCCACTGGTCTGCTGCCACACAGCTTGTCCGGCCGTTAAAAAGGACAGAAGACTGCATCTGTACGGAGATTAGCAGACAACACTGAACTCTGTTCTTGGCACAGAACAGTACGGTCTACCCAGGCTTGACGAGACACCAGATGCGCTTGCCGGAGGGTGGTATTTTTTAGCGAGAGCTACACTACGCTACCCAGTCGAGCATTTCGCCGCAAGCCTGGGAGGCTGATAGTGCGCATGCGCGAAACCAGAGAGGAGCAGCAGGTGCGCGGCGCATGACGTCAGAGTTCGCCTCCGCCGCCGCGCGAGTAGCCGCGCCGGCCCTACTACGCCCGCCGGCGCCGTGCGTGAATGAGCGGCGGAGACGACTGAGAATAGAGAACGTCTTGCCAAGCGGAGACGCCAAGGTCGCTCTCGTTACGTACATTCTGGAAGAGCTGAGATAAGCCACTGCAAATTTTTTTCGACGCCGTATCTAAACAGGGCCTACCAACAAGTGGAAATACTCGAGGGCTGTAAAAAACTAAGGGGTAACTTAGGGTCCACTTTAAGGGTATGATGCGAAAGCGTCAAGGTGTTCATTCAGTGGCCTGGAGTACTGTTTGTGCATCGCTTCGCAGACACGGGCGTTTTCTACTTTACACTCATACATCAGAGGGGCCCTCATACCCCTCTTGGCGCCGTGGTGCAGCAGTTAAGCGATGCGCCGCTGCGCCGGCAGATGGCTATTCCAAACACAGCCACCGGTGAGGCTTGTGAGACCCAGGTTGGTCTCCTCGAGCAACCTCTCTCCCCCTGTGGCAGTGATGGCCCCATAGAGTACATCCTCCAAATAGCCGCCAATCTAACTCCAATTATGCAGTTAGCTTCGGACTTCCTTGTTGCCCAGAGAAGTCCGAACTGCTGTGCATCTGTCTGAAGAACCGCACCGCACCTCGCTCCCCCATCGTCATCGAAATGGATGGCAAATGGTATCAGAGGTCGAAACCCTCGGCATACTGGGTATGCATATCCAGATTAATTGGAAGAACACCACTATCCTCCGAAGACTAAAGCAGGTAGCAAGTGTGATCTCAAGCCTCATCCGCCGGGTTTAGGGCCACCACAGTGGCATGAAGGAGCGCGACCTATGTCTCCTTCTTCGCGCCTTTATACTCCACCGCGTGCTCTACTCCACCCCCTACCTCCAGCTCTCTCGCCCTGACATTGACGCCTTGGATACCCTCAATCGTGGGGTTTACAAAGTCGCTTTCCACCTTCCCATAAATACACCTGCCAACCGACTCCTACAACTAGGCCTTCACAACACAATCGGGGAATTTGTAGACACGCAACAGCAAGCACAATATCGTTGACTCACATATTACGTCACTGGCCGGCATATGCTGCATTCCATTGGAATCCAGATACGGGCCAATGATCCAACATTACTTCCATACCTAGAGCCCTACATCCAGAACTGCTCATAAAAATTCTCCCCCGTAACATGCACCCCGAACACCATGATCAACGCCGTAAAGCTCGCGCTAAAGCACCGCACCGTGTTTACGGTTCCGAACCGTGCACTTATGGGTAAACGCAGCCTGCACGGGCGATGAAGCGGTCGCTGCCGTTGTAGATCACAATCTCTCCCCCATCGGTACACAAACTTTCCTCCCAGACACCTCCCCTGAAGCTGCAGAGCTATTGCCCATCGTCATTGTCAGCATAAAATCCCGGTGTGTTTTATGAGATTCAAAAACTGCAATCCAAAATTTGGCACGAGGCCGAGTCCACATCCGTGAAAATTGAAAATTGGTTTTCAGTAAAGGAAATAAAGCACGTAACTGTTTCACATACCTCGGTGGACACCCGAACCGCGCCGTAAGAGAAGGGTTAAAGGAAGGAGTGAAAGAAGAAAGGAATAAAGATGTGCCGTCCGTATTTTTGCATAACGGACACGCCTGTGGCATCCCCGTCCCTTAATATACAGCTGATTTGGGTGCCAGCGAGCTTCTGGAATCCTGGAAACGAGGCCGTCAACCTCTCAGCCCGAGGTTCTTTAAACCCGGCTCGGCGGCCTCCCACCTGGGATTCACGAAGGTGTGCAGGCACTTTCCGAGAGCTGACGCAGGTCACCAAGGCCTCATGTCAGCAAGTCCCTCGGCAATCGAGATGCAACCATCTGACGCAGATTACAGAGGCACTCTCTTTTCTCTTATTCTTTCACACTGTCACGCTCTTTTGCTCTTTTCATCCCGCAGACTCTGCCCTGAACCTCTCGCGCTTGCTCCCCATCTCCTTTCTCATTGCCTGGCAGATCCTTTCCCGCGGCGTGTAGAGTGCATCAATAGCCGGGAGGAGTGGGAGACCCTGCTGCGCTCGAGGACCCGGTCGTGCAGACCATCGCTACCGACCAGGTTGTCAGCGTTATGAATCGCAGTAACATAAACGCCTGAGTGAAGTGGGGCCGTGGGGGGGGCCCGGGAGCCTACATGTTCCAAACTCCTCAGTTGATTAATAAAGATTTTGGTGATGATCACGACGGTACGGACGATTACTCTCGTTGCCGCTTATGACGTTCACATTGCTATGCGGCCTATATTTGACGTGGGCGGTCAGTTCGGTCCAAGCGAATGCACAATCAGTTTCAGCTCTACGCGCCGCAGGGCCTCCTCTGCGTCGATGATGATGATGATGATGATGTCCTCGGGCTTAATGTGTCGCCACTTTTGCTCATCATCACGAGCACGAGTCTCTGCCTTCTCCTCTTCCTGCTGCTGGCGCAGCGACTGATTCATTACAAATGGGGATTGGTCAGAACACTGCACCAATGTTGATGAGATAACAGCTTGCGCGAGCGCTAAGACTTCCCGCTTCAGCACATCGCTCACGTTTCTTCCAGGAGACTCTTCATATACAACAAGTGTAGAGTTGTTGCCTAAAATGGAGAACGTTACCTCCTGGCTGTCTCCTTGTAGGTCGAGAATGCAGGTGGGGATTGCGTTTTTTTTTTCGCGTGTCATCTTCTAAAAAGCTCTGGCAGCAATTGCGCAGCGCACACTACAAAAGGATTCGAAACCCCTGATGCGACCGACTGATACTCCTCTGCGAACCACAAGAGTTCATCCTAAAACCGCACGTTCAATATCTGCGGCACTTCTTCGCAAGTGGCAATTCACCGCTCTCCGGCCGCTGCGATAGCCCGGAGGCGGCGGGCAAGAAGGCGAGCGCCGAGGTGCTTTCGCGACCACGCAGCCGCTTGCACTGAGCCGCAGTTTCATCTTGAGACGCTTCGGGGGAGTCGACAGCACGCGCGGTCCGACCACACCTCAGGGTGTACAAATGGCGCAGCGGAAGGTGTCCACAACTTGCACAGCAGGCTTCGAGCATCGTTCACAGCTTCAGAAGGCGAGGGGCTTCCATAAAACACTGTTCTGTTCGAGCGGAGAAAAACCGATGTGGTGCTTCCGGCGCATGCGCGGAAGAGCAGAGCGGTGACAGAAGCAGCTGCTCGCACTCGGACTGCCTTCAGCGGCTTCTCTGAAGCTTGTCCTTGCTTGTCCCTCTCATGAACCGTCAGACATACGGCTCTCGCTCTAAACCTTTCCTGTAGGGTTGACTTTCGCAATACATCTGTGAAAATCTCTTTTTGATTTATTTACTTTTCGTCAAAGGTATCTTGCAGGACATTACATGAGGAATTGTCCCTCTGACCTTCTCCTTGTGAATTCCTCTGATCCGGGTGCGAGCAGGCACGAATTCTTCACCCTTCTTTACAGCGTCAGAGCGAGGCCTTACACACGGTACACTGCATGTGCTGTGGCGGTGCACCAGTACAGGAAGCCACCCCAACTGCTCTTATCATCTTACTTACGTCACTCTGGCACTATCCCACTGACCTCCACTAAGCTACCTCTGACCTGCGGCGTCAGAGCGTTCAAACGGAATTTAATGGTCAAAAAATGCTATGGACCGACGCTTATTTCACACGTTTCTTTACGGCTTGTATTCCAAGACACTGATTGCCCCTCTCACAGGGGCTGACCACTCGGAGTCCGTGCTCGTGGAAATGAGACCTTTCTACCATGCCAGTCTCGAGCGAAAGAAGTGGACCCTGCGGGGTGATTTGCGCATTGGACCAAGGCTGAAGTGCCCGAGGAACGCAGAACGCACACAAAGAACCGCCAGCTGGTCTCCAGGCGCCCGTGGTGTTGTATTCTCGTCTAGAGGCACGGTTAATGGAACTTTCCTTAGACACTAATGCGACCAGCTGAACAACGACTTCTTCCTCTGTGGAAGCAGTCTCGCTGCATATGAATGAGGCGAGCAGCCCATATTAGGTGTCTAGAAGACCTCGAGAGCCCACTTGCGCTGCGGATTCCTTTTCGCCATCTTTCAACAGTAGCTCTTTTTCTCTTCTGTAAGCTGTGTGGTATCGGTCTGTTTTTGTTTTCTGTCTCGCATGCATTTAATAAGATCCAATAACACTTCATCTGCGTCGGACTAGCATGATAATCCAGTTTCACTACATTAGCACGCAACATGCTCTGATAGCAGGTAAAATGGCAGTGTGTGCACCACCGATTATTCACTACTGACCATGCGAAAACATTTTCCTGCTGATTTCAGAAGATCTCTAAATCTGGCTGGAGTTCATGATTAATTTAGCGGCAGGGTCTCAGAATGGAGATAGCAATCTTTAGGTTACCCGTGTAGCCAGCTGTGGATGGCACACTTATTAAATGATAAATGCTTGCTGAGGACAGACGGTGTTTAGCCGAAATTCAGCTAGGATGAAAAGACTACAACTGCCAACCAGCAACAGACCGCGGGCTATTACACGAGAACCAGGATACATTCCAGGCTCTGAGACGATATGTTACAGAGTAAAGACTGTGATAGCTTGGCTAAAACTAGTTTAATCCGGCGATGGACATTTCAAGCTTGAAGAGGCCGGTCATTAAAGACATGATTGCCGTTGCAGCTGCTACCATTGATCAGCACTGATGTTACCTCATGTGCTCTTATGCTGAATCAGTACCCAGGAGATGCTATGCTGGAGTCAGATAGCGGTGAAGTAGGTACACGAGAATCCAATATCTTCGGCAACAACATTTCGGACGTTGGACGCCACACCTAGGAAGAAACAACTTCCAGTTTCTTCGTTTTGACGAAGCCAAGCCCCGAACCATTCTGCCCTTACAGTCACACGTAAGGCGGTCTGATTCCTTCCACAGATTGTTCTCTGAAGTCCTTCCACTGCAAGGAACCTAGAGTCATCGGCTCTTCCACAAAATTACGCGAAACAGTGGGCGGGGCCAGTATAACCGGTTTCATCATCTGGTGTACACTCGCACTTGAGAGTGAAAGGTAAGTCCTGCAGAAGAAAAAAGGGGTGATGTAAAGGGGCACTCTCACGCTCTCCGCATCATAAAGAACTACATCCTTATGTTTTGCTCTTGTAGCTCAATCCTAGGCTCAATGCAGACCACTGTCGACACTTTATTGACGTGTATTCTGGCGAGCAGGAATGGGTTGGAATGCCACAGTGCAGCATCGATACATGCGCAGCCGCGTTTCCCCTTTCTTAACCTCTCACTCTGAAAACATTGCGATCCTTTCGCAAAGCTACAACAACGCTGCCGTTGAACGCCTAGTCTCTGCCCTGCCCCAGCAGACTTGTACTAATTTGGGGCCGAGAGCATCACCTTTAAGAACAACGCAAGAACCGAGAAATTCGAAAAGGAAAACGTGCATTTCCCAAATATTCCAGCCTCTCCTATCTAAAATCTTCGGCCATGCTGTAGAGAATAGATGAAAATAATGACTTCATGAGCGTGTCTCTCCGCCCAAAGTGTCCGCGTCGAAAAGAAAACGTATTTATTGCGCGTGATGTCTGGTTCGATCAATTGCATTTACACTGGAGGGAAAATAACACCACGCAAAAACTGAAGGCGTCGGTTAAGAAGCTGAAAACGAGTCGTCTGAGAACATTGCTGAGAAGAACTGCCTCCTGTTTTCTAACTAGGTTTGAATGTGTAAACTCCACTGGTCACAAAGCCAAAAGCTCTTTTTTTTTTGGCCGCAAGACCGCAAGTTATAAAAGTTACAAGAATACAAAATTTTACTTGCAAGACCATGGCAGGGACACGCCGCGCCTATGTACCAAAACGTTCTTATAACACCATTCATCACATGGAAAAAAGTGAGCCGCCGCGGTGGATCAGTGGTTATGGTACTGAGCTGCTGACCCGAAGGTCAGCAGCCTTCAACCCGGGTTCGATCTCGGCTGCGGCGGTTGCACTTCAATCGAGGTGAAATGCGAGTGGCCCGTGGGCTGTGCGATGTCAGTGCACGTCAAAGAACCCCAGGTGGTTGAAATTATCCGGCGCTCTCCACTGCGGCGTCCCTCATAGCCTGAGTCGCTTTGAGACGTTAAAGGGCATACACGAAACTAAGATTGAAGAAACTACATTTTTCTCTTTTCTGTGAAAAAATAACGTGAAGAGCGTCTCGCAAAGAGTAAATTCATGGCAATATTCGACAATACGGTATTTGGCGATTGGCTACAGGCTATGCCCAGCTCCAAGGCTTTTCATGAGGGTTCCGACTCGTGAGGATATTTCTCAGAACCAATGTTAAGCAAACACGTGCCTCTTAATGTCCCTTCGCTTTCGACACAAGGTAAGCCGAAGGGCTCTTCTCAGCACTGTATCAAAGTAGT
The DNA here is from genome assembly GCF_055824585.1 of Amblyomma mixtum. Classification (NCBI taxonomy): domain Eukaryota; kingdom Metazoa; phylum Arthropoda; class Arachnida; order Ixodida; family Ixodidae; genus Amblyomma; species Amblyomma mixtum. The sequence goes on along the minus strand of NC_143016.1, from coordinate 40,198,743 downwards.
CTTAAGGCTTTTGCATGCAACTTACGCAACGGGCACGCGAGCAAGTTCCAAAATATACAGAAGAAAGTTGTCATTGCTATCGGGGGTAAGGACGTCACTGCAAGCAATAAACTGCCCTATCTATACGTAACGCTCGAACGCAGAGCTCAAGCCTGATTCGGTGACGGATAAGTAGATAAGCTAGACGAGAATGAAGCTGCTTCGCGCGGTGAAACTAGTAGATGTTGACTCATAACCTTAGAAAGAGGATAGAGTAAAAGCGATGAGTTTGTTGCTGCTATCGAAGGCTTCAGTTGTGCTCCTTGAGCGCCTTAGCTTAAGCTGACCTCGAGGTAGGTTGTGAAGTGTGCTTTGGAAAATAACTCACATTATAAAATTGAGACCAATGTGCCTCGCGGATGTCTTGCTCTTCATTCGATAAACCTGGCCCCGGCTCAAATTTTCTGCTTGGTATGTGAATGAACAAGTAAAAAAGAAATTCGACCTAGCGAAGCATATCTGAAATAAGATTTATTTTGTAGTGTTACACCTTAAAAGCAAGACCTAAGGGCCTTCCACATACAAATAGGAATAGAGCAGTGCACTCACGCCTATGGGTGCCAAAGGGAGCACTCAACAGCCAGTCCATACCCAGTTATATCTGGGGGCGCGAGTGCCCTGCAATATTATTTATATACTAGGGGCAAGAAAGAGATGGAACTTGTGAACTAAAAATGACGGATCCTAATCGAACACTATCCCCTAAAGCTTGCATAGTTTTAGATCAAAACGCAATGTGTGTAGTAGACGAATCTGAGGAGAAATGTGCATTATACCTGAGAATGGCAAGTTACTGGGCTAAAGCTGGGTTTCAGACATCATGGGATAAGCAGCGCTCGCAGACGAGTACAGTGTAGGAAAAACTAAACACACAACTGAGCTGTCATTTTTCCTTCACTGTCCTCGTCTCATGTCTCATGTTGCATATACTTGACACCGTGGGAAGTGAGGGCAGCGGGTGTGACAGTAAATTTGTAATAGAGGGATTTTTTACAGCGCTTGCTGTAGAAGGAACGCCGGTCAGATTAATTAATTTCGGCGGCTCCACAAGTGCGCAGCAGTGGTGCATTGACCTTAAAGCGATCTTTTGGTGTAGCACCACGATAAGAGGCTACATGGGCATGTCTGACTACCTGCTCTTCTGACTGTTACGAGCAACTGCAGAAAACTTGTACCACTGCTTCTATCATGCTTTCGGCAAGTGCAGACAAAAGTCTCGCAGGCAGTATAGGCGACACCCATTGAGAGGTCTTGAAAACATCTATAATACCCCATTTCTGCGCAGTATGGCCCACGAAGAATGATGAAAGAATGAGAGCTACACCCACGTAACCACTTACTTCAAATACAGATTTAATTGCAGACATCAGCGCGAACGACTCAACAGCGCTAATAGACACGACAGGGTGGAAGAGAAGAACACGGACGCAGCACTTGTGTCCCTGTTCTTCTCTTCCGTCCCATCTGTTGGCGCTGCTCAGTCGTTTTCATCAACAAACACCAACCAGCCCGAGTTAGCTCTCTGCATGAATCAGCGCAAGCAACAGAAGTCCTGCAAGCCACGGAAATCTTACGATATTTTAAAAGCCAACAAAGTTTTATTCCTCTCTCTCTGGCCACTGCTGAGCTGCTGAATTGTTGAAAACTGGTTTTGAAGCTTTTAACCGCGCCTTGTCAGCCACAGGGGACCTTTCTGACTCAGGTTGAAACCTCACGGTAACTGCTGGAGATCACTCAGAATTTAAGCGTAAAAAGATACAATGCATACTCGAATACGCAAGCATTTTGGTGAGGTGAATATGTTATAAAGGCTAGTTCATGAAAACTGCGGTATCTTGAAACTCGGAGAAGAGCTTTCTAGCTGGCGCAAGGGCTGTTTAGGCTCAGAGGGGTTTGCGAAACAGTCTTACGGCCGTTCAGTCAGTGGCTCTGAGATTTAAGCAGTGCGAAGCGGAAAAAAAGCTGGAGGCATCGTAAAGTCGCGGTTTTGAAGACCGAAAACATCCACCGGGAGGTAGGTATATGCCCAAACGAGATTTTTTGCCCTCTATGCTTTGCTGGTGAAATATAACAAATGGTGTAGTGGCATGCATGCACGTTTTTTTGTGTGCCTAGCTAATAGCACGTTTACAATTTTTTTTTGCAACTAAGGTGGTTGCAATCTTCGAATCAGTTGGTGTGAAGGTTTTAAGTTGAGGTTACAAAAGAAAGGCTCTCTGAAGAGGAGCTTAAAGGAATATACATCGGTTGTATCACTTTCTTGTCCTAGACAATAGGCACACTTTATAGAAAAGCCGCATTAAGAACAAGAAAAAATCACAGCGGCTAGATGTATGCTTGAGTCTTTAAAATAAGAAAATAAAGAAAACGAAGACTTCTGAAAAAGATGTTTACTTTGAAGGTAATAACAGCGGCCGCCTACGTGTAAGAACACCGCATCTTGTGCGCTAGTTAACCAATGCTTATTTGGGCTCTGTTTCGCTAGCTCTTATATCTCAACGGCGTGGTCGTGGTGAAAGCTGATGCGGATCTGGAGGGCGGTAGAACAACGCTTTTGTTCTGGCGCCGTAGACTAAGATTTAGCTCATGATGACAGCAGATGTCTGAGGGAGAGAGGCACAAAAATAGTCATTATTCGAGAGTGAAAAAAAAAAAAAAGCGAAAGGAGGGCAAGGGCGAAAGCGATTTGGAAGGGGGCGCTCACCAAAAATTCCAAAACTGGCTGGGGAAGCACAATGAGAACCTCATACTGACTCGAACGAAAACTGGGGGAGAACATGCACTGCTTTCTTCAATAATGTAGGAAGGTAGCCATGTTTGTGACTATTTTAGTGGAGCTGTTATTAACAGTTTCGTAGCTCTAAGGTGAACATTGCAGTTTGGAAGGCCGTCGAAATAAAGCTTCTAGAATATGTAAAAAGCTTGTTTCAAGATGTTTAAGGCTGCAGTGATGCATGCTGGTTCCACTACACAAAACAAGAGGATAATTTTATCCCTTGAGATGTAAAATACAGGTAGCTAAATTACTGCAGAAACTATAGCGACAAAAAGTAATACTTTGGCGCGAGGAGTATCCCGCATTCACAGCCTATACTAAGAAAGCTGAAATCCGAAGCCATTGTTAGGAAATTCCTTCACGAAGCTTCTAGCAAAGAACTGAATTTGAACGAAAAAAAGGCGCACCGTTGTTGCGCGGCTGGCTTAGGCGATGGATGGAGAAATACGAGGGCTCATCTTGCATATACGCACTTTTGTGCCGCTTTTAGCTCGAGATAAAAAAAAAAAAAATTTCGCGCTCACCAAAATGAACGCGGGAGGCGGGTTATTTCGAAATCCTGCCACTCGATGAAACGTGAAAAGCTTTCTAATGAAAGTTTGCCTCCTAAAAGCTATATTTAACCACTATAAAGTTACTTGATCATTGCACCTGTTTAAGTGATACCTCGGGTTTTGATAAAACGGGTACTATTTTACGCCTTGACATCATAAACACGATTATTGCTTTTTTCTTTTCTTTGTTCTATCAAACAAGAACTAATTTTTGAAGCAATTAGCTAGAGCCCACAAGAAAAAGAATAAATAGCGGAAAAGGCGCCAGCCTGAGCGAAAAGGCGAATATTTACATTAAGATGAAATTTCCACTAAAGAACTGTACACAGAGTTCTGGCATCAATGGTGGTGCCGCATGTGCCCTAAATCGCCTTCAAGTACTGACCACTTTGCAGCGAGAGTAGCGGCTGACCTACTGAACAAAGATTTGATGGTCCAGCATGACGTCCACGATGAGACCGGCGGTATTGAATATGACTCCCTCGTTCAGGTAAACCACCATCGATTTGTTAGGCTTGGTGTTGTGCGCCATTAATAACTTTCATATCTGTTGTGAATTTTGCCTGGCCTTACATATTATTAAAGCTCAATTACGAGACAAAGACGTTCGTAGAGTGGACACTCTTTCATTTTTGTCAGCTGTCTTCACAGCCCATGCATAAATCATAAATCATTTTACGAGGTATGCAAAAGTGAAATAAAGGGGATGGTACAAGCGGCCTTAGGTAATAAAATATATCATAAACAATAACACCTCAAGGGAGCACTAAAATTCAAAGGCGCAGACCTAATTATCGGGCTGCGGGAATGACACTTACAGCACATGAAGCCACATTTACTTTTGCTTCGTTTGCATGGCCGAAAGCGAACTGCATTAATACTCCTAAATTTTTCATGTCAATGCGGTGAACTTATTTTCTCATGATATAATTGGGTTTCAACGAACACTTTCAAAAATTTTCATAAATAGGCTTTTTGGGGTAAAAATGTTCCTTTTGCGGCATATTATAACCAGTGTTCGCGGGGAATCGTATTAAAGTAAGCTTTTTAACTAATTTTAATATTAACTTTTTAACTATTAGAGTTAGACGCCTGGTTGCTAATAGAGATCCGTAGCCGGTCGTTAGTAATAGCCATATAAGTTTTTAGAATATCAAAGACGCGATTATCCTTGGCGCTGTGACTCGGCAAAATTTGGCTTTTTTCGACTAGTTATGTGCACTGGAGGGGTTCCTTTGCCTGCATGCTTTCGAAAGCGCATGTATTTTTCGCACAACGCAGCCAAATTTTGTCGAGCCACAGCAGCAAGGGCAACTGCGTTTTCGATATTCTAAAAACTGATATGGCTATTAGTAACTACCGGACACATATCTGATTCCAACTAGATGCTTAACTCGAATACTGAAAAAGTTAATTACTAAAAACTTGTTAACCACCTGTTATTTAAGACGATTCACCGGTTTTCTGGTGTCCGCCAACACTGGTAATACTGTGCCGCAAAAGCCATATTTCAACCGCAAAAAACCTATTTTTGAAAATTTTTGAAAGTGTTCGCTGAAACACTCAGTATATTAAGGAAAAAAAAAACGCTGAACAAACATTTCTCGCACGGATAGAGCGCTGGTTCTCTAACAAAGGAATTTTCGCAGGCAAACATCGCACCCCGCAGCAGTGTTTACGGAGCTCTGCGCGCTCCGCAATAGCTTGTCTTTGTTCCAGCAGTCAGGAATGAATTGTTGCTTCCTTTGTGAAATAATGTTCGCATGGTGTTTTAAAAAAATCATTAATCCCGTGGCAACGGTTCCACAGTTCTGGCAGCGGAAGTATTGTTTTCTGGCGATGAGAGGCCGGTAAAGGTGGCTATGTGGGCGCGTTGTTTCATTCTACTAAAACAGGTCAGACAAAGACGAGGCCCTGGGATGAAGATCAGGCATGCGCTAATTTTGTGCATCGACAAAATGTGCATACGCAACAAGGTAGAAAAGGGAACGGAAACAATAGAAAAAAAATACAAAATGGGCTATGTCGAAACGACACGTGGCAGTAGTTTAACCACAAAAAGCAGAGAATTACGGTTTTGTGACTTGTAGCACGCTTTCGTGACGTTATAGTTAAGTCTATGTACCTCAGCGCCCAACTGCATTTTGCCCAAGATGAAACATATGAACAACCAAGCACGTGTCCGTCATTTAAGTTAGCCTGTAGATTCAAACATGCGTCACAATTAAACTACATAGTTATGCGTAACGTAGCGCGAGGCCAAGAGTGTTACGATTTCTAGAACAGTCAAAGTTAACCACTTTGCAATGCTTACTTAAATAGTGCTTTATGCTTGTCAAATTACTGCAAGAGAGATCATATTCACTGCGTTGCACCTGCAGCTGATTTGAAAGCCGTTTAATTTTTTAGTGTTCGCTATGAAATATACATCAATCTGCGCCGCATTATTTTCTTCCTCCATCTAATTTTAAAAGAAATAAATCTATAGTGATATATAGTGATATTTTGTTTGCATAGTGTCAAGGAGTGTAGCAAAACAGAACTAAAAACACACAAATCAAGTTTTTGCTGCGCATCTTGTCTTTGCTCAACCTACAACTCTTGGATAGGATTGTCAATTTATAATGGGGCAACGGCCCACGGTGAGCGAGAGCCAGCCCTACTTGCGTTAGTTCCTCAAAAACACCGTTAAAAGGGCTTCTCTTGAGGAACGCCCGAGCGTGTTCTATCTCTCGCCTTGCGCACACCCATTGTTATGGTCAACGGAGAGGCCACTCTGTGTAGCTGGAAGCCCTGAATTGACTGCCAGCTTGTTTGGAGTGCCTCCTGAGATTGTCGAAGGCAAGTCGAATAGCTTTTCGTGCAATATGTGTTCATATATCACTCCAGATGTCGGGCTGTCTCCATCTCCTTACTTTTCAGTTTCGCGCCGACTCTGCGTGACTGTTTTCACACATAGACACACTCGACCATTCAGGACTTTTTCGGCCGTTGGACGACCGGACAACTTGTTATCTTTCCTCTGGCATGATGGACGTCAATGAACTGCGAAATGCGCTTATCTGGCGCGTAGCACGGCTTTTTAAACACATAAAATTGCAATTGGGGGCTGTTAGCATTGGACTAATGTCGTGGACAGAAGTCGCAAACAAGCATAATTGGTTTCTGGCAATAAAGGAGGAATTACGGAATGTGATTGACTTCGGTCTTCGCACTTGTGATGTAAGGTATGAACGTGACTGGCTAGTGAACAACTGCTGGTGTTTCACGCGCACCAAATGCATGGAATCCTGTTTTCGTTTTCTATCGTACTTTTCCTTGCCGCTCGTTTTGTAAGGGCGCCCATCTATTCTTTTCCAGGGGCAAGCTTTTGGGTGGGAGCGAAGAGGGTGCGATTGTGTCTCTTCTTCTGTCATTCCAAGATTGTCGGCGGCTTTGAGCTAATTCTTTTTCTTGTCTTTGAAGAGTTTTTCTTTTTATGGTAACTAAAATGACCCCATTGAAATCAACGCTAAGAAATAGAAGGTGTGGTTTGCTTTGCACACGATTTCTGTTGAGCGACTTTATCTAGCGTTAGCGGGATCGTGGTTTCTGCCGAATAGGAAAACAAAAGAATAAACGGGCAAACTAACGGTGGCATTACAGAAGTGATATAAAAATCGCTCGACCTAGCAGCAAAGCATCGGAGTCGTTTCCGTTAGTTCTATGTTCAGGCGTCTTCCGGCCAGGTGCCTATTCAGCTCTGCTCTGCAAGAAAAAGTTCTACAAACTTATAAAATGTTCCGCTCATTCCTTAACCAAGCTGACGCCTAACTGAAGCCTCATATACATTACATTTCTCATACCGAGGACGGTTGTATAAGACAAGGGCACGAGAATTCTGTTCTCGTCTTCAATGTCAGCTTGCAGTCGAAAGTAGACAGAAGTAAGTACCGACAGTTCACTGAAACGTTTTACCCAATGCGACCATTTTTATACCTGCAGACTACCTTTTAATTTCTATAATGCTTGGAAGTAGCTCTCGTGAGGTCCTTTGATGTCTCATCTCCTGCCTGTGTGCGCTTTCACATGCTCTAAAGTTACCGCCAACATCCTAGCCGTCGGTACACCACAGCATCACACACAAAGCTCCTCGCCTTCAGTCGCCTCATCGTGACGCATACTTCTAACTGCAGTTTTCACAACACAGGCATTCATCACTAAGTGCATCATGTGTAGCGTCCGGCGTTATCTTGTTAGATCCGTGATATTCCTCTTACATCGTAATTTTTCAGCGTTTCATTTACGTTCATTTACGTCACGTAATGTGACGCAAAGTGTACTGCGTGATGTAAAGACAACTATCGGTCTTTTTTTGGTCCTGGAGACAGGCGTTACAGGGCGAAACACACCGAAACCGGTCGCCGAATGCGTTTCATCAGCACTACAAAGAGAGAATGAGCCGAAGCGCAACCAGGGCTCGTTAACCAGCCTGACTTCCTGTGCTGTCTGTGCAAAATTACCAATTAATTTGCTGCTGCTTCATTGTTTGCAGCTGTTTCAATATTTAGTATTTTCTGCCTCCTGTCCAGGCAATAAAAGGGGGACCTTTCTACCTTACGGTGCTATATTTGATTCTAATGACACGAAAGACGCGGGTTCGATCCCGGCCGCGGCGGCCGAATTTCGATGAAGACGAAATTCTAGAGGTCTGTGTGCTGTGCGACGTCAGTGCACGTTAAAGAACCCCAGGTGGTCGAAATTTCCGGAGCCCTTCACTACGGCGTCCCTCATAGCCTGAGTTGCTTCGGGACGTTAAAGCCCAATAAACCAAACCAAACCTAATCACGCTGACTCCGTGCATGTCAGTCACCTGGTAAGCAGGAAAAGCGCTCAGCTGAGCTCTTGTAAAAGAGCGCAAAAGCTCGCAGCTAAACAAGGAAGGTACAAAACACAGAGCCGTTGCGCTGTTTTACAAGAACCATGTCTGACCAACTCGACCACCAGTTCATGTTGTCCAGCTGCGTTGACTGTATTGCTGTGACCACTTCACGTGCAACATAATTACTAGTGGACAACTACTTACCTGGGTCGCTCAATCGACGACGTAAAAAGGGAGAGGGTTTACTCCCCGCGTGATTCGCGTATGATTCTGAACACGGGACGCTATCAATTTGCATCAACATTTTCTAGGTCCAAATTCTCTTATTAAACCCTGGGCGCCCCGGGAACAATCCTAAAGACGACCATTTTACAATGCTACGGTGAATTAAGCAAGGGAAAATCGCGCACTTGTCATTACCATAACGCGGTCCCCCTTCCTGGGTCGGAGCGATCGTTCCATAGAATTTCTAAGGTCCCTCTTACATTTTTCAGTGCATCATTTTTTTTTCTTCGGTATTAATCGGCCCCTGGCATTCAGAAAAATTAAAAACAAAATGGGACTTCAGGAATTAGTCTTTTATCGCTTTTAATTCTTCTAGTAGTAAAAGTTTTTTTTTTCTGGCTCCTCGGATATTTTCAGACGGAAAATATGTTGTCAACATCTGAAAATGTTCAGCGAGCGCAAGTGTCATCCCCTCCTAGCACTGACTAGTATAAAAAAAGCCAGCACGCGCTAATGATTACAGTGTCACAATGACATTCAGAAATGTAACATTTTTCACACAAAATAGCTGGACCTGGAAGGTAATTTCTTTATGCACAACTTACTACTGATTTTCCTGCAAGCTAACTGTATATAGTTTTCGTTGGCAAAGCACAAACTCTCAGCACATTTTTCGCAATTAGGTCTGTGGAGTAGTGCACTCTGGGTAGATACCTAATCTACAGGCGATACAAAGAACGGAATGTGTTTTAAAGGAGCGAGTGCAAATGAAGATAAGAGTTTTTAGAACAAGGTCATAGCGGTGAGAAATGCTACAGCGAACAACTTGCAGTGAAAAAGCCATCATAACGTGTGCGAATTCAATGTCGGTAGGCTCTGAGCTCGCTGCTTGTAGTCAGCAAGACCGCCCAACTACGACCTTTAGAGAAATGTGGAATTCAGATCAAACGCTACGCATATGTGCGAAAACGACAAGAAACAAGTTTTAGCGAACTCTGTACTTGATCTTTCAGCCGGCAAGAAATACTTGATCTCTCAATCAGCGACGAAACAAAAATCAGTACAGAGTAGAAGCGACATACTTGTATACAAAATGAATAGGTAAAAGGAGAAGAGAAGCTGCTTTTTCATGGACGAGGGAGGCAACGACTTCGACGACTGGCCGCAGGCGTTCGTAGAAGCAAAGGCGAAAAAGCTGGACATGCTCACACGTGTAGCATCTTCAAGGGTCGTCGTCCTTCGTCCTGACGTGTTCTGTTCAAGTGAAGGGGGCGTTACGCTCGTCACAGTATGGGCGCAAGAAAGATGCCCTCGTCTCGTCTTATAGCTGCCCATTACGGGCGCATTCGCGAAAGAAGAGCAGGTAACAGAAGCACTCAGGACAGACCTGCGCGGAGCAAGCCACGCGGCGACAGTGAAATACATGAATTAAGTTTCCTCAGTTTCATCGACCTTACAGTCAATCGTTGTCGTGAACATTCGGATTTCGGTGGAGCCGCGAACGCGAGGCGAATTTCTCGTGATGGTACCGGAGTCAGGCTGAAGCTAAAGTGAAGCATGTGGTTGATGAAATTATCTGGAGGCAACTGTTAAGTTGTTGGTCGTTTGTAACGGGTAGTTGGGTAATGGAATTATGGAATTGAGTGGGCGAGTTGGTTTTCCATCTTGACAGTGAAAGAGCTCAAAAGGACAAGGACGACGGATGTTGTAAGTGTTTCCTTTTCTGTCGTCCTTCTCCTTTTGAGCGCTTTCACTGTCAAGATGGGTGGTTGGGGTAAGGGTATACGAAGGACTTGCAGCCATCTAGCGGAAGGAATCGGTTCGGTGTTCCATGTGCGACAAAAGTTTGTATTGCGCCAATTTTTCTTCAATATATGTTTTGAGGGAGGTCTTTGTTTTGCTGGCCGCAAATGAAGAACAGGAAGCTCTTTGTGTTCATATGTGTGGTATCATTTTGGTCAACTCAGATCCGTTACTTCAGCTGCCATCATCTAAGTGTGGACGAACAAAGTTCAGCTATGATTATCTTATCAACCTTACCACGTTTCTCCGCCGAAAGCCCAGCTTCGTAACCTGTTGATCACTACGCCTGTCATTTTGCATAAGACGAGAGCTTGTAGACATGTCAGACAGGCAACCGATTCGCGTACCTGGTCTCGGTCACTGCCACTCTGACGAGATTTTCAGAATTGGTGTAGTAACATAGAAAAGGCTTTCTAAACACTGGCAGTCTCTATATTTGCCGTCTTCCAAAGGCAATGAAGTCTACATGACGTCTGCGAGCTGTATTTGCTATCGAAACTATGCGGAGGGCTTGAAGAAACCCAAGAAAAGCGTTTTACACTTGCGCCACATCATTGCTGTGTGCGCACACCGTAAACCAGCGTGGCGTGTAATGCCACAGGACCGTCGCAATAGTGCACACATTTCACATTTTGCTCTGACCTGCCGCGGTAGGCTAGCGGCCATGTCCTTGAGCTTCTATATCCATGTCCTACGGTTAAATGCGAGGTGGCAGCATTTCGATAAAGGCGAAAGAGAACACCTCCCATCTATTGTCCGATTTCAGTGGATGTTAACTAACATCAGGTGGTGTAAAATTAATCTGAATACCTGCACTAGGGCGTCCATCACAGTAGGCAATTCTGGTTAATCCTACTTAACAGTTGCGTCACTTTACACCAGGGGAATTTGAAAGCACTGTGTAGCATTTAGAAAATCTGTATGTTGGAACGAATATATGAGCTTTTTGGGATTGTGGTCGACGTCTTCTCTACACACTGAAGCTGCTTCAATAGAAAGAACGTTTACACTGACAACAGCTGCCATAAACTTTGTATTGCGAAGCAATGAATGCAGAAAGCGTTGATGTCAGCATACTTCGCAGATGACCACCACGAGCTAATCAGTAGAATTTTCACTCCTATTACGCAGGTGAATTATGCATAAGAAAAAAACAGTAATGACTAGCCCTTTTCATAAGGGTATACGCATGGTTTTTCATGTGCTGAGCCAAGAAGCTCACCTTTTATAAAACTGCCCAAGCACTTTTATAGTACGACATTCTTCGAAAATTTTCAAATGGGATATCAAGCAGAGAACATCGTCCTTGCAAGGCTCGCGCTCATCATAGAAGCATCGTGACACACAGGCTGGAAATATCGTCGCTGAAGGTGCTGCCAGCGATACGACAGCGCACACGGCGCCTCACTATGCAGTGAACCTGTTTATCGTGACAGTTCTCTGCTGACGACACTAGCTTCCGCAAATTTTCACTTAGAATTACCACGAAAAAATAACAGACGGCGCCTCTGGTGCTTAGGTGCTATCGCGTTTTCATCTACACCGTAAAGCAAAAAAAACGTAATTGACCGATGGAATGCTGTAGCTAATACATTTTGGTTTACACGTGTTACCTGCGCTGGCCGTCTAAATGCTTGTATGCACAATCGTCCTGACGACCGTGCTAATATGTAAGCGGATATGCGATAAGCTTTGAGTATCCTTATGAGCGCCACTGAGATGGAGATAACTAATTGAAGCCTGCCTAATTGACTAATTGAAGGAGCGCAGCAGGTAGCAAGACGAGCAGATCTAGTTGCAAGACGACATTATAGGTTCCAGCATCACCAACTTTCGAGCTGTTCCCGCGAAAGCTTCCGCCGAGCCATCCAAGAATTCCGTAAGATTGGCAGGAAGAAGCAGCGGTCCTCCCTGCTTTCTTCTTTAATTCATATGTCTTTTCGATTTTGCGAGGTTTAGTTTTTTTGACTGCCGCAGAGATGCAGTTTTCTGTCAGCCATGGGAGTTGTGCTCAAAATTTGCTTCGACTACTTTCAACGCAAGAGGTGGCATTTAAACTGGGGTTGAATTTTCTTCCAGGTAACCTATTTTGACATTCTCGTAGTATTTTTTAGTTCGTAAGCATTCAAAACACTGAGGTACACGGATCACAACCAACGGTCTAGAGGTCAAGAACAGCAGCTTTGGCGTGCTGGTTATTCATTCGCGATGGATGGGGACAGAGCAATGGGACAGGACAGGAGACAGGCGCTGGCTTACAACTCAGTTTATTTCGAAGAAACACGGCGTCATAGTAGTAGTAGTAGTAAAAGACTTTTAATCAACCATAATTTACAGGCCGAGCATTTCGACCGCCTGGGCGACCAGAAGCCGCTGTTCTTCTTCCCCTTCAGCGCCAAGCCAGTCGAGCCAGGTGGTGATGGATAGAGAGGGTGGGGGGAAGGAACCCGACTGCTGAGCAGCCGGGCAATAGAATAGGCAATGGGCCAGGTCCGCATAGATACAGGGGCAGTTGGGACAGGAAGGGTCCGATCGATAGCGATAGAGGAAGAGGCGGGACGGGGTGATAACTGCATTCATCTGAATGTGCCGAAGAAGGCGAGACTCCGGCACCGTGAGTGATGGATGAGGGGGAGGGTAAAGGCGTTTGTCGAGGCGGAGCTCAAGGTAGACCTCTTTTATGGTGCGGCGAAGGGTGAGTCTCCCACCGTCCTCCGAGGGCTTGGGCCAGGGGATCAACGGTGCCCGGAAAAGTGTGTCGCGGGCGAGCTGATGGGCCAGCTCATTGCCGTCAATCCCTGAATGCCCAGGGACCCAGCGGAGGAAAACGATGGAAGGCTGCAGTGCGGAGACCGCTCGTTCGACCTCCTGTTGGAGAGAAGGGGTCAGGGTGCGTTTCTGTATGTGGTGTATAGCGGCTTGTGAGTCCGAATAGACTGTGTACTCTTGGAGAGAGGGAAGGAGGGAAAATGACTGGAGGGCATGCGCAATGGCGAGGACCTCGAGGGACAATGCGTCTGGAGGGTGTAGATACGGCCCGCTGGTGTGGGTTTCAGGAGCAGGGAGGTGTGGATGGTACAGGATTCCGCTAGGTGGCGCCGCCCTGGTTAGCTGGCTGCCTACCGCGCTCTGCTTTAACCTGCCCCTGGCCTGGTCCAGGGCCTCGCCCGCCCCTGGATTTACACTCCATCGCTTCAGGAAGGCTCCCGGAGCACGTGAAAACCATCGGCATCACGGCCCGCTGCCGAACTGGCCCTCCAAGCGTCTCCAAAACTGTGAAGCGGCGCGGCGCCTCGCTAAACCTAACGCGCCGCGCCTCCACCGCCGCAATGCAGCGTCTGACCAAGCCCCTGCAGCCCAGACCCACCGATGCCGCCACCGCGGGTCCTGTTCCAACCACGTCGACAGCCGTCTCTCAAACGGGTACGTTCAACGCCGCCCACGCAACCGATCACATTCCTGCCGCACTGCACGCCTTGAGCGACGCTGGGAGCACCGGATCGACGGCCGCGGCGCAGCCGGCAGCGTTCGTCGGCGGCGCAGCGTCCACACCTAGCCAACTCCACGCTACAAGGGACGCCAAGGGCTTCGGGGCCATAGACGCGTCGCAGCCGGCTGCGTTCGTCGCCGCCGCTGGAGCCGCTGCACCTACTCCAGCCAAAGGTCCCACTGACACCAAGACCTCAAGCCCGACACCCGCGTCGCACACTGAGACTCCGGCTGAGGACTCAGACATGGACCTTACGACGTCCCCGGCAGACGACACTCCTTCCCAGGAAATCGGCTGGACCACCATCGGTGCAAACCGTAAGCCTGCCACCGCAGCCCGACCCCGCGCCGAGCTCATCACAGTTGCCATCCAGCTTCCCCCTGGAACCCTCACCCCCAAGCTACCTCTCTACGACGTACTCGCCGCAGTCGCCTCCGCTGCTCAACTTTCCTCGAAGACCAGTGCCGACATCACCCTTCAGGCCAAGCCAGCCCAAAGCCTTGTGTTTCTAAAGACTCATTCTCCTCTCACCGCCCACCTCCTACTCTCTGTCACGCATCTTCAGATTCATGGTAAGCCTGTCACCATCAAAACTTACACCCCCCATCCTCCCATCTCATGCCTCGGCGTCATCCATAACGTCGGGGGCCACTTCACTCCTGATGACCTCATGCATGACCTGGAATCTTTCAAAACAGATATTCTCGCTGCTCGCATGATGGGATCCACTCAATCAGTGCTCATAACGTTCGCTGGCACCGTCATCCCCCACTTTGTTTATTTCAAACGCGTTGCCTTCCGGTGCCGTCCTCATAAACCTAAGCCTCCCACCTGCACCCGTTGTCTCACTCTAGGCCATCGCGCCCACCAGTGCCCCCAGCACAGCGTTCCGGCCAAGTGCCGTCGCTGTGCTGCTCCTCTACCCGCTGACCCTTCCGCTCATGTGTGTGCCCAGCCCTGGTGCGTTCATTGCCAGGTGAACACCCACCCCTCCCTCGACCCCACTTGCCCCTTCATCCTTGCTAAGCAACGCGAGTGTGCTAAAGCTGCATACCTCCGACGCCTAGCTTTGCGCCGGGCCACTCAACCCACCAACCCTCCCTCCTCCTCCTCCTCCTCCTCCTCCTCCTCCTCCTCCTCCTCCTCTAATCATGAATCTCCATCATCTCCGATCACGTCACCACCAGGCTCCTATGCCGCCATAGTTAAAGGATCCTCGGTGCCAGCGTCCCTCTCTTCCACTACACCACCCTCTCCATCCTTGACTGACGAGAACCGCTCCTTCGACCTCCGGCTCGCAATGCTGGAACGCCAGCAGCGAGAGCAGCAGCGCATTTCCCACGATCTACAACAGCAGATACATGCCTTGACTCAAACCCTCCAGACAACCGGCGTCATATACCATCTGCACAACCACATGCATCGCACCCATATCGCTCATGCACTCTAAAATGACAAAAGAAGTTTTGTTATCATAAGGTGAATCAACGTTTAACATTTCAAGCTCCTTCGCGGCCTCGATATCGCAGCTGCGTCGATGATTTCGCGGACCAGCTACCCTTTATGTTTCACAAGTACTTTGCATCTGCAGAGTTCAGGTGCACATGTTTTTAATGTGTAGTCTATATAACGAATCCCTAGATTTCTGCATGCTTGCTTCAAACTTGTTTTGTTTTCCAATATTCTTTTGTTCTTGCATCTGATAGTCTGCCTTAAGCGTTCTTTCCTACAAGTCACTGACAACGAATACAGCACACCTTCGGTGCATTCCACAAAAGGGATTTCGTGCTTTATCGTGCAGCCCTATTTCGTTTTCGTCGGATTAACATTCAAACGTCTGCAAAGGGTTTTCAGTGTTTTGTAGGCAGTAGATATCACATCCACGCCAGCTTTTCGAGCAATTATTTTTAGGTGATGAGAAACGTTATGAACATACGGTCTTGCCACTAAACCCTTCTTTTTTCCTTTCCTCTGGCAAGTCTTGTCGCTTGTCTTGTTGAACGTCTTGTTGGCACGTTACCAGCAACTTGAGGGAAAGAATACATAGGGCAGACTGGCCGATGCATGAATGAAAGTCTGTTAGAACTTAAAATGAATTTTAAGTAAGGATGAATAAATCTAGGGATTCATTTCAGAGACCGCAGTTCGAAAACCTGTGCGCCTGGATTCAGCAGATGCACAGCACTTGCGAACCAAACAGCAGCTGGCCCGCAAAATGATCGAGGCAGCTTCGATAGCGAGACAGTGTGACCATTGTATCGGTTAATGTACACTAAAGGCATGTTTAAGGTAATGAAGGCATATTCAAGGCCACGTGTGCTAGAACTTGTTCAGGTCCTATGACATGTGCAAAAACATAGAACAACCTACCTTACAGTAAGAGTCAAGAAGACAGCTATACATAGAAGTATAAGAGCCTGGCCTCTTGTATCATTTAGAAACCGTGTGAAACATTTCTTCCACGGGGGAGGGGTAGAGCTGGCGAAGAAGCACTACACTGACGGCATTAGCCCCAGCGCTATGAAACAAATACTGCAACCCTCTTAGTTGCCGTCTTCTAACTTTTTTGTAGATTTTGGCACGATGTGAGGTGTCGCCGGCTTTCACAGCTGCCAGCTGTGGTTCATTGACTTGAAGCCTCTGCCAGCCACCAGACGCTTCTGTGCGGCTTCCACTGACGTGCAAAGAAACCCCACCGATTAGAGTTTCTCCCTTGATCATAGGAGCTTCATTCGCGTGGGGCTTCTAATCTCTTCTTGTTCAATCCGCCCCAAAGAGTTCGTCATGTTCTATTGCGGCCTGAGGTGGTTGGGGAGGCTTTATATTTGTTTTAAAATATAACGTGAAGTGCTTAATACAGCTCGCCTGTTGTACAGAGAAAGCGCAATTAATAAGACAAAATCATTAAGAAAAAACTCTCACTGCAGCGCTTTTTATATTGCACGGCTAGCACCGCAAATATTACCTGTATGAAGTCGAAATTTTTCACCTTATTTACGTGGTCTTGTCAAGGCCGGAAAAAAAACAACTTATTATACTGGCATGCAGAGCTGCCACACAAATAAGTTCACTGTAGAATCAGTCACAATGAAACTGCGCGAAGACAGGACAAGAAGAAGAGGCACGAACAGGAACGCACCGTTGTGTGTTTGTCTCTTGTCCGTCCGTCCGTCCGTCCGTCCGTCCGTCCGTCCGTCCGCCCGCCCGCCCGCCCGCCCGCCCGCCTGCCTGCCTGCCTGCCTGCCTGCCTGCCTGCCTGCCTGCCTGCCTGCCTGCCTGCCTGCCTGCCTGCCGTCCGTCCGTCCGTCCGTCCGTCCGTCCGTCCGTCCGTCCGTCCGTCTGTCTGTCTGTCTGTCTGTCTGTTGCTCTGTCTCTGTGTTTCTTTGTCTCAAGCCTGTTTTGTGGCAGGCTTCACACAGACAGAAAGACAGACAGGGGAGGGCAGGTGAGCACCCTGCCCGCCGTGTCAGGCGGCAACTCAATCAGTCGTGAGAGGCTTCTGCTCAGAAGAGCATAATGGCTCTCAACCCAAGAAATTCAAGTCCCTCCGATGGCAGCACCTGCCATAGAAGGGCAGTGGCGCATATCACTTGACCGCTACACCACTGCGCCAGGAGGGGTAGGAAGACTCAAAGGGATGTATGAATGTAGAGGATTACGTCTTCCATGTATATGGATACTAAACAATTAGCACTATCCGAACAACTGCTCTCTAGTGTGATGTTTAGAGCAGCTTTAATGCATGCTGCGAAAAGCGCATCCAACTTTGTTTCTACAGCGCAAAAAGGGCGAAGTCAGGGCACACGTGTGACTTTGACCTTATCCTTTTTTCCCAGAAGAAACAAAGCATAAAAATGAATCAACTATCAATTGAATTCTATCAAGAAATCTTTATTGGATATATAACACCAGGCTGCAGGGAGTTAGGGGAGGGGATTTGTTTAGCCTGAGAAGTTTCATTGAAGTCTCACATCACCATCTGCTGCTGTCCCGACTGTGTGATGCTGAAATGTTTTCTTTATCAATGCGTCATCCAGCCAAAGTCAGGGCCGACATGAGATTTTCTTTGCCGCCTGATGCACCTTTTTCGCTTTGTTGCTTTATTAATTTCCTTTGTCCTGCGTACATGAACCGTGCTGTTATCTGCGGAATAAAATGAATGGACGACCAAGTAAATAAAAGATAATAGTTTAAAAATAACAGGGGACTTCAATACCCCATGAGGAACCACTAAATTATATTACTTTAGGCTAAAAAAGACGAGTTAACCTAACATTTCACTGCCTTTTTTTCTGACATTTTTCAAGTAGGTTGACTACATTGTGTGATGAAAGTGCATGAATTCTGTGCGTGAATTTTTTTCTTAAGGTTTCGTTGGCTCTGGGGGCAAGATGGAAAGAGAGGAGAGTGACGAAATTTCAATCTCTTCGGCATAATTTTTTTTTGTTTCCACGAATACATTCTTTCTGTTATAAGAAGCATATCAAGTTCTGAATATGAGAAACTTATGACGCACAGTCGAAGTCGAATGACGCACAAATCGAATGACACACAGTATAAGTGAGCCCAACAACGCTTCTCGAGACTGTATTGCAGAACCCACCCACCTGGTGCAATGGGGACGAGCGACGTCACAAAGTAGGGAAGAAATAAAAATAACTCACTCAACAAAGACCCTGTGAAAGTACGGCTTTGGCGCATAGTAATGGTAACAGCGATGCACACTGGTTTTATTTTTTTTAACTTTTCCTGTTTCTGGAAGTTTAAAGTGATCAAATATACTGCGCAAAAGCGCCCCTTCGATACAGCAACTTTAAAAAAATAACATGGGGCTATGCGCGGAGTGCGTCGCAGAGCAACACACCAGCCGCTTTTCTTGCTGACAACGTTATTGGGTGAAACTTTCAGCCGTCGGCCGTCCTCTTAAAGGCCTACCGCAATCTTCCAGCTGCTCCTCTTTCAAAATCCCCGCCGAGGATCAAGTAAACCGCAGCGTCTGGAGTCAGCGACAAAAAAATTGGAAGAGTGCTCAAAAATAAACTCATAATGCAAGTTCAGTTTGTGCAGACTGTGCTTGCGTCAACCTTGGTCAGTGGCCTTGAGCGAGATGGCCATAGCTGAGCGCCGGCTTTGACCGAACGTATAGTTCCGGAGGAGTAAGTAAGTCCTCTCGTACGGCGACAGAACTCCTCCCATCCTAGACTTGGACTGTTAAAAGTAGTATTGCCAGTTGTGAAAACAGGCCCAGCAAAAATGGATAGAGGAAGTGTTTTCACTGAATAAAAAATTTGTTTTCATTCACAATTTTCGTGCACTTCGCCACTAAGCCATTTTAATGAGCTGCCGATTTGTTGCCGATTTCCTAAAAATATCAGCAGCACACATTCTGCAACAGAACATAGTGGAACCCTCCATCGAACACGCCTCAAGCTTTTTCACTTCCAGCGGGCAGGGATGTGGGTGAGAGCGTTTGTCTCGCATAATGGGGTCGGAGCGCGTTTTCCCGGGAAATACCCAGTGAAAAGACAGTTTCATAAACGCAGTTGGCCTGGAAAAGCACCATTTTAAGACCTCCGAACGAAATAACGCTCGGTATACGCTTCCGTAACTGCGGAGGACCGGTAAGCTAACACGCAATGAATACCGTTTGCGAGAAATGTGGCATGCTCTCACAAGCCTAGCTGCCCAGCGAATGCAACCAGCCCACGAGCGAGGCAGTCAGCGAGCACAAAAAGTTATTTACAAAACTTCCTCAGTGTAGAACTTTCCGTGAAGGATCAGCCAGGTCTGCTTCCGCGGTACCGGTCAGCGAAGGGTTCCCGGTCACACGGAAGCCATCCCGTCCTTCGTATCGTCCTTCGGGTACAAAGCTGGAGAAAGTAGAGAAATATTGATTCTGTAGAGAAGTCGAAAACGAGTGGCAGTTATAACCAAAATTCTAGCTAAATTTGCAGCTCTCATCCCTGCCGAGCCCATAGAAAAGCTTAAAAAGCGTAAATATCACAGTTCCTATACCCACTTACCTTTATCAACTTCTTAAATGGCACCAGAGATCTGGTCGTGCACCAATATTAAATCGCGGCCACAGTGTCGTTTTCAAAAAGGACTCTTGACATTTCGCTGTCGTGCTAGATACCATGAGAGAATTTTTTTTCTTTAAGCCCTGCGGGCTTGTAACCTCTGAGGTTACAAGCCTGCAGGGCTTAAAGAAAAGCCTGCCTGCCTGCCTGTTTGACGTCACTCTTTATATCGCATCTAGGAACAGCGTGATATAAAAAGTAATATATATATAATATTAGCGTAATATATTGTAACGTACTTGTTGACGAAGGGGGCTTTAATCACAAGAGCGAAGACACACAAGGCCACGCAAGCAGGGGCAGCAAGGGCGACCGATTACACACGGCGCGAGCCCTACTTCGTCGTCGTCAGCAGCTATGCGCCACCTGGCAATGCTAGGTGGCAATATATAATATTAGCTGCTTCTCCGAGTAGAGTTTACTCTCTTCACCTTGCAAGTTGGGGACGCTGCCGATATCAGTACAAAGAAAAGTCACCTTGAAAATGGGCGGGCGGAGTTATATTGATGGGCAACGGCTGCAGAAACACTCGAGAGTGTCCTGTACGTAAGCACAAGGCGGCAAAACTAGGATGCGAAAACCACGGTTAGAAAAAAGCGCAGTGAACTCTGGCGTTTTTCGAAACCATGGAGAGTGCAAAGAATAAATTTTTTGAAGTAAAGTTTTTTTAAGAAAGGGGGCGCCGATGTCGCAGTGCCGCGCAGCTAATATGGGCACTCTCTTTAGAACTGTGTTTTTGATTTTGCTCACGGCTGAAAGCGCCAGTAGTCCTTGTGAATGGGAAAACGAAAAATGTGGTAACTAAGAGAATACCATCTGCCTCCTAAACTTTCAGGCGTAGTGCATTTGTCTAAATTTTGTACGGTTCAAAAATGTATAAGAGTTGGTTTCATAACTCAGGCTCGCAAACTTTTTGGACTTTTTATCTATATGTGAACAGTCACCTGGATAAAGAAGATAGCTGTCCCGAGGATAGGTGAAATAATGCCAGATATGTACAAATATACCGAAAAGCCAAAGTTGCGGTAAAAACAATTGCATTTGTATTGTTATGACTGCAGAAAAATCGGCAGCTCTTTTCGATATTTAAAACATGCTCGATCTCGAAAATTCAGGGCGCCTGCGCACTCTCATAGACTCGGCCGTCAGCTAATATGCTTTGTCCCTCCTTCACAAAGCCGCGTAAACAGCCTCGGATGGTCCACTGCACGGCTATGCAATAAGTTGTTCAAATTATTCATCGCACTTAATTGAAGCACCTTACCTATCGAGAACTGTGCCGGTGTGTGTCAATGACGTACGTGATCCCTCCAAATCACTTGTGGAGTTGTACTTTGGAGTCATATGCGGTAATGTGTGGCAGCAGAGTGAGGTGGTCTTTGGCAAACATGACAGTTATGAACCAAGATCCCTTATAAATTTTTTTTCGGGGAAATCTGGCTCGGTAGTTCATATTTAAAGGGGCCCTGCGACGTAGATACAGCATGAGGTTTTTATTCTTTGTAGGCAGAGTACGGGGCATTGCACTCCTGGACGCTCAAAGAGATCGCCGAAATCATAATATTTAATATTTTATTCTTCTCCAGAAATGCTCGTTTCGAGCCGATGATGTCGCAACGCAGCGGCCATTTTTGGCAGTGGAGATGAGGTGGCATCCAGATTGGGCGCTGCCTCTCCGATTGGTTGTGCGTCCACTTTGCATTTGTTCCTTTACACTCACGATATGGATCCGAAATACTATGTCTGTGAGTACTCAAAGCTTTTCTAATGCCGCAAATACCAGAAAGAAGCAGTGACAGCGAACATAAACTAATATGAATAACGCTAGGGGCGACACTTTCTGTTCCGCTTCAGACATTCTGGCAGCAGCAGCGGACACGCACACAGCATATCAAGATATTACCTTCAATTTTTCAGCATTTCATCGACGTACTGCCCCGTGTCATCGTCAGAGGATAACCGAGGTGGGCGTGTCTGGCACCCACAGTGAGCGCCACCTGGACTATCGCTTACCTGCAGCCGTGCGAAACACGTATCTTCACATTCTGGCAGCAGCAGCGGACACGCACACAGCATATCAAGATATTGTCTTCAATTTTTCAGGTTGGCGCTTGTTCGTATGCTTTATTGTAAACGGCATCGTCACCTTGCCGTCGCTGCTGCTGCCAGGTGTGTTGTGGTGTAATTTTTGTCGCCTCTAGGACTAACTTTGTCGGGTGCTTTCGCCGAGCTCCTCAGCGCGAAAATGGACAGTGCAAAGGATGCCCTACAAGATTTCAGGGCTCTCGGGGATAAGCCTCCAGAGAGCATTAAGGAAGTAGCGAACATTCTTACCGAACTTCTAACTAAACTTGATGTATTTGCATCCGACATGAAAAGCAGCGTCGAAAAAATGGGCGGCTCAAGCACTGAAATTCGCGCTGAGCTCTCTGGCATCAAAGAGTCAATTGGCTTCATGAATGAGGGGTTTGAAAACTTCAAAGCAGATGTGGAAGGTTTTCGTCGGGAGCTTGCGGAAGTCAAAAAACAAAATGAACATTATCAGAAAACAAATGAGCTTCTGAGAAACGAACTGCGAGAGACTAAAAATTACCGACGATTACGTTACTTCCTAATGCGAAATTTGAGCGCAGCAAATAAGCTGTTTCACCTTTTCGATAGATTGAGGCAAAGAAATCGAGCAACACATGTGTGCGCTATCACATAATTTTTTTTTTATTTTTCACACGTATTCGCAATTTCGGCTCGGGCGGTGCACATATACAGATCCGCCGCCACCGATCTGGCTCTCTGATTGCCACCGCACAGGGGTTGCATTGGAGGAGGAGCGAAGAAAGGAATTAAGTTCGAGCCGGCGCTTTGACAACCGGAGACTCGCAGGAAGAGGGGGGAGGGGGGCGGCGTGTACACCCAGCGGCAAACGATGGGGGCAGAAGCGCGCGCAGCAAGCGGACAACACGATAAAGGGAGGAGGGAAGAGATAGCAGCGACTGACTGATGCCGCTGACGCCGATAGCGCTGGGGGGATGAAAGGGGGGCGGAGCTGGTTACGAGGCCGACGACAACGCCGACGCCGACGCGAAACCCAGGAACGGACGCCAAAGAGCTGCGCTCTAAAAAAGAGATGTTAGAGCTCAAGCAGTTCACCAGGAACATAAATCTTGAAATCAAGGGACTTCCGCTTGCTCCGAATGAGGACCTTGTCAACTCTGTTCAGAAGGTGGCTTCTTGCCTGGGTGTCGAACTTGCCGAGTCTGACATTGATGTAGTGCATCGAGTGCGCTCTAAAGATAAGGATCAGCCAAACGTGGTGGTCAAGTTTGTCACAAGGTCTATGCGAGATAAAGTGCTCAATGCTGCTAAAAAGACCAAACTGAACACGAGACTGCTTGGTTTTGAAGAACAAGGACCCTTGTTTGTTAATGAGCACCTGTGTGTTGAAAACAAAGTACTACTATCTAAAGCAAAGAAAGCAGCTAAGGACCACAACTGGAAGTTTGTTTGGTTGTCACAAGGAAAAATTTTGATGCGTAGGGCAGACAACTCCACTGTTCTGCACATCACAAGTGAAGGTGACTTGGCCAACGTTGTGTGACTTTTCTTTTTTTCTGTCGTTTAGATCTTAGCATGACATTTTTTCTGTTTCTTTTGACATGGCTTTTACGTTTCAACAAGTTGACGATTTGATGTGTGATAAAAGCTTTTCAATTTTGCATTGTAACGTGCGCAGCATACGAAGTAACCTAAATAACTTGATTGTACATATGGCAAGGTATGAATCCTGTTTTGATGTAATAGCCGTGAGTGAAACGTGGCTCAAGCGTGATGAAGTAGTCTCTTTCTCGGGTTATAAATTTTTATCCCAGCCACGGGATACACGAGCAAGGGGAGGTGGGGTATGGATGTTTGTCAGAGATAGTGTCTCCTACCAGCTAATGGGAGTGGCGTCTGTTAGTTTTGACTGCATTGAAACCCTGTTCATTAAACTTCACGATGGTTTGATGGTTGGTGTGGTTTATCGGCCACCAAACACATCGATAACGCAGTTCTTTGAGAAGTTTGAAATGATTCTAACAGAATGTTTTCATGGGCGTCGCTCTAATATTGTCATAATGGGCGATTTCAATTTAGATCTAACACATCGAGTACAGAACAGCTACACTTTCCTTCTCGAATCATTTGCCTTACGTAACCTTATTACAGAACCTACCCACGTAACAAGTACTTCAAGTACTCTAATAGATCACGCCCTCTGTAATATTGTCCCAGGTGTGCTGGCCGGTACCTGCGCTGAGGTGGTAGCCGACCATTCACCCATTTTTCTTGTAATAGAAAAAGACCTGCCTCCACAAGCGCAGTTGACGCAGTGTAAAGTTCGTAGTAAGTATGTAGCACAAGTGAAACATTAGAACAAGCCGACTTCACTACGGCATATGATGAAAACGTCAATACTGAGTGTAAGAACTTTTTTAGATATCCTTAAAAATGCCATTGAACAGAGCTCTTTGCCGAACACTAATAAATACAGCCAGCCAACGTGTCCTTGGATGAATACTGAAATATTAGCAGTGTTAAAAGATAAGGACAAATGGTATCACAAATGGAAGCAGTTGAGATCAAACGAATACTACCTAACCCAGTATAAGTGTTGCAGGAACTTGTCTGTATCTCTTATGAGAAAAATAAAAAAGGAATATTATTGATCACTGGTGAAACAGGCGCGTGGAAATACAAAAAAAAAATGGGATATAGTGAACGACGCAATCGGCCTGCGATCCAGTACAGCAACACTCCCTGAGACAGTTGACGAAGACGCAGTAGTATCATTTAATACATATTTTACCTCCATTGCGCCTACGGTTGCCGCGCAGGTTCATGCTGACGCACCTACGGCGAAGATGCCGGAACGTGTTAACAACAGTTTTGCTTTGCCTGACATAGACATAGAAGAAATAATCACTGCAGTCGGCAGCCTTTCAGCCGGCAAGGCGGCAGGACCTGATGCAATACCCGTTAGACTGATAAAAAACAACATTGATATACTAGCGATCCATCTACTACACGTCTTTAACCATTCATTGGCAAATGGAATATATCCTGACGAGCTGAAGGTCGCAAGGGTTGTACCTATTTATAAAAGCGGTGAGCGATCTGATCCGCGAAACTACAGACCAATATCGGTATTAAATGCAATTAATACAGTTTTTGAAAAGGTTCTTTGTACACGTATACAAAATTTTCTAAATAAATATAACATTATATGTCATAATCAGCATGGCTTCAGGCCCCAAAGGTCAACGTCATCCGCAGTTCTTGTTCTTTCGCAACTTATAAATTCTGCACTGCATAATAACAAGCTGGCCATAGTAGTATATTTAGACATATCAAAAGCTTTCGATACGGTTGATCACACAATACTACAACAGAAATTGGAAACCTACGGTTTAAGAGGGAAAATTTGTGATCTAATTAAAAGCTCTTTTACAGGACGGAAACAATATGTTGTCGTGAACTATTTAGCCTCACTACCGCAAAGCATTAATGTAGGTGTGCCTCAGGGCTCTGTGCTTGGGCCGCTATTCTTTTCCCTGTATATTAATGACCTTCCATCAACGCTGAAATATTCGAAAGCTGGAATATATGCCGATGACACTGCATTACTTTTTACAGGAGAAAATTTAGAGGCACTTAATTTTATAATTAATGAAGAGCTTAGTGAAGTTTCGCAGTGGTTTAAAAGTAATCGGCTAACCCTTAATACTGAGAAAATAAAGTACACCGTGCTTCATTCGCGCAGGAAGAACATGAACTACGAACATATATCTCTAACTATCCACAACACGACTCTGCTGAGGGTGCCTGAATACAAGTATCTTGGTGTCCTGTTCGCGTGTCCTGTTCACGCCATCAAAATGCGCGGCCGTGGGCTGCCCCGACAAAGCAACAATTGCACGCAAGCTTCCTCTGTGTGTGCGCTAGGTGCGGTTCTGATTGGCGGCGCCCATTCTATGTACCGGGTGAGTGAAATGGGCGTGTGAAACGCGCTTTCGTCTGATCTTTTTAATTCGAATTTTCAAAGTGCTATAACGTTCGTTTGCATGCTCCGATTTCAATAATTCTTTTTGTACTGGTCTCAGCAACTCATGATAAATCTAGTTAATGCTATCAATCGGTACCGAGGAAAACATCGCAGTGCCCCTTTATGTGGGTTGATTTCCACAGATATGCCTGGCTTATTTCAGAATAAATTTACGATGTCATCGTCACATTTAACATATCTTACAATAGTAGTAGTAGTAGTAAAATACTTTTATTCGACCATAATTTATAGGCCGAGCATGTCAACCGCCTGGGCGACCAGAAGCCGCTGTTCTTCCCCTTCAGCGCCAAGCCAGTCGAGCCAGGTGGTGATGGATAGAGAGGGTGCGGGGAAGGAACCCGACTGCTGAGCAGCCGGGCAATAGAAGAGGCAATGGGCCAGGTCCGCATAGATACAGGGGCAGTTGGGACAGGAAGGGTCCGATCGATAGCGATAGAGGAAGAGGCGGGACGGGGTGATAACTGCATTCATCTGAATGTGCCGAAGAAGGCGAGACTCCGGCACCGTGAGTGATGGATGAGGGGGAGGGTAAAGGCGTTTGTCGAGGCGGAGCTCAAGGTAGGCCTCTTTTATGGTGCGGCGAAGGGTGAGTCTCCCACCGTCCTCCGAGGGCTTGGGCCAGGGGATCAACGGTGCCCGGAAAAGTGTGTCGCGGGCGAGCTGATGGGCCAGCTCATTGCCGTCAATCCCTGAATGCCCAGGGACCCAGCGGAGGAAAACGATGGAAGGCTGCAGTGCGGAGACCGCTCGTTCGACCTCCTCTTGGAGAGAAGGGGTCAGGATGCGTTTCTGTATGTGGTGTATAGCGGCTTGTGAGTCTGAATAGACTGTGTACTCTTGGAGAGGGGGAAGGAGGGCAAATGACTGGAGGGCATGCGCAATTGCGAGGACCTCGAGGGACAATGCGTCTGTAAATATGTGGCGAGTTCATAAAAGTTCGGAGTCAGCTCGAGATTGGAAGGATTGCAAACACTTCTGTCTTCTATTCAGTTCCACTTTTCACGAGGCTCGCAAGACATATTTTGCTACGTGAAATCCGAAGCCTTTATAAAACGATTTTTTTTGTGCTAAAAACAAATTTTACCTGCCTTTTTTATCCCGTATTTGAACCCCTCCGCGGCGGCCGCATTTCGGTCCTCAAGTGGCCCAAATTATTCCGCACGAGATGTGAGATAGTTACTGCACCATTTCCTTTCCTCGAAAACAAATTTTCAAGTTTTTTCTTTCTTTTTGCTTCAGCTAAACCATTATTGAAAAAGGCCGCCGCGGTGGCTCAGTGGCTATGGTGCTCGGCTGCTGGCCCGAAAGACGCGGGTTCGATCCCGGTCGCGGCGGCTGAATTTCTTTGGAGGAGAAATTCGAGGCCCGTGTACTGTGCGATGTCAGTGCACGTTAAAGAACCCCAGGTGGTCGAAATTTCCGGAACCCTCCACTACGGCGTCTCTCATAGCCTTAGTCGCTTTGGGACGTTAAACCCCATAAACCAAACCAAACCATTATTGAAAATATATTTGCCCATAGTTCACCTAGTTCCAAGATGCTATCTAGACTATGCAGGCTCCACTGTACGTTACGGGCATCAGGCGCTCGCCGCACACTTGACATATTTTCTCTTCATATCGCTGTATCTGCATATCGCTTATCTTCCTATCTCATCTTCATATCGCATTTGCGTTGCATCTGCCTAAAAGGCCCCGCCAAGGGACCGCTGCGGATAGCTTGTGGGCACG
The DNA here is from genome assembly GCF_055824585.1 of Amblyomma mixtum. Taxonomy (NCBI): domain Eukaryota; kingdom Metazoa; phylum Arthropoda; class Arachnida; order Ixodida; family Ixodidae; genus Amblyomma; species Amblyomma mixtum. The sequence continues at coordinate 40,171,085 of NC_143016.1, read as the reverse complement.
TCCACTTTCGAGCCCCGGCACGGCTGATCTGAGATCCTCGCGGTTGTGTGTGTGCGCACTCCCAATTAGGCTTAACGAGGTTTTTCCCGCACAGAGCCCATATATACTTATATTCCGCCGGTCCTCAAGTACCCTACAAGGGATAGTATGGGGAGGATGTGGGCGCACCCTTTCTTCGGCCACACCAGGGGCTGTGTGGGACCCACAGCGGTTTCATGTGGGCACCGCCATTTGGGCTAGCAGAAGTTTTTTCAACTTAGAGACCACATTGACGTTCCCTCTGCCCTCAAGTACCCTACAAGGAACCGATGTGGGCAGCATTTGGGCGCCCCCGTTTTCCAGCCCCGCCACGGCCTAAGTGGAACCAACAGCGGGTTCGCTTGAGCAGGCCCATTCGGGCTAGAGGTTTTTTCAATATAGGGCCCACATTGACGTTGCATCTGTCCTCATATATCATACGAGGAAGCGATAATGGCAGCACTTGGGCACACCCGTTTCCAAGCCCCGCCCCTGCCTGTGTGGAACCTACAGCGGTTTCGCGTGGGCAGCCCCATTTGGGCTAGCAGAGGTTTTTTCAGCATTGAGCCCACATTGAAGCTGCATCTGCCCTAATGTACCCAACATGGGACCGATGTGGACTAAATGTAGGAATGCGGCTTGAGGTAGCCTTAGCGATATCAATATGGGACTCATGTAGAATCAACATGGGCAAGGCCAATTTTGGCTGGACCACTTCCCCACGGGGGGTTGATGTAGATGCTCTAGCGGTTACCCCAGCCGCACTTGCCCATGTGGCACCCATTAGGGACCCCCTTTGCGTGCTATTTATTGAAAGGATTATTCCATCGAAAGATTGCTGATTATTCTAAGGTTTCATCCTTGATAAAAAACCTTAAATTTCATCTTCGTATAGATCACGTAATGAAAATTGCTTACCGCCTAAAGTCCCTGCTCAGAGTCCATGCGTTCTTTTGCTATCCCACATTATACTGTCGCTTTATTTCGTTCCAGAGCGCAGCTCTTTGGCGTCCGTTCCTGCGTTTCGCAGCGTCGCCGTTGTCCCTCGTAACCAGCTCCGCAGCCGAGGCAGCGCGCGGCTCTAGCTGCGCGCTCCTGGCGCGATCTCCCGGCCGCCCAAGCCGGAACGCATAACCGCCGCCGTTCGCCTGCTACTGCTGCTTATTGTAAAGCTCATTTGTACTCACTAACATAGGATGTCCCGGTGCATTCTATCACTATGGGACCTCGTTTATAGTCTGCTTCATATTCTATTTCTAAGAAAGGGATCAAATTTTGATTGACTGACTGATTCGAATTATGTCATGGTCTTACCGAAAAGAAATGGTTGCTACCGCTTTGAAGTGAATGGAAGTGCATAGCTGTCTCCGGGATGCAGGCGGAAAATGCCTTTCGACGCGTGCGTTTCACTTGCGAAATCGGTGCAACGGCGAAACCTATATTTCGTTTTTCTTTTTTCCTTTATAGCGTGTAAAAGCTCCGTTTCCGCTTAGATTTGTCTCTTTTAAATGAGAACGCGGCACCGTGTCGATACAAGCCAACGTCTATTTGTCCTCATTGCCCCTTCAAATCTCAAACATTCCTCCTTCGATGCCAAGACAGTAATAAGTTCAGGCAAAGTCGCCTTCCGTTAACTTCTGTCTGCGGGTGTGCACACTGTAAACAAGCCACGCTCTTGTCTTATCCCGTCACTGCGTATTATGCGCGCGGCTCACTGAACATTACCAGCCTAGGTGGGGAACCCAACGCTCAGGCCTCTCTCGAATAAGGATTCAGAGCTCCCCTATTTACTTAGCCCCTTGAGATGGTTCTGCAAACTGCTGTGTACGAAGCGAACTCTCTCCTTTTTTTATGAAAGTGTGCTGCACTTAGCGGTGATTTCTTTGTTCGGGTGAATTCAGGATCCCTCATGTCGCAAATAAGATGGTTTTATAGGCTGCATATTGAGCTCAATAAATAATATTTCGCAAAATAGTAATTCTGGTCGCATGTCATCCGGCATTTTTATGCAGACAAAGTTTGTCACCAGTAATAAGATTGTTCTTTTTCCGCATGTTGAAGTGCCTGTGCACTTCAACATGCCTGTGCATTTTGCCTGTGCTCAATCACATATACAACTTATGTTTGTCATCAGGTGTATTTCCCGATAGCATGAAACGTGCTAAAGTGACTGTTATTTATAAATCAGGCGATAAAAATGCATTTTCAAACTATCGCCCCATATCTGTCCTTCCCGTTCTCTCAAAACCGCTTGAGAAGTTAGTATTGCTGAGGCTGGACTCATTCTGCAATAAGCATTCATTAATTTCCCCTTTCCAGTTTGGCTTCCGAAAAGGTCTGTCCACAGAGTTAGCCTTACTAACACAAAAAGAAATCATCCTTAATTCATTTTTGGATAAGAAATTAATAATGGGCATTTTCATAGATTTCACAAAAGCATTCGACAGTTTAAATCACCAAACGCTGATAGCAAAATTAGAATTTTATGGGTTTCGAGGCATTGCCTTGGAATTTCTCAAATCATATCTTTCAAACCGAAAACAGTGCGTTGCTATAAATAACAATTTTTCTTCTCTTATGAACTTGAATGCAGGCGTTCCTCAGGGCAGCATATTGGGGCCACAGCTTTTTAACTTGTATATAAATGATATAGGGAATATAGCCGAGGAATCACAACTTATTGTTTATGCCGATGACACAAGTATTTTTGTTCAATCAGATAATCCCAGTGATTTGTGCAATAACGTAAATTTGACACTACAAAACCTATACGAATGGAGCAATAGAAATTCCCTGCAGATCAACAGTGCAAAAACCAAAGCTGTCCTGTTTACACCCTATCAAAAGCCAGTTATCTACAACTTTAACATTCATATCGGCAATAATCCTATTGAAGTGGTTTCAGAAGCAAAGACACTTGGTGTGACATTTCATCAGCACTTATCATGGAACTCACACGTGCAGCATATATTAACCAATCTTGCCAAAATATCAGGAGTACTCTGGAGGCTTCGTTATATTTTACCACTGAAATTTAAGCTATTAATATATAACGCGTTGTTCTATGCTCAACTAAATTACTGCGGACTTGTATGGGGCACAACATCAAAAGACAACATAAATAAGATTTTTTCTCTGCAGAAGAAAGCCCTTCGTCACGTAGTCAACATTCAAAGTGAAAGCCCATTACATAATACCTATTATGAATACAAAATTATACCTTTTCCAACATTATATGACTTTAACCTGTCGATGAGATATAAACATAGCTTAAAAACTAATAACAATGCATTTCTGTCTTTATGTAGTTTAAAAAGCCTTCCTGACAGGGGGTATGTATTTCGGAATAAAGGAACATGGCACGTGCCATTCACCAGGCTAACACACGGGCTAGATAGCGTCGAAAATCGCCTTCCGAGATTATTGAACAAATTATTAATGATGGGAATCGACCTGAAAACAGCCACTAAATGTAATATAAAACTTCATTTCATCAACCAGTTTCATGGCGTTTAACAGTGTCAACCATCTTTATAACCAAAAACAGAGCTTTTGTAACACGTCATTTCATCCCAGAGTACTGTAGTTGTGTCCATTTGTCTTTACTATTTCTTTTCCCTTATATTCAGGCGAGTTTGTTTATTAACATTGTCATTTTTCAGGTCTGCTATCACGCGAGTGTTTGTTGCATTTTGTTGTATTTTTTATATTGTAAAAGACTGCATTTGTAACATTATTCATTTCCTGCGCGAAAATCGCATGTGCTGTAAATTGTTCTTTTAAACACTCAACATTTCATCCATAACTGCTGCACAAACTGCCATGTAAAGGGGGTGGGGACCCAGTCAAGCTTGCCTCAGAGCAGCTTTTTGTCCCCCCTCCCTGCATTTTTATCTGTACTAGAAATGCAAAATAAAGATTGATTGATTGATTGATTGATTGATTGATTGATTAATATGCATCTTTAGAACATAAATGGATTCAGTAATTATTAGCGTGCTTGCCTGAGAAGGCATGGTAATTTGGGACTGATATTTCTATCAATTATCACACATTCCATTAAATTTTGCACATTTCTGTGACATATAACCGGTGTAAATTTACGCTGCAAACCTAACAAATGATCTTTTATGAGGTCTGAATATTCCATGTAGGTGGAAGAATATTCGTTTTCGAAGGGAAAAAAATTACGTCTAGAACAGTTACGTGGCTAACTATACTTTCTTCTACTTTCTTTCATTGCTGACTGCAACAACCTATAGATAGCTGTCGAGCAAGAAAGATCAGTTCATGTATGACAACGACTCTTTTTTCCGTCGATGAAAGTGGAAAGCTAGTAAACTTTTCTTAGTTTATTTTACTTATTGAAGCTCTTTGTAATGAAATGACAAAATGTAGTAATGCACTACTGTGAACATCCCACTGAAGCAAGTACAGAAGGTAAGCGGGTTTTTGCTAGTAGCGTGGTGGTTGTATTCTGCGTACTACAAAGGTGCTTTTGGAAGGTGCACTTCATGCATGTTTTAGTTTGGGCCTGCCTCATAGTCCTACAATTGACAGGACATCCAGACGAATGCCACGTATAGGTTAACCTAGAATAGTGACAGTGCTGGGTTTGGCTGTGTCACCGGATATTGCCAGAGGCGACACCGTAAGAAGTGTGCGCGGTGAATATGATTGTCAGAAAGCACACAGCAAACATCTACTCCGGTCCTTCGGTCACGCCTTCTACATGACATTTGCAGTTTGGAACGCTACCCAGCACATTCTGGTTCAAGCGAGCGCAGGTCTTTGTTATATTCTGAGAGCCACCCACGAAGCTAGCTGCAACAGCGGGAGTGCATTTACGTTTGTGAATGCAACCAAAAGTTCCCGCCGAATCAATAAGCGGAAATGGCTGCGGGTGCTTCATTTGTATATGATGCAAGATTTTCGTACAAAAGTGGTGACTGTACCACCTTCAAGGAGTCATAAAGAGGTGCATTGTCATTGCTCGCAATGACGTTTTTATTTGTTGACTTGCTTATTTGCGTTCACGTTTTTCTGCGCATGGAAAACCGTCGAGATCTGGTCTTGGGTGTAACAAAGGCGCGAAGGAGTGCCTTCTTGAAACCCGCACCCCTACTACTGTCAAAATTTAACTATCTCTGGTACGTCACACTAGCTTAAACCACCACTTATTCGGTACGTTGGGACCCTCACACATATTGATCACTCTCGCTGTTTACGCGCCAGCGAATTTCTTTAAGGAGGTAGCCTTATATAGCCCGTCAGTAACGAAAGCGGGCGTCGTTTTCGGAGTCTCGGAAAAGTGGTCCAGAAAACACAGATGAAGCAATCAACAAAGAAAAAAAAATTCTTCCGATCATGCGAGGAATTGCACTTACAAACTTCAAACAAACTGCGAGGGAGCACGCCACCGATAGGCCACAGAACGGCGTTGCTTTTTAGAGAATTAAGGTGAACATAGTGTGTAGACTTAGTAGTGTATGCTAATAAAAAGATGTGTGAGTAGAAGAAAAAAATATATAACAAATAATGCTTAATTTCACCTTCAAATCATGTCAGCAGTCTAAGTGCCCTCCGAAATATTTTTCTCAGAAAGCTAAACGGCTGAGAAAGGGCCGTTTTTGTAGGCTCTTCTTCGTTTGCTCACTTTTCTTAAAACGCCAACAGAAATCCTGCAGAATGGGTGGCGTGAAGAACAGCAGCAGGATGCAGGAAAGACATTTTACTACGACTAACAATTCAAGAACCGTGTTCTGCGACACAAGATTTCGGGGCATTGAGACACATATAATGGGCTGCAGCGTAGCCAAGGTACATGTTCTCTATGAAGCTACAACTTCTAATTGCACTTACAAACTTCAAACAAACCGATAGGCCACAGAACGGCGTTGCTTTTTAGAGAATTAAGGTGAGCATAGTGTATCCTTAGTAGGTATGCTAATCAAAAGATGTGTCATTAGAAGGAAAGAAAAAATATAAAAAACAATGCTTAATTTCGCCTTCAAATCATGTCAGTAGTCTAAGTGCCCTCGGAAATATTTTTCTCAGAAAGCTAAACGGCACTTCTCTGCAGTTTTGGTATAGAGCAGCCGCTCCTGCTAATTTTGCACACGCAAGAAGAGCGCACACATTCGTTTTGTAGCGTTTGGGGAGAATGCGACCCCGTGAACAGTGCCATGTACTTCATGAGCGGAGGCTAATTTAGCAGAAGGAGATCAGCCTGATTTTTCGAATCATGACAGCCTCAGTAGTTTAGTGCGCCCATGGGCGGAAGAGTGAATGAGAAAAACAGAGTTGGAGATAAGGCCTGACAGGAAAATAGAGAGGAAATTTCGTGTGTAGTAGCGGAATATGTGACCTCGATGTTACGATGAACTCCCCCTGGTAAACGATAAGAGAATGGAGGTACTTTCTGCACCATACGACCTCCCCTTACGCCTTCGAAGGACCTACTTGCTCTGACGCTGGTCGGTAACAAGAGTTCTGTGTCTGCCTTTATCCAAGCAAGGTTTAGCATAAATGAGCAATGTTCGCTGTTTTTGCCTCTTAGAAAAAATAAAGCTACGCGACGACTCTTGTCACTAGACGACGAAAAGTGACCCAGCGCTCTGGATTCCTAGAAAGATCATAATGACTGCGCTTTTTATGTACGTGGAGTAATTCGTTTCAACTTTTGCAGTAACAGAAAGCGGATAGTGGCTCGGTGCGGAACTCTCCAGCTAGGCCCGCTAGCCATTACATCACTCGTTCATATTATGTCATGTTCACCTGGTCTTCGGATAGCTGCCACGTAGCAGAGGAAAACAGAATTTATATAGCCCAAAAAGCAAACATATTTAGCGTTCCGACCACCTTTTATGGTGAATACGTCCAACTAAGGGAATTACTGGGGGAACTAGAGGGGAAGACTGGCTGGCACTAGTGCCACTGTCTGGGGAAGATATCTTGAGAAAGGGATATGTGGCTGTGTCAGTGCCGCAGCGGATATCATTGGCACAGTTTACAAGCGTTGGATTTTTGAACATGCGGGAAACTCTGAGAGTGGTGTGAGCAACGCTGCTTGAGCGGCAAGAACGTAGAAGCAAACTGCCAAGCGCCTGCGCATTCACGTGCATTAGAAAAAAGACATATTAAGAAGAAAGAACGCGAAAACAGGGACAAAAAGTGAGAGGACGGTTATCACTGCGCATTTCGATATTCAGCGGTAGCTCTTAAGGTACTTATATTTACCGATACCTTGACGTAGATAATATGAGAGCGACTTGCAGTTTTTAGTTCCAGGGCGATCGTTTTAGTTTCCCACATATACCCGATTTTCGATTGCTGCTTCTCTCCAGTGCGGCGCTCTAGGAACTCGGCGCCACAGATGTCCCTCTCGTCAGGCGGCGCGTTTCACAGCAGCTGCCGCAGAAGGGCCGTGCGACTTTGCTCCCGCCGGATGAATGTAACCATCCTCCAAATGGTTTCCGTGGCACCCACTCTCCGGTTACAAATTCCTACGCCCTAGTCATATACCCTCCCCCTTCAACCGTTAGCCCTCCTCCTCTGCTCAGGGTAGTTACCCTCCACGGTGTGCCCGTAGCAACAACCATCCGCTTGCGCCTTACGCTGTGGCCATACTTTCCTCTTTCCACGGTAACCATCACCCGTTTGAGGATTCTTCTGGTCTCGCGATACCCTCCTCCTTCTATGACAGCCACCATCCGGATGGCTCCGGTGGTAACCATCCACGTGTTACGCAGTCCTCCGCTTACGTTATACCCTCTTCAAGGTAAACGAAAACCGTTCACAGAAAGACATTGCCAACTGTGAAAGCACAGGCAAGGTCGAAATGCTTTCATCTTGTATGAAGTTTCACAGATGTCTATTTTTAACAGTGAATTGTAGCCCCTTTGTCGCATAATAAACGCGCCATTTCATTTCATTGCAGTAATACGGAAGACAATGAAGCAAGAGACTATATAAGGGCGCCGCGGAAGTCATCAATCACGCGTGAACTCTCGCTTGTCGGCATGTATATGACGGCGGGAGAAGACTTGTGCCTGTAAGAGAGAAGCATCTGTCATGAAAGCTTCGCGCCTTACCACTCATCTCAGTAGAGTGTCACGAGAAACAACGGCAGGTAGCCTTGTAGCTCCGCGCCGAACAACACCTCACCCACGCTCCTGAATGTCCCTGCTCATCTGAGTGCAGAAGGCAGAAGCCGATGTTCGCTATGCATAGTGACTGCACCTCTAAGTTGCGTCGCATGAGCGGCTACGTAACAATAGGGATGCTATGCGTACACGGATGAAAACGAGTCGCTCTTGAATGAAACACGTCGAGGTGCTCAGTTTATACGCTGCTACTTATTTCGTAGTGGAATGCACGGTAGTTATCCCGCTACCTCGCAAGAGTCAGGAATGGGAATGCATCTTCGGATTCCTAAGCTTAGTGTTCCAGTCTCCGTTTCACGAACAGCGCGCTGTACTTAGGACCTTGGAAGGAAGTACTGGTATACAAGGTTCATGATCAGCGAAACTGGAGATCTTTATTATAGAGTGCACCGTTTGGATAAAGACCTTGGGTAAACGCGGAGGAGGCCAAATAAAGACGCAAATGATTGAGCAGGAAGATTTTGGTTGAGAAACATTTTTGGAAGCAGTAATTACCACGACACTTATTGAACGCCGCCATCACATTGCATATTCTGGAAAAACGGTTGCTTAGTGAAAATTGCTGAAAACCCGCAAAACAACTAGCATTTCTTCGAAAAACTAAGATGGTACCACCTCTACTGCACTTAGATATGAGGAGTGCTGCATTCAATAAAATTTTGTGGCCTGAAACTGCTGCCAGAGGGACTGTAGGATTTTGAGCTGTGAAGGCTTGCCATTCACTTCTCCGCTATTGTAGGCATCATGGTTGCGGGGCATGCTTTGGCAGCGCAGTACGGCTCTTCCGTGCCTAATTGAGACTCTAGATTCTTACTTTACCCGTTTCTTTCCTCTTTACATCCGTTTGTTCGTCGTCTCATAGCATTGTTGTGAGCGGATATTGTGGTTAACCTTAGCACCTTTTCTTGACCCTCTCTCACTCCTTTTCGTGGCTGTTCTTTTTTTATCCTTAATGAACTTGGTTCCTTACTTAGACATATTGCTTTGGTGCTGCCTTTAAAGCATTGAAATGCAGAGTGGCTTATTGCAATACATGGTTCACGCTTTACTAATGCTTAATCGCCTAATCAAGCGCCAGTACGAGTGGCGAGGGGATGATGAATGAAAGGATTAAGAAGTGCAGCATAAATATAGAAGAGTATTATTATATACTTGGCCTTTGTGAAAAAAAATATGCGTGCGGGAAGAGCCATGAACCATGAACCAGTGTCACCAACTTAGTTCTATAAATGCCAACACTGCTGACAGCATATGCGAAAAATACCAGCTGCAAGAACTGCATCCCTCTTTGAACACTTCGCATCGTTTATTCGAAAGAACGCGCAAACAGTCTCTCTGAGAACGTTCACTCCCTTTCGGCCGGTCTGAGAAAAAAGCCACTATTCGTAGTTGTACTATTCACTTTCGTGTTTGCTCTGTCGGGACACACTACCTGATAAAGGACTTAGACTCTACAGAAATACTCGCACAAGTGGGGAAGACAGAGTCCGTTAAAATATTTTCACAAATACAGTGCGTACAGGAAGCGCAAGAGCGAGCTCCTTCCGGTAGGTGCCGTTTCCACATCTGCGCTACATCTTAATACAAGGCGTTTTGATTTCTTTACCTCTTGTAGTGTGCCTTGCGCTGAACTGCCACCAGATGTCAATATCGGCAATAGGGGTTGCTGCACATCACATGCGCGCTATTATCTGCCGCAAACCATCACTGCGGGTCAGGCCAGGGAGTGAGTACAAGAGGTCTTTCTAAGGGTAACGAAGAGGAGGTACTGCAGTAGATCACTACACACCGCGATGAACATTTCAAGTAAAGGGCACAAAGAGCGCTCTTCGTTGTATTCTCGATAACGACTTTTGCTTGTTTTGCTTGTCCTGGCGTACTTTCTTTATCCATTGCCACGAGCGCTATAACAACGCTTTTATTTCTGTCTTCTGCTCATTATAGCCATAAGACGGTTACAGACCACTGAACCACAAGACACTGGTGTATGATAGAAAGTCGAAGTTGTTACATTGAAGAATTTAGTATATTTTACAGGCCATGCAACGCGACCAACTATGGATTGGAAAGCTCATGTTACTTGCGTTCATGAAAAGGTAATATACTCAAGACGCACTGCTAGGGCCTTTAGAAAACATATTACAAGCATCGTAAAGTAATGAACTCAGTCATAGAGTCGTTAATACCTAGCTTTCTTTAGACCTTGGCATTCTAAGGCATTCCAAGTGAGAACATCTCTGGACCAGCGATTCGCTGCTCGCAAAAGCGCTGGTTACATCCAACAAACTGAACAAAAAAAAAGTAACCCCAACCAAGGAGCTAACTTTCATGAAACAAATGAGTGGCCTCGAACAACTCTGCAATCTTTTTTCCCCCTTACAGAACATGCCCGCTGCACTGATAATAGCTTAACGCTGCCGTCAAGGGAGATCAGTCTCCGAGGCGCGACCCGGAAGAGGATCCGTTTGCTCTCGGCATTTACGTGTGCTGGAAGACATGGGTGGTTGTCGCGTGCACACAGACGATGTGTGTACCCAGACGCGGCGTCTTAGAGCGTGTGGGGGCCGATGTTTCGGTCTCAGAGGAATTGTCTTCGATTTAACGTGAGAAGCTCAGCCAGAACCCGAATATTATGTGACAAAGGAGGTGGGTAGCCGTTTGGCGTCCAGCTTTCAGCGGTCGCAAAGCAGAGAATGGGTAGAAGTCAAAGACTCACAGAGCAACAAGGCTTATACAGCCGAGGTAAAATACGGTGCAGTTACATTTGACACATTTGAACGCATGGAGAGTGTAACTTTAGAAGGTTTACAAAACGAAAAGAGAGCTTGAAAGAGAATTTAAATGTTGCAGTTTCCTTCAGGTCATAAAAACAAAACAATATATAAATAAAATAATTATGCGGCGTACCAGCCACAAAAGAATTTAGCGAAATCAAAAATCTTACCGTCATTATTTTCAAATAGGGTTAATAAGAAGTTAACTTTGTTGCTGTTGTCCTTTCTGGCCTCTTTTTCTGTGAAGCTGAAAACCACTCTAAGCAGCTACAACATTGCCTTTAATGTTGACAGTAAAACAAAGTAAGAGATTGTACTGGCAGGCCAGTGGACGGGTTTGGACGGAAAATGCACAATTTCTACATGGTCGGGCCGGACCCGGCATGAAGACTCGGGCCCGTACAAAGGGGGGCTGTGTCCGGGTTTAAATTAAATATTGTCCGTTGAAGCACACTTGGTACATTTTAGCTGCGACATGAATGAAAGAGGACCATGGTGTGGGCTGAGAAAATAACTTTCTATTTATATTCGCCATTTTTCTGTAGGCCACTGCGGGTCTTTTAACACATAATGAGTATAAACAGAAGCTTTTTCTTTTCGCCTAAATTTAAACATGTACGGTGTGGTCATGAATTTAACCCTCGAAATAGTGCTCAATATAAAAAAAAGAAGCGTCACTGCTGCGGCTGCGAGTAAGTTTTAATAGTTAGACATTGCGTGCCGTAAGAATAACATATTCAAATCTAGAGTTAACGCAGAGTAGTTTATTACGCGCTATATGCAACACATTCCATTCGGAACTTCGTAGCTAATACAGACGAGATCAACGCTCAAAAGCAGGAGCGGGCGCATTCGACTCCTCTTTTTGCGTTTATCAAACCGATTTCTCGGCCCACCACTTTTTTATTTTTGTAGTAAGATTCTACTTGCTCAGAGCGTTTATCTCTTGAGGTGCTGCAGGAACAGGCCGGGCCGAGCCTCAAGCCGAGATTGGCGGGCCAGACTCGGACTCAGCACGGCGTCACTGTAGAGGGACTGGAATGGGTCCGAGCTCGGGACACAGAATGTGGTTCGTGCACTGCACAATCTTTGCTTGCAAATGATAGAATGGGGGCAAGAAGCCCCGGCGTCTAGTAAAGATATTACTGTCTCGCTCTTCACGAAGTACGAAAGCAAGAAAAACTAGAGAGTGTTTTGTGCCTCGGTACGCAGCCGTCCTTCTGTTGTCCCCAAAGAAGTCCTAACTTAGTTATGGGAAGATGTTTAGTGCAGGGCAGCCCTCTCTATTACTACTCCTCTCACGGATCCACAGAAAGGTAGGAAGCCAAGTCTCTGCCGCTGGCGGAACTACTGTGCACTTCGTCTGGTACAAGGTCACCACGCCGAGACGCTTTGCCATTTACTGACTGTACTTCCTTTTGTTTTCGTCGAGGGAACCGGGCACAGATTGCGCATCGATTGAAGCTGGAAGAGCGGTCCCAGCTCGGACGTCCCCAGGGGCCACACTCCTCTCGCAGGAGTGCCCACTGTTGTGACGGGGAGCATTCGATGAACGCCCCAATCCATTCAACACAGGCCAAGTATACACTCACCCTGATAACATTTAGGGCACGTAAAGTGAGGTGCTCCTTTCTCTGTACAGCCGCTAATACTGCATCGGTTGAGGCGCGAAGCAGAACGAAATGTAGAGTTCCACCACCTTCAATCAAAGAACAGCACTATGGACATTGCTGTCGGTGCTCTGTGACGAGGAAAATTAACTCAGGGCTTTTGCCCTTTTCCTTAAACATAGTCTTGGCGGTTTGAAGTACATAATACCTTCATGCGCGTGATTCAGCACACGTTTAAATGGCAGGTAAATGAATTCTAAGACAGCTTTGCATTATTGCGTGGTAATTAACGGGTACTACAGTGGGGCGAAGATTATTATACTAGGCCTCACGATCACAGGGCCAAACGCCGGCATGGCTCTCTGATCGCGGCACGGCCCTCTGGTCAATTCTTTTAATTGTATATTTATTTGTGAATCGAAAGAGAAAAATATCTCTAACGTTTGCTCCTGAGGAAATGCGATTTCAAGCGTGGCTCTTCGCGCTGCGCGTTTAGCCGCTTCGTTTGTGCGCCGGCCTCACTGATGACGGTAGAACTGGCCAGATGTATCGTGCTGCGCTTTTGACTGACGCTTATATAGCTACCTCTCCGTTTAGTAGTTTGTTCGCTTTCCATCGCGCGCCACTATTTTAGTTCAGTCGCTGCATGCACCAGTGGTGACGCGTGCATCATCACTGCTGCTCCTGTGAGCTCGCATGCAGCTGGATCCGGACGTAAACGTTGCTGAGGCTCAACTCGGGCGTCGCATTTAGCAGCGGCGTCTGCGCCCTAATCGCGGCAGAATAATAGGCCAGATGTATCGTGCCGCGGGTTTATACGTCCCAGTATTATAGCAGTCATCCTCCGTCCACGGTAACCCGTGGGCGGCCATTCTCCGCCATGTTACTGTGGCAACCACCGTCTAGTTACATCAATTTGACGCCACCGCCAAAGCCTCTGACGACCCTTTAAAGCCACGAGCTAATACATGCTTCAGGGTGGTGGCAACAGAGTTGGTAGAGCGAGCACAAGGAAAGGAACAGACAGACAGAGAAACATGTACGAAGCACCTTTCGAGAATATATTTTTCGCATTATGTACTCCACACATTGGCCACAGTTCTCTATGACAGCGCTAATAAAAGTAAAAGCCATGCTGAAGCCGACTCGCAACATTAGCAACCGTGCCTCCTTTTTTAAGGTGCGATTATTTTAAGACGTTTGTTTTTCTCTTCGAAAATCATCCGCGGTGAAGCACACTGGAGCGATGTTGAACGACGGAGGCCGTTAATGTATTTTTGGCAGCTTCACACCGCCCCGTGTCCTTTCATTTCACGGCTTGTCAGCGGCGACTCGGACTCCTTGACACCGACGCGAGGCGGCGTGTTGCGCCGCGTATAAATGCTGACAGCACCAGCCGCACGCCTTTGACGGGGGGTCTTCCACTTCCGCGACAGGCGTATTTTGGGCCGCGTGAGCGGGTCGCATCGTAAGATCAGGGCGGTCGGCTGCAGCTTCGAGATGCGTTGAGACGACGCTCCGACTCTTTTTGTGGGAAAGGGTGCAAAACGGAAGGGAATGTTAAGCTGACACAAATTTTTTGTATTCGCTCGTTCGAACTGTTCGCTCTAATAGTCATAATCCGCCTTAATCATCGTACGGTATAGTCATCGCAAGATGCAAAACATAAAAACAGCCGTGTCAATGGAAGGGTGCATATCCATATCTATTTCCAAAGCCTCTCACTTCGTAGAGGTTCTGTGAAGTGAACGTCTGTTGTAGAATGATCGGTACTGTCACAAGGCTACTACTGGCCCTTGCGCCGCTAACAGCTTTCGAGAAGAAGCAGTGAAATTCAGTGGCGATGTGTGTAAAATATATTGACATACCAGGGTTCTTACCTCATCAGTAGGATATTTTGTAACGTCCTCAGGTCTCAGGACGGTATGTAACACTGATAAACTCAACTTGCTGGTTAGGCTTCCTGGCGCTGCTTGTTTCCTCATCATTACTTCTTTTCATTCATTAAAGTAAAACAACTTTCAATTACGTCGCTATCAAAAATATAGTGTTCTCTGCCAAAAGCAGCAAAGTCGCGCAATGGCACTTCGCGGATCTTCTATCTCATCACCGTGCGAACATTCATGTCGGAGTTCTGCTAAAGTATAGTTGTGAAGCAAACCTCTAAAAAGAACCTCTCAGTGTGCTGGCCGATGCACTAACGTAACGGACGACATGAGGTGGCTCCACGAGCGCCGATCCTGAAATGACTAGTTAGCGGCGCTGCCGCAGCGTGGTGCCGGTGTCGTGGAAATTTCCCCCATATTAACGCGGCTTGATGTTACATTCCGTTAGCGACCAAAGTATACCACAAACAATGCAGTAGTCGGAGTCGCTATCTCGTTTCATTCATATGACAGAAAACTCAGAGCTACAATGATGAATGCTACTGCTGTATGAATAATTGGTAGGCGAGCAATTCACCTATTTGTGAGCAATTTGCAGCGATTGACACACTACACGCCCTTATCGAAAACACAAATATGGGAGAAATTAAGGGCCCCAGAAATAGTCCGGACAGTACATAACAAAAAAATGCCGCTCGTACATTTCACCATACAGAAAAGAGAACTCAGATCGGTGCAATGAAAGTTGAGGCACAACTCTTTAGAGCGTCTTTTGCGAATCAGTATCAAATGCTCATGCAAAGACTACCTACTCGATACGAACGCAGCGGCCAAATAGTGCATGAAGGAGTTGCGATCATAAACGAATCTAACAAAAAATGCAAACAAGAAACAATACTGAAACAAAAAAACAACAGAGAATGTTAACTACATTCGAATCGGAGCGAAAGCAGGGATTTGTGCTGCGCAGAAGACGACGGTGAGCAGGCGGTGCCGCGGGACGGAGTAGGTAGAAGTTGATGAAGACGACTCTCTCCAATGCACAGCGCGCAAATGCGGTGCAGTTTAACAGGAGGCGCGTTGGCTGCGGCGATAGCAGAGTGGTCTATTGTTTTTTTTTTTTTTTTGGTCTCGCTGAGCGGCCCTTAAAGCAGATCTGCTCGCGCGGCTGCGGGTTCGACTGCCAATGATAGACATTGATTCAATTTCTTTTTCTATTTTTCATAGTTTGACCTCTAACTCAGCTGAAGGTTAAATTTACACGGTCCGTGGTTGAAGCCCAAGGTCCCGTAGTGGAGCTTTCGCTTCAAAAAGTCTCGTAGGCGTGGTGGATGCATAACGCCTCCGGTCGTTTAGAAGTGCCGCTCCTGGCGTCCGAAACACATGGAAATGCGTGCCGTATGCTGGCACGTGAAGAGCTGAGCAAACGAAACATCCAACGCAATTTCCTACCTCACGAGTATGGCTCACAACGCATGCACTAAGACACACACAGAACAGTTTCACCTCCGGCTGTTGGCAGCCGCGCCGTCGACCGGTGGTAGGGGATGGAAACCGCTACGAGTCTGATGATAAAATTAAGTCCCGAGAGCTAGCCGGAACCGAGTGCTTGAGCAAACAGCTCATCGTGAAAACAGTTACACAAATTTAAAAATGTAAATTCTGTATCGTGGTCATGCTATATGTTTCCAGAGAATCACTTTCTCTTCCCTTCGCTCTCAATCAAGTTTGGAGTAATTCATCGGTGAATTTGAGGGTCCTCGAAGTCACCAGCGAGCTGAATTCACATCCATAAATTTTATTGCAGCCAAAGAAGATAGGATACTGTCGAATGTCGCACGATCATGCGTGCTTGCCTGAATGCGTTCGTGTGCTTGCCATAAGCCGTAAGCTGCTTGTCACATGACGCAATCTCCGGACTGTAGAGACCGTGTGCTTGTTGCAATGCAGTCGACGACGAGATGCGTGCACTGGATGGGTCCCTATTTTTAGGCGCAAGGAAACCCGAATTTGTGTTCAATGCATGCGGCGCCCACTGGCGACCAGCATTTTTGGGCTGAAATATCAAGCGCCAGTAAGCCGCGCACTTTTCACGGGTGACGTATTTCGCCGCTGGCAGTCGCAGCATGTCGTCACTTAGTGCTAGACTTAAGACAAGTGCTTACGCCAATAGTACTTATCGCGTATGCACGCGAAGGTTCGGTTGACATCAAAACAGCCGGCCGGACTCTTGTCGCGGCTTGCATGCAAGATTTGTGACCAGAGTTCGAATGGCAGAAATGCCGCCATGTGCTGTGCTAAGTTACTTTTGTATACTCAATTTCAAATCGTGCTCGAAGTCATCCCCAAGGCTGTACGAGCAAGAACTCCGGTTGAAAGCACCAGGTAGCACAGGGATCTTAACGCTTTCGATAGGCTCGATCGGCGTAGTTGGAATTCAGTCCGTTGACGTCGTGCCATTTCGGACGCAAGAAACGGAAAGTCTTCATGGGTGTCGGGCGAAGCAGTTCGAATGGCTGGAGTCTGCGCAGCTCTCGCTTTCCAACAGGTCGAGCTACCTTGCTGCCGTTTTATGGAAGGTGCTACCATCGGTGGGACTTGGGTTTCCTGGGTTGGGTAGCGATCCAGGTTTTTCTTACCGAGCAGCCTCTCACGATTAATTGAACTTCTCATACACCTATTTCTACGAAAGTGATTACTGCAAAAAACGGACGCTGTCTTGGTAAAGAGCGTCTATATTTCTAGAAAGGTATAAATGTGGCTAAAAAGATTTCACACTTCACCTGAATAGCACCGAGGTCATTGTGTTTATTTCCTTCACTACGATATTACTGCATAGTATATTCGATATAATTTGGAGGACTAGTTTAATAGTAGTGTCGCAAACGTTTGTCATGTTTCTTTCTTCATGCTCAATGCCGCCAGCGAGCGGTTTTAGCACTTTGTCTTGACGCAAGATGAGACAAGACTTTTCTTGATTGATTGAACCCAAGCAGAGCCGATTGTACGTTTTCGCAGACTGTTTGGTTACTTTACCCGCCGTACCTGTGAAGATCGTTGTCAACTTTGAATTGAGTATGGCCAAGAGCGGTGGGCATTCTGTTTGACGACCGCCAAGCAGGCTTGTTGCTGTCGCCGCCGCCGAGTCATTCAGTTCTTTTTAGGCGTAGGTCCATCCAATAAATAGTTTCTTTCGAAAGCTGCTTTCGCTGTATTCTTGTCTGCTGGACTGCAGTCACCACTACGTGACAATGGGTTGGACGAAGACGTAAACATAAAAAGGCTGGTTTCAAGTAATTTATCTACCGATAGGTGATCACGCCATCGATACATAGCTAATAATTCAGGAAGATATGTTTACTTTTTTCCTTAAGTAAAGAAAGAGAAGGAAAGTAACTTTCAATGAGGGGTTGGGGTGGGGGGATGGGTAAGGGCAGGTGTATATATTCTAACCAAAATTCGAAGAACGAGATGGGTGGTATAAGTTGCGATACGGAAACATTGGTGCCAAGTTGACTTGACTATAAAAGCGGCTAAAGAGCAAGCGTAAAGTTTTACTTTTCAGTAAAAACTTACCCTTTCATTCCTCGCTTTAGAACGAGGCTGAAACGCAGTGTGAAAGTGGACGAAAAGCTGACCGTGCGAAGCTTCAAAAGTTGTGACTCTAATTTTTTTTTTTCCTTCCTGAAAACCGGTGGCACGGGTTTTGAGAGTGTGTACATGTCTAGAAACCCACACAAACGCAAAGCCTGCCAGGGCCTAACAGCGCTACCTGCACGCTTTCGCGAGTTTCTTTGCAGCTCACGCGCTTTTTCCTTCGTCCCCCTTACAACAACACATGTTTGGTTCTCTGAAAGCACGGCCGGACGAACGAGATCTGGGCATGTGCTCAGACAATAGCTTTTGCCGTTCATTCTTACATTTGAGCTTTCCCGCAGTGTGTGCTGCGCTGGCGTAAGGCCACCCGCTACATCGAAAGCAGACATGAGAACGCGAAATGCTGGATGCGTCTTGGACCCCTCTGCGTGATGACCGCCGTCATACGCGTCTAGCGAACTTTGCCTTATGGATTGCTTTTCATCTCCGCTGCGCTGCGTGAGTGCGTGGCCAAACTTTTACGGCTGCGCTCTCCATGGAACGAACGGTGCTTTCCAGAAAGCGCTACTCGCGTATGGCTGCGCATTATTTACTGGAATATTGTGTTTCTTTTCTTTCTTGCCGACCACTCGTTTTTGCTTTCGATAAGACCTTTACCGATACATTCTGCACCTACTCTTCTGTGCAGACTGGCAGCGTCCATGGTAATAATGGATATATTATGCATCTAAAATCACCACTTTCAGGTCAGCTGGCTCGATCAAAATCGTTCATTTTCTTGTAATCCTTATGCTAACAACAAAGAAAGTATTGCGCCAGGTACTATTTTATATAACTGCAGATATGGAAATTTTTGTTCGCATGATAACCCTGAAGTCATGAAGAGTGGATGCACCTTGGAGCTCATACCTAACATTCCATTGTTTGAGTTGCCATAAATCACAATTTTCATATCTCCGTTATCATTTCTTTAGACGCGTCAATCTCACTTCATACCTCTTTTGGGCAAAAGTGTACCGCAGAAACAGACAACATCAAAGTAATCGGACGAAGTAAGAGACTAAAAAATATGTGCGTACATAAGTGCACCTTCTTTGCATCTCAACGTCGGTGTTACAAACGTAAATTGAATGCTGGCTAAGATACGCTGCAGTTAAAATGAAAAAAAAAAAAGTATATTTTCATCTATGCCTTGTCTCTACTTATGTGTACATACCACTTCGACATGCAACATCTAAGCCTAAGTCTGTCTTTCCGGCGTTCTACTGCAGTTTAACAATAGGAATAAGAAAAACTAGATCATTAATTCAACTATTAGACGACTTGTATATGGACACAACAGTGAATTCAAACAACTGACAAATGGTGATCTCTTCTCCGACTGAGAAAAAAAAACGATACTGCAACTCCTCTCTGATACGCATATTATGTACAGTCCACCTCATTCCTGGCTCGAGCGCTTGAGCCGCGATCTCCTGCGTGCTTTGGATACATCTCCCGCAGTCTCCGCTTATCGGTGTATTCGATTGTACAAGCATAAGAAGTGAAACTTGATATGCGAAAATTCACGCGCAATAGGTTAAGTTTTAGGTCATTCGTAAATGCTGTTGATGCAGTCCTCTGTGCGCCGTTCGAGGTCTGTCAACAGACGCGCGACGCGCTGTACAAAGCTTTTAGGATGCACGCACAAGGTATACTAAATACAGTGGTAATAAGTGTTGGTCAGATGTTTAGGGGAATCTACCAGCCGTATGACTGCACTTGGTTGGATGAGAATGAAATGAGAATGAATAATTTTCTGCCTCATTACAAGTTCACTCCACCTTTGGGGATCCCTCTAACCATTTGACCAACACTGTTCCCACTTAGATTTATTGATCAATGCTCTCTCGCTCTGCCATATGCTACCAATCCCGGTCAGCTAAGTTGGTAGAGAGACTGCTCCGGTGAAGCGGTGGCCCTGGGTTCGAACTCTGAACCAAGACGAATTTTTCTTTAACGACGAAGTTTCTGTGGAAGCTGTATTAGCCGTATGGCTGCGCTTGGGTGGATGCAAATGAGCAATTTGTTCGCTTATTACAGTGGTGAAAACAGTAAAATCTGGAACCTATACATGCAATACAAATGATAAATTTTACTTCCCATTTTAAATCACTTGTTGTAATTTCCTTGTTTGCCTCTCAATTATTAAGCATAAAATTGAGGACGCAAAGGCACTGATTTCAAGACCGCATTGCCAGCCAGCTTCAACAGACTACAGTAACTTTTAGCGTTTGTTAGGACGGGGCTGACTGCCAGATAATACACGCACACGGTGACACCGGTTACGCGCACTGGCCCACATTGCTGCCAGATACGAAAAGCTTCATGGTGGACGGACTCGCACTGTGTTTTGATTTAACGTCATTCTGTGTAGCGCTGCACGCTGTCACGACAGAACACATGGAAGAAAGCACAGTGTTCTAAAGCTGTTCCTTAGGAAGCAGTGCTTGTGTTGTTAGCAGCTGAAGCAGTAAATTATTCCCGTTTCTATGAAATACATGCACGTTCGCTGATGCCGTTCAACGTTATGCCAAAAGGGGTTTTCTTAGAAGATGTCCCGAATCCTTGTCCTGAAGACGCAAGTTGTTTTGGAAGCGGCACTTCTATTCAGCCAAAGTTGTGCATGAAGAGATCTACCTCCTTAATTCCGATACACGTGCATCGCAGTAAAATAAACGAGAAAAAATTAACAAACCCATAAGTGAATAAGAGCTTGTTAACTGCCACTTCGCTATCACCTTGCTATCAGTATCACACACACCGTCATCTTTCTTTCAATATATCTCGTGAAATAGCTGCCGAGGCATCTAGCAGCTGTGGCGAAACTTTTTTGTGTAATTAAAATCACAAAACGTTTCTTCTGACAACTGTGGGCTCTTTTTCTAGGCAGTTTAAAAAATGCTCCAATGTCTTATCGATACTTAGGGTAATGCTCATTTTATGAACCTCGCCTCGCCGCCAGGAATTCTGGTAAGCGCATTTGCCACTTCAGCGGTGTCGGCAGCAGTTGGGAACATTTGCCTGAGCTTTTCTTCTACAATTGAGTAACAAAAGAGGGGTACTTGAAAAGCATTTTTCCGCGAAGCAGGATCACCCACGTCTTGAAAAGACTACACAGAACTGAAAAAAAAATGAAGAATCAGTTTCACATCGCCCCTTGTTGCGAGCCTGGCCCATTTTTTTTGCCCTTAAGTTCTTCCAGTCGACTGGTTGGAATCAGAAAAAAATTAGCTTTTGCACATTACGTTGTCCTTGCATCTATCTTTCAGTTCTCCATTATCCGTTTCATTAGTTCTTCTAATCTTTCTATTAGCACTTAAAATACAGTGAACATGCGGTGAACAAAAACTTTTCTTAACACATATTTCAATCTTGGAAAGGAGAAGGCTATGACATCTATGACATTTACTAAGATGATACAAAATACACAAAACTTTCTTAAACTGCAAAGAGGAAGTGCAAGTCTTCCTCTGCCACGGATTTACTTATTTTCAAGATCGCAAGAAAATAACAGGGCCCACATGTGAAAAACACCAGACGGATTCCCAGTGACGAATAAAAATTTTCGCTGGAGAGTGCTTTTAGTTTTTCAACCTTGCATCGCCTTTTCTGGTCGTTCCAGTTATTTAATGAGTAAAGCAGGAGTTCAGAGCCCGGAGCGCTCTTCCTTTGAGCGAAACCTTTCACGCGAACCACTAAAGTCGGCGACATTGATACCATTTATGTTTCGATCTTCATGGGTCTTTTATTGTTTCTGGCAACGGCAAATTGAATGTACAGAGGCTAGTGGTGCAATTCGCCTTGACATTTTGCAGGGAACGATCTGTCGCATTAACTTCGTACTTGGTGCAAACGAAAGTTCTTGTCGCAGCTCTTTTGTGGCTTTTATTATAGCGCTCTCACAACGGCCGGATTACGAGTCAGCAGGGAATTGCTCAGTGCACCTGTTCTTTCCTGAAGGAATGAACTTGGAAATAAGGAAGAATGATCGAAAACGAGGTGCGCAGATGTGCAGTGCTTCCATTCTTTGTCTGGAGAAAAGAGAACGAAATAAAATGAGAAAAGTGACAGCACAGCCAAGTGTTTCTAACCGATTGGTCCACCGTTAGCTGGATTGTAATCGCGGGGAAATAGAGACATATTGGAGTTAATATAGTAGGGTGGATACGCTGGCCACAGTCAAACGCAATGGTGGCCCTGTAGTTTAAGCATGTACCTCTTCTGCAGAAGAGGCCGCGAGGTCCAGGACTCGTAGGGACGTGGTGCATTTTTACCGTTGAGTGCCCGGCGCTGAGCTTGCAAATGCCGAAAACAGCGCAAAACTTAGGGAAGGAGCTAAGTACGGATAACGATGCCAGAAAAATTGAAAGAAACAGAGGATATTTAAGGATCTAATGTCGTTAATTCCTACAGGCTACAAGAGGGCACAAAATACCGCTCTTCATCGGCCAGAAAAAAGAGCACTCGACGAGAGCTAGCTTCTTTATCACCGTGGACCCATGCCGATATCTGCGACTCGCTTACCGAAATCGTTTCCAACAAGCAGTGAAAGGCACGGCACGAGGGAACTACTATTTCTTTTAGTCAGTTAATTTATATTTTTGAAATATTATTACAAGTACGCTTCGCGAGCGACCGCTGTTATATCCACACGTGAGAATTTCAGTGAGAAAGTGTTGAATGAATGATTCCCTGTCATTTCTCTGTTTGCAACCATCTATTTCGTGGTGCTGATCAGTTGTATCTGAGCTGCAAAATTCTCATTTACTTTGGCATGTACTTGCCTGAAAGTGTGTTGTTTCCTTGTTTCACTGTTTGGAAGAAATTTCTCGCCTCAAGAACACACAGCGGTGCAAGTCGCGATCCTACTTCTTAGTAGTAAAAACATCTATTTTAGTTGCCGTTAGCGTAAAAAAAAGGTCCGTGTAGTTTTCAAGAAAAATATATTAAGCATCAAGTTGACCCACTGAGCCACAGCGCTTTGCTAAACCTGCTACCTTAAGTATAAAGTGCCCCCAACAGGACAAATAGAAAGTCCAGTGTCCAGGAGCAGCCGTCCGCGCCAGGCCACAAAGAACTTCCATCTGCTTTCTTAGTTGTACAACATTTTGGTTGACAGAAATTGACATGCAGAAGTCGCCATTGTGTCCTCCATTCGCTTACATAAACAACCAAGTTCTGTGCTGCCAAAGTGGTGGGCCCAACCTTGCACGCTGAGCCCTAATGATAGAAAGCTACTGCGTTCCAAAGGTCGTAAAGTGCCCGAGGACAGGCAGTAAATCGCGGTTACTGCAGGCCGTCCTTGTTCGAGTCCGCTAGGCCGCAGCCGCGCCCATTGGACGCCGGAAGACCGTCAGTTGTGAAAGAGCTGCGCGCATCTGCTTCACGGCCTGCTTGCTTACTGTTCTGCGCGGCAATATACGATGCCTCCAGAATGAATGATGCTGTATGCGCCTTGTAGCCTTACAAAAATGTGCACATTAAGATTACTTTTTTGCTCAAACAAGGGAGAGACTAGATTGTTAATAAAGCACCGCTGCTTCTAGAGCTACCTCCTCAGCGCTGGAAAGAAAACTTTCTTTTTTTTTCGCTACTGTTTGTCTGTCCTGCTAGGAGTATACAAAAATTCAGGGGGGCACTTTGCTGACCTAAAGTGCGGTGAGGCGAAAGCCTTAAGCGCGGTGTTTCTGCTTTTGTCACTGATGTGTGGTTAAGATGTTAAGCTTCGCCTGTAAGAGTGGAACGCGACAGCGTCTTGGAACGCTGCCAAGGAGTCCACAGAACGCCATCGCCCGTTCGGCTCTACGCCTTGCTCGTCGGTAAATTGGTTTTTGAGGAAAGGAAATGTATCTGTCTCGCATATCTCGCTGGGCAGCTGAACCTCGCTGTAACGGGAAGGGAAGAGGATTGGAGTGAATGAAGACACCGTATTCACTAGACGCGCTTTTGTTCATTCCAAACCAACGGTCTGGCATGGCGGAGTGGTTAGCGTGCTCGTCTCGCACTCCGAAGACCCTGGTTCGATTCCCCAACTCGACCAATTTCCTACTCTGTTTTATTTATGATCTGGTCTGACTAGAAAGATTAATTAGGCTAATTGCTTAACTATTATTACTTAATTAGTCATTAATTATCATGCAATTATCGAAGAATGCCTTATATCGCGTTCTGATATCATTCGAATGCCGTAAGTAACGATTAAGTAATGATTGGCATATGCCCTTATAAGGCACGTCACCGAAACGCGGACACATCTGCCGACACGGCTGCGCGACATGGCTGCTAACGACAGTATGAGGCATTAAAGGCTTTCGCCTTAATACAGCGGAGTTTCTGGGTGCCTCAGAACTTCTTGAAGCCGGCCTGTTCGGACAAGTTAGACTGCTTAATATTCCGCCTAGCTTTCATGCATAGCGCGCTGTTGCTGGTCTGAAATTCCGCAAATTCTACTAAAGCACGTGAGTTGATGATTGGCCGCAGGTTATTTTATAACGCGCAAAAATATAACAGATAACATTGTGTAAACGTTGGTCCCATGACTCATTTGACTCCGCGGTAAGGGAACCTAAGAGTTTTGTTTTCGTTCTGTCAGACATGAAGAAATCTCTACTTCAAAAGGCAGAAATGATTCGCCATGCTGAAAAAACGTGGACATTCATGAAGAAAAAACAAAGGTTAGCAGTAAGGCTTTATGATTTGTAAAAACCTATCCATCAAACGAAGGTCTCAATGACACCAACGGAAAAGCGGCTGCGGACAAAAGCT
Source organism: Amblyomma mixtum (assembly GCF_055824585.1). Taxonomy (NCBI): domain Eukaryota; kingdom Metazoa; phylum Arthropoda; class Arachnida; order Ixodida; family Ixodidae; genus Amblyomma; species Amblyomma mixtum. The sequence continues at coordinate 40,146,228 of NC_143016.1, read as the reverse complement.
GCAAAAAAAAAATAACGTTCCATGCTATTGCATACACCGGAAACGGTTGTAAGACATGCCGACTACTGGCTTGGACACTTGTTATTAAAATCTTCAATCCTCAATAAACGTAGCAGGGCATCGTGGTAAACAAACCGTTACCGACTTAGGGGTGAACTGCGGCCGCAAGGAACGCGAGTGCGAAGCCATCATTCATTCGCGCCATTACTATATATTGTCTAGAGGCTATATTCAATCCTGTCAAATGTGGTGTTTCCTTACTCTGAAAATTTATTTTATAGGTATAGGAGTGCATGAGGCTTTCTGAAGTACAATTGGCAGCCGTTATCGCAGTACTTCTAGGTCGAAAACTACTGCGCTTATCTGCAGACTGATGAATACATACGCAGGCGGGCAGGTGAATTTATATATGGATAGAAAAGAAATGGATGGAAGATAGGAGCGTCACCTTCAAAGCGGGACATAATTTCTTTTTTCTTTTTTTTTGCGCAGCATCCCCACACCGTACTGTATCGATGACAAGCATTCGTTTTATGCTACCTCTTCTGAGAACGTCGCAACCGCCGCGCACACGGTTTGCGGACATGTTTTGCTGACACGACCCCGCCGACATAGCGGCGGGGTCGTGTCAGCAAAACATGTCCCCAAACAGTAATGCCTTCAAAACAATCAGTAATGCCCTGCTAGCATATATTGCCGAAAAGCAAACCCATTTTTATGCAGGCTCACTGAGGGTTTCGCTGCACAAACTTCTCTTTCATTTCTTTCATTTAGAATAAAAAATGTTTCCACTACTTCATTTAGAATAAAAAAATGTTTCCAATACTTCACGCGACACTTGATTACGGTTAGAGTACAGTGTCCGCGTACCCTTCAAAACTGGCTGGCAGCCGATGTAGTCTCGACAGTGCAAGGGAAGATTCGAGCTACGCGGATTTCCAAGGAATTCTAGTTGTTCTAGAAGGCGTGTGTTCACACAGCGCCCCGTGTGTCCTATGTATGCCTTACCACAGGACACAGGAATTCTATACACTACTACCCCGTCCCGCTCGCCATCCCGCTCACCAGCTTGCTGACAGCCGGCCATATCCTTTTGAGTTTGTCTTCTGCTTTGAAAACGGCTTTGAACCCGTACCTGTCGCCAATCATCTTTAAAAGGCGGAAAACTCTGTGAACACAAGGGATGGCCACCGTCTTTGGTTGGACTTCATTGCAGTTCTCTGGCTGAGCAGCTCTCTGGATGAGCATGCTGCCGGTATGCGGCTTTTTATGTGCGAAAAAGGAGGACCCTGTATGCATTCATTCCTCTATCGTTGTAGCTGTGCGCCAAACATAATGTATATTCATCCATTCCTCCTGAGAGGGAAGTCTCTTTCTACTTGACCCGTGGGCGCTTACTGCATGAAAGAAGGAGCTCTTGGCGCGATCAAGACAGAACTAGCTGGATGATGATCTTCTTTGGAGTGTTTTTTTTTCGCGCTTATACTGATCTCTATCTGAACTCTTCATATCAGATGAAGTATAAGTTCAATACATTCGCGCAGTGGCAAAGTTATTAGTTTAAAGTCGGTAATTCTAGGGATAAGAAGTTTATTGTTACTTTCAACAATTCGATGTTATTCATGTTTGCTCTCTTTTTTACCATGTAACCGGGATCTCATAAAGCTCTCCAATATTACCCCACCAAATCGGTGACGTTAGGGAAGCTACGGAGTCGCACAGCAGGTCGCTGCTTGCGCAGACCCGAATTCTGTGCGCTGGATATGCTTGCTTGCTTCATTAAGCCAGCTGGCACTTTCTACAGCGGGTTCTAATACCTAAAAGTCGTATCCACACCGTCACGCTACGAAGGTGCATAGGCACTAATATCGACAGCGTGCCTGCCAGGTTGTCTGCTGCTTTAGGAGCACGCTGTCTCACACGCTTCGTAGCGTCGCAGGGAACGCAGAACGAAAGCAAAGATAACATGAAAAGAGGACAACGTGTGCTGACTAAACAAGGCTAGGTACTTTTTGCCTCGAATATCCTGAGCAAAGTTTTCCTAGTGACATAAACAGGCAAGGCTCCCAGTACTTAGGAGGGTAGATGTGTAGGCCAGTTGGTGAGATATGAAGGAGCTAAACACCGCGGCGGACACGGGTGTCGTCTTCTTTCTCTGTCCCGTGTCCGCTGCGGTGTTTAGTTGCTTCAGCTCTCAGTAAACAACGTTAGATATGGCGGTAAGTGAACAGTGTATTTTCGTATGCCATGGTACTATGTATAAATCACCGTGGTGTCTTAGTTTTAAATACCTTTTACTTAACGGGAATTCGTTATCATATTATAATGCAACTTTTTTCGGTTAGCAGGAAATATCATAGGTGGATATCAGTGAGTGTGTACTAAGTACTCGTAAGCATTAAGTAAGCTCGATCCCTGACATAATGCTTAAGAAATGTGCTCTACACGTAACCATCGAAAATATTAGTGGAAACAAAAACTCCGTGCAATGACGCTCCCTGCCAACCGTTTTTACTTTATTTCGTCACACGTGCGGTAATCGAATGTGGTGCTGGCTCGAAGAAGTGGCTTCTGTGCGACTAGATTGGTTTTTGCCCGTCCTGGATTCTCTTGCCTCTCCTAGTACATTTGGTGACTGCTATCATGAGAAGCTCGCTTTTGAGCAGACCTTTCACTAAGTAATATCAGATTATGAAACAGTCGTTCGAAAGAAACTTCTGTCTAACCTCAAGGGCAAATAAGGCGCATGCGGCAGGAGGAGGAGTAATAAACTGGTAGAAAGTTTCCCCAAGGTGGAGAAAGTTTTATAATAAAGGAGTAATTAGTTATCAGCACCCACGCGACAGCAGCCATGCGGCTAGAAGGAAAAAATAAATTTGTAACGCCTTTTAAACGACGTGCGTGGTAGTAGCTGAAAGCTTACACAGCGCAAAAAGAGTGTGGCAAGACGAAACGAAGGCGTCCCGACAGCGCGAAGGGTTTATTCCTTTTTGCCGCACCAACTCCACAAATGAGATGCAACGTTTTAGAATGCCACATTTGCTAAATTACATGCTATCATTAAATATAGATAGTATAAATAACAGCGTGCGAGCAATCCGCGCCGCCTAAACCTGATAGTAAAGATCGATATAATATTGGTTAAACGCGCTTTCTGTGTTTTCTGTGTAATGCATAACAGATGCGGTGTGTATCTGCTATATGCGTGTAAAAAGAAATGTCTAATATTTGGATATATGCGAGTGCACCAATATATTGTATACATTTATTTCCCGCTGCATGCTTTCCAAAAGGTGGTCCGGTGTCCCTCAATAGATTTTAGATAACTTTTTACCTGGACCTACCCATACTGAAGATGTGATTAAACGACTTGACTTCATATGACTTGTTATGACTCGTAACGCGACAACCCATTGCAGACAATAGGGTTCCGGGTACGGTAGCCCGTCTACAATCACTCTTGCAGTCGCGGTAAATTTTGCCGACGGAACATTTCGTTTCATCAAGGTTACCACTCACATTGTCTTGCAGCCGTTCATCTCATACGGGATCGCCATCATCGTCAGCCTAACTAAGCTCACTGCAGGACGAAGTCCTCTCCCATATCACATCAATCAACACGGTTCAGCGCCAACTGTGGACTCGTTATCCGCGCAAGCCTCCTAATCTGATTCTTTATTGAATTTAAACCCAGTTTATATGCAAATTTCGCTCGTTAATGTTGCATGCTTTCTTCGATAGCAAGCCATTAATACAAAACAATAAAAGTGAAAATGTGCAAACATAAAAACAAAACGACCACCATCGAAACAAAAAAGTGTAAACAGCAGCTGCTCTCCAGTGAAAAAAAAGCGCTGACATTCCTGTTTAAAAAAAATGTTTCGTGTTATCGAGACTGAGACAGATAAGACCGTATTAGGACTCTAGCGATATCTCGAACTCTATACTGCCAGATTTCAGCCCAAAGAACGTCATGTCTGATATAGTCAAATGGTCGAGTAATGCCGATAAACAGAACAAGGCGCCACATCAATTCATTTTTGCGCCAGAAGAGTAGCTTAATTTGGCAGCTTTTTCCTGAAGCCGTACTGTTTTCAGGGAGCTGAAAAAGACAGATAACAACGAGATTGCTCTATGACTATGCTCTTCTTGTCACACGTTTTTCAGACACTGGAATGGCGTTCGCAATTTGCAGCGTGGAGAGGAAAATACCTGACGCAAGACAAAAGTTGAAGATGTGGATACTTCACCGCCAGTACCTGTAAAGCATCCGCATCACAGGAGCAGCTGCAGTCGTTTACAAACCCCAAAGGTATTAAAAAAAAAAAAAACTCATTATCGGCATGCTTGGTGCGTTTTTACTGCATTCGTTGTATTGCGTAGTTTGGCAGACAAAAATTTTATCTCACATATTTCTACCCAGTTTTGCACCTAGACACAAAGCATCTTCCTTCTTTCGACGACATAGCCTACTTGGGCAGTTGAGGGCATTGTAAACCATTTAGAGCAACAAAAAAAAAAGCGTACAACAAGCCTGCAAACCGATGAAGAGAAGAGCATATGCAGCTTCTACGCCTAAACATGAATGAATGCATTCACCAGCGGCTCCTCTCCTTAGCGCCCCTAGCGGAACCGAAATATTTTACTCGCATTTCGCGCCATTTAATGCCACGGTGCGAATGTAGCATCCGTCACACTTCCCCTCCAGCTACTGTAACAGGAAGAAAAGCAGGCGCTTTGCGTTGACACCAAGAAAAAGGAAACAAGTGTCAGTTATGTCAAAATATTCTCATACTAACTGGGGGGGGTTGTCCTAGGCCCGGTTCTCCACGAGCGCTATCTCGGCGAAACCCCGGCGCGTAAGAAAGGTGTCCCTCTTTTCCAATCTGTCTGGAACAGGCACCTTTGTCGCAGCGCTGTGTTCTTTTTCGGTGAGCTCTTTTATATCGTTACGACTGAAATGGTTAATACAAGTGTCAAGCTTGGAAAACAAGCTCGTGTCGACAATACGGAGTAATGGGGCAAAATACAACGCTCAAGCAAATACAAAACAGCCTTCGGTAAACTCTCAGCAAGGAGTCGCCAACGCAGTTTAACAATTTTACGAGCTAGTATGGATTTTGTTGTTTTCTATTTCGTTTCATGCGCAGCTTTCAGCGGCATGTATTTCGATCGACTAGTGCGCAATGAAGAGCGCTAGCAACTGTCGGCCCTTTGTCGCCGTTCGAACAACTTTCAGCGACAGAGCTTACACTGACTTATAATTTTTTTTTCAATGCGTTTTACGCAGCAGCGGTGAGCAAAGAAGATGGAAACAGCAGTTTCCGACACACAATAGAGTGAGGTGTAGCAAGTATATAAGCATGTGGGGTTTTGGTTTGCGATCAAGTACTGTGGTCTGGCGCCAAGCGCTTCTGTTGGGAAAAAAGAAGACGGGTCACTGCAGAAGAGAAGAATCGCGGAACACATTCTTATTTCTTTTTGTGGGTTGGCTCTACACATTTCTTAAGCCCGCAACGAAGGCCAGTTTTCAGTGGAATCTTACAGCCTGCAATGTTCTTTATGACTGCTTTTCTTAACAACAAGAAAAAAAGCGTCTTTTCTTTAATACCTTTCACTTGAGCAAACATGCGCTAAAAGGCGGCAAAATGTTTTTTTTTAACTTTGTGCTTGTCGTATGCTATGACGAAGAGGCAGCCATGACAAATTAATACCTACAAGATTTGCTATTCTTTGTGACGAAGTGTAAATGTACCGGAATGAACAAGTCTAAATCAGTTCTCCACAGGGCAAGTTTACAGTGGCTTAGGTCTAATAACCTGGAGGATCTGAGCTGCTTTACGTGCAAGGCGCATCCCAGCTTGGAGTTTTTTACTGTAGATAAAACGAGACAAAACTTAAAACACCTTATCTGAAGTGTACTGCGAATGATGGGCGCTAGCTGATTCCCAAAATTATTAACCAAATGATGACGTCACACATGATGGTTCGACGATTGTGTTATTGTCAACAGTGGGTTGCAATGAGTGCTTTATGGAGTGAGAAACGTGTCGGCGCGGATATGAAAATCTTCTCACGCAGACCACCGGCGGGCAGCGCCTCGAGAGAGTTAGTGCTCTGCCGTATAGTCTGTAGCTTTGGCTCTGCCCTCCCTGTCCATCGTCACCCTTTCTGTCGTTTTAATTCGGCTTGTTCGTACTCCTCTCAGAGACGTTGCAATGTGTGCACATGTTTATGATCATTCAATTCAATGTCCTTATTGCGTTAGCCAGCTACCTCAAAGCTTCGCCAATTTATCATCTTGTTCGTCTCGTATCTCTAGAATATCAGCAAACACTTCCGGTACAATGTTTCGCCACCATCCACTCTATTCTCTTCAGATATAGAAAGTTGGTTGGTTTATCGGGTTTAACGTCCCAAAGCGACTCAGGCTATGAGAGACGCCGTAGTGAAGGGCTCCGGAAATTTCGACCACCTGGGGTTCTTTAACGTGCACTGACATCGCACAGTACACGGGCCTCTAGAATTTCTCCTCCAAAGAAATTCAACCACCGCGGCCGGGATCGAACCCGTGTCTTTCGGGTCAGCAGCCGAGTCAGATATAGAAAGTGAAAACATGTGAAGAAATAAAGTGGGCAAGTCGGATTTCACTTTCAGATATAGAAAGTGAAATCCGACTAGCCCACTTTATTTCTTAACATGTTTTCCTTGTTCAGCTACGAAGCAATCCTGCCTCAAAATGATGTGCTTCTTTCTTAGGTTAGGAATGCGGCTTCACGCACAAGTTATGGCTTATCAGTGATATAAAAACTTAGGCCAAGGTCAATGCTTTGTTTTTTTTTTGCGTTTTTTTTTTATTGCTTGGCAGGCATTTTCGCATCTGGACCTCATGCAGAGAGGTTCGAAAAAATTGGCTCACCGTTTAGCATTCCTAAGCACAGAATACTGTCCCTGAAAGTTGGCGTTGGCGTTTACCATTACGTACATGAAAGCACGATTGAGGTGTTCACTGACCCAGGTTGCCAGTTATACGCGTCTTCAACTTTTTCATCGTCAAATAAATAATAACTAAATGCCAATTTACACAATTTACACCAGGCGCCCATGCTCCAGTGCCACGTTTATGCAGAAATGTTGTCAACGCGTATTGTTCTGGTGCCTTGTTTCTGCCAGAGCGTTGTCCATGCCAACGCATGCAGCGCACATCCCTCTGTCATTGTGACCACAGAGTACAAAGAGCGAATATTAGTTTGATAGTAGTATTAGTTGATGTACAAGAGGATGTTCGCATGGCAGTCGCGGTAATTTTTCTTTATTTACTTATTGTTTACCAAGCCAAGCATCACACAAACCAGTGAGCCGTTTTAACCTCGAGAAGTAGTGCTTTCGCAATAAAACGTGTTTTACTTGGGTTGAGTGAAGAGTTAATATACCGTCGGTGGTGAATTTTCCACCTGTTCGCTTTCTTCCCCCAAATTCTGTTGTAAGTTTATTCACCAACAAGCATACGCAGTTTTTTTTTGTGAGGCAAACAAGTTTTTTAAAAGAGGCCAATTGATTTTTTTAGTAAAAATGAAGTCATATTGCTGGCGGTTGCTTTGTCCACTTATAATTACACTTATTTCCTACAGAGGCAGTTGGTTGTAAACTAATTACCGCTAGTTATATTCCACTTCGTAGCTGTGTTTTTCACTCTATGATGCATAAAACATTTTACCGAATCTTGTATGCAAGACGGGTGGCGTTGGTATTAAATCAATCAATAAAAAAAAATAGATTCTCACCCTTCGAAATAAAAGAAAAGTCTTTTTTATTAAAGTTACAAAGTGAGAGGGACTCCAATTCTTTTCTATAGGTGCAAGTTGCAAATTGCCGGCGCCTTTTTTCACTCGCTACCATGATTTTGCTGCCTCCACTAGTTTACGAAAATGCGTTAAAACACAGAGTACTACATTTCTCGGTGTATGGTTAGTTTGATGTCTCGTAATAATAGTATTATAACCCTCGGTAATGTTCCCAGTGAGTGTTTTCTTTTTGCCTTCCTGATCAACCTCAGGAAATTCGGCCTGAGCACCAGCTTGCAAGCCAGCATGGTTTTCTGCTCCTAAGAAGGGCTGCTTCGTTGGCGGGTGCCGGCAGTGGGAGTGAAGGCGAACTGTGCTTGCGGGGCATCAGCTGCAAGCATCGCACACCACAGTCTCCCGAGAAATCTGTCGGGCTGATTTATCTATAGGGCCCCACTTCCTCCCGACCGGAGCGGATCTGCTGGAAGAGCTCGGCAAACACGGAAGCCCCCTTGCACGATCCGAGCGTGTGGTTCCCGGCCAACTTTGAGTCTGTTTGGAAGACACGACCTGTTTTACCAAACAACTCTGCCAGTAGTGTTTTTGCGGCTGTGGCATGACAATGCCCGATCACTCGTCGCAGAGGCGCGAAAAATTTATTAGGCAGGCAGGCAATCACCGGTACCCGTACGGGTTGGATAAAACATAAAAAAAAATAGATTTCTTTTATCCTTGGAATGAAACCTGCACGGAGTATAGCCGCCCACTCAATGAGCGTTGCGCCTTTAGTTGTAAGAAGTGTGGTTTGCTTGGCTGGTTTGAAAGGCTGTGGGGATATAACGCTGTCAAGCGTCCATCTGTATATGGACTTATGAACATAGTACGCAGTAAAACCAACTTAGAAACGGATTTCTATTGATGTAAGAAAAATCAGTCACCAGATAACTGGATATGCGGCTATTTTTAATGCTGGTTACAAAAAAGAGCAACGAAAACATAAAATAAAGACAAATTGAAAGGGGCAGACTGGAATGTTCAGTCTTCACGCAACTTCTGTACGTATTGCCAGGTATCATTGTAGTGTCCGTTCGTTCGCGCAAGGCCGCATGGAAAGGGGTGTTATCATTTTTGTTCGTGACGCGAGAAGCGACCGGACTAATCTCGATTGATCACAGCCATGAAGAGCTGCATCTACGTGTTTCCAGATTACTCTAGATGACCTCGACCTGTTATCTCGAAGTTTCCTTGCTGATTTTAAATTGAGCGATGCCGCGAGCGGCTGGCATTCGCAGTTCGACTACTGACGAGTACGTTTGTTGCTTACGCCGCCGCCGAGTGATTCAGTTCTTTTGCGGGCGCAAGAGCTTCGTTTCCAAGTCTTATTGGTGTCTTCCTGACCGCTGGATTGCCGTCACTACAACGTGACAGTATGAACAACTCTGCGCCAAGACGGATACGACATCGTCAAATAATCTTTCGAGGAAAAAAATTTTAAGGACGATTACGATTTTCCCTAATGCAAAATTTCAGTGCAGCTCTATCGGTGTCTCGGGATCTTTAGGCTCATTTTTTTGCCTTTCTGGGCCGTCAGCATGTCTGGCGACAATATTAGCTCATTAGCAATATTAGTTCAAGAAGATGACGATGCGCAGTGCACACCGCGAGAGTGTGCTGCAGTTCAACGCGTGGCGTAATCGGCAACGACGATAGCCTGTCAAAACAACCTGACGCTCTGATTCAAGAAAAGCACCTATGTTTAAAAAAAAACTGCTATTTGCCCTATCAGAGAAAGCCTAAACATTAATCCACAGCCACAACTCGCCATACATCTGAAAGTCGCAACATATGAATCTCCCCTGGACACACCAGGTCATTACAGTAAAACACATTGAGGGACTAGTTGGCGATGCATTTTCTTTTCTTTAAACAACGCTAATTTAAACAGCGCTAACTTTTCAGACGAATACGCAGATAGACATGCGCCCGTCCTGTCATGTCTACCTGTGTATTCGCCTGAAAGTTAGCGCTGTTTAAATCTGATAAAAAGGTCATTACAGGGTATGCTATCTTTCAGAAACAGGAGAGAACCCGCAGAAAGACCCACACAGTTCGGCACGCAAACGTTGTATTCTGCTAGAAAGAGCCGGAGGGCTCTTTCTGTCGCGTCATCGCTGTCTATCTTGAACTCCTGCAAAGCGACAAAGTCGAAATGACTGTTCGGAAAAAGGCCGTACTCGGTGCAGGCGCCCTTTAGTCCTTGATAATGATGACAATATGCACATCTGTGGATATTTGCTTTGCGTGGCAATAACTACATAGTACCTCACACAATGATACCCACCAAGAAGTTTCAATGGAATATCGCTATAACAAATTGCATTATAACCAGAGAATGCCCATAACGAAGGAATGCCTATTCCCCCTGAAAGCTGCCATAGAAGCCCGCATACTCGTTTTCTCGTTTTTACGAAGTTAGTCTCTTCCTAGAAAGGGATATAACGAACCCCAGCGAACCTCATTGGCCATTATGAGCTGTGAATATTGACTTTTAATGGCGCGTGAAACTTCCCTACCCATTGGACGTGGCAAACTGCAATTACTGTGCGTAATCCGTCTGTCAAGCACCGCAGAAAACGCACAGAAGAAGGTTTCCCGCCTCTAGCGAGGCACACATTGTGCGTTTGTCCACGCAATGCGTCGAAGTCGGCTTCGCCGCGACAAAATTGCGACGTCGACGCACCCATCTTCCCAGAAACTTCCGCTAAGCAACCTGACGAATGATTTCATGCAGAGCGATGCGCGCGGCCAGTGGCGCTATGTTGAGCCTTACGTTTTCAGCCTTTGGAAACGCGTTTGGTGTGCTCGATAGTATGACGTTCTCCTGGTTTTACAAGGCCACGTTTAGTAACCGTAAAGGAAAATGAAAGCTCCAAAACAATCTCCGGGGATCAGAAGGTGGCAATCAGAACTGCATCGGCAGTGGAGAAATGTCGCATAACGAAGGACTTTGACTTATCTCTGGGCCGGCTACCTGCAATCCTCGGAGGAGCAAAAGGAACCAGAAGAACCTGGGGTTCATTGTTCCTTGCGAGGTTGTTAGCCTCCGATCTGGCGTACCAATTTTCAACTATACACTAGTGCCAAGCAGTAACGCAGTAACGCAAGGAGGGGGGGGGGAGGGGGGGGGGAGAGTTTCTAAGGCGTGTTTTGGGGCCCTACTAGCATCCGTCGAAGTCTTCACCTCCGGAGGAAAAAGCGGTGCGATGTGATGTTTTAAAGAGCCCTATCTGCCGTGACAGTTATATAAAAGTGGCCTAGCGGCCAGTGTTTACCTCCCCCCACGCCATATCTGAAGAAACGTTCTGGCTCTCTGGATGTACGAGGTTACCATTAAGCTTCCTATCTAGGACATTTCATTTATTGACAGCGTATGGTAAGAAGCGAGTTTTATTTAGATTACACCTTTATATAACAAGCAACAATGACTGCATCTTACGCATCATGAAAACCGAATATAAACTTTTTGCCACAAAAAGATCTGAAATGGAACTGCGAGGATTTATTCTGACGCCAATTTCGCTACAACGGGCAAAAGTACACGTGTCACTACATTCATTGCTGTCTTCTACATTCCAACTCACGTGGAATCCAAAAAGCTGAACGCAAAAAAACTGATGATGGGGTCCCATCTCAACACGTCGAAGCTCACTGAAATTCTTCGAGTTAGTGTTGTCATATTTTAATTCAGTTCCCAAATTCAAGCTCCGCCGGAGAAACATGGAAGAGAAGCCATATACCGGAAATAATGTCGAAGGACATGTACTGTTCAAGAAAGCTCGGTTGTGACAAATGACACAAGAAGATTCAGTCTGCGAGCCCACAAAAACAACTCCATTCAAGCTTGCGGCCGTCCTTGTAGCTTCATCTTGCCACCCGGCGCAGGGGGACCTAATACCGCGTGTTTTGTTCGCACTTCTCGGTTCCGGGAGCCGCTATTCGAGGTATACGTAGGATTTATTCCCACTATGCAGCAAACAAGGAGGCGGTGTCGCGTCTGTATTCGGCTCCCACGGGCGCATGCGAATCTGTGCGACAGAACGGCCACGGAAACAGACGGCGGTTTCGTGCCAGCGGCAATAAAGCGCCTGCCGACGGCATTAAGCAAATAGGGTTCCATCGACCCAGCGACTCGGCACGCCGCCGGGAGCGGAACATGAGCCCGGAAATGAAGGTGACGCACTTCGCCTGATAGTTCTACGCAGGAAACTTGTCCACACCGAGCAGTGAGCCTCCGTGAAGGTTTCGGAATATTTTCCCTGTCGGTAGCCATCCAATAATTTTATTCTTCAACCTGTCGTAAACAAACCACGTTTCCCGCAAGTAACCGAGCAACGAGGCTCGCTTCGCAGCATATAATGCAGCCCTTACAGTACCCCTAAAAAGCACAAGGTCTCAAAAGGTGAGGGTAAGGGTTCACGTTGTCTTATATGCATTAAGAACCTAAAGGGTGCCGTAAGTACTCAGCTACACGGCTAACAAACAAACCCCGTTGCTTGATTACTTTGGCGAAGACGCTATAGTCATCGTCAAAGGCTGTAGCGTCTCTGAGGTAGTAGCGTAAGCCCGGGGGAGGGGGCGGGGGTTTAAGGCGTGTTTTGGGGCCCTAGTAGCATCCGTCGGAGTCTTCACCTTCGGAGCAAAAAGTGCTGTGATGTGATATTTTAAAGAGCTCTATCCGCCGTGACAGTTATATAAAAGTGACCTAGCGGCCACTGTTTATCTCCCCCCACGTCATGTCTCAAGAAACGTTCGGGCTCTCTGGATCTACGAGGTAACCATTATGCAGTATGGTTTCAACGTTAACTATGCTCAAGAATATAAGTTAATTTCGAAGTAGTACAAAAGGAAAATGCTAGTAACAGCGAGAGTTCTCGGCTTTTGATATCACCGACTGACCGCTCCGCTGGCCAGTAGTCACTGCCTGCGTTTTCTTTAAAAAATTTATGGTTTCATGGTATTATAGGTTTTAACGTTCCAAAGAGACTCAGGCTATGAAGGGTGCCGAAGTGGAGGGCTCCGGATAACTTCGACCGACTGGGTTTTTTCAACGTGCACTAGCATGGCATAGCACACGCGTTTCGCCTGCACCGAAATGCGGCCGCCTCGGCAGGGATCGAACCCGCTTTCCAAATTTAGAGACAACGCTGGTCAGCCGGCGAAGGAAGTCTCGCCAGAGGCATTGGTCGTATGTTCCTCCCGAGGCATGCCTTGAGCACACGACAGTGTTCTCAGAAGGAAGGCGCATTGCGCAAGGGGACTGGACATTGCCTCGCCGGAGGCTACACATGCACAGGCTGGAAAGATTTCCCCGCGGGCGGCGTGGCCACGTTTTACGATCTCGCTGACCACACGGAGAACGCACGATGAACTCGGCAGTGAAAGAGGCCTCGGTCGTCGTCTAATTTTGTGACGTTCGCGGGCACTTTTGATGACGGCGCAGGATGTAGCAACTCAATAAAAGCACTGTTTTTGGCTGTGTGCTGTTTTATGATACAAGGCAGCCATGAGTAATTAAGCATTTCGTAATTATTATGACGTAATTTTACAAGGCCAACGGAGATGTGTTTTGTAACCCTGTTCATAACATTATGCGCAATATTACGAAAAACACTTTAAAGATTCAGAAGTCTACACAGGTAGCGAATATGCTCTGAATGTCTTGGAGGGCTGTACGAACAACCCCAGAGAGATTTGTGAGATACCCGTGTTGCTCCCTACTAACAAGACCATAGTACGCGGAGGTTATCAAGTTGGCAAAGTCCATCATTCGTGGCACTTTTAAGCAGCGGAACAAGAAGGAGCTTAGAATGCACTGTCCCGTTGAATTCCCTGTCAACCTTCGCTTTGGAGAAAATTGAATCAGTTACGAAAGAAAAAGAGCCATGTAATATATTAACCCGCTGATTCTGAAATAATAACTAGCAGATTCTGGTACGACAGATTCTGTTTCCGTGCGCCCCGCGAAAGAAATTTCTTAAGAACTTTCTACCAAACCTTTGCGTAATCTTTGACCATGTGTTTGAATACCAGCCTGACTAGAAATGCACTAACATTGGTCATTTAACAAGGCATAGAATTGTTATTTGTCTGAAATATATGCCAGCATTGCTCCATAATTTATCTGAGCATCCGACTCCGCTGTAAAACGGTGGTTCTGACCCTGAACGGTAGCAACAAACTGCGCGTTACGCGTTGGAATATCTGCAGAAAGTAACATTGAGACAGCTTATCCTAGTGTTTACCGGGCGTTCTATTCATCTTTTTCATTTACACAATATATGCTATGTTTTTCTCTGCATCCTTCATACACAGTAGAACTACTGGAAAGATTAATTTCAATTCAGCCTCTTCACAAGTGAGCTGTAGTTTTCTGTTCCTGATGAAACTGGATTAATATCGCTACTATAATCACCAAAGCCGCTTGTAATTGTCAGGACCTCTGAACGCACCAATTTGATCGCATCGAAAAATTTCGCCGCGCCTGTGAGTGTGAATGCAATAGGTGTTCATGCTCTGAGTTTCTTGCATGTACTTCCTGCCATATTTTGAATAATGTCCCGCGACCATCGATCACTCGGCATTTAAGTGCTTTATAACAATAAAAAGGGAAAATTGCCTTATGTTCACACAAGCGCACAAAGTGCTCTCCAGTGCGAGCACCGCGTGCTCGGTGCTCCCTAAGGCACTGGCGTAGGACGCTCAATTGATGCAGTCACGTGATATTAGAAATCTGGAAGACTGTACTGCGTTCAGTGCTCAAAGCAAAATAAACGCATATATAAACTAGAGATATTTATTTCATGTTTTTATGCATTTTTATGCTTTTATTTTATGAGCAACATAAAGAATTACATATAATGACCATTAATTTATTTATTTATTTACCCACAGCGCCACAGTGGCATTATAGTGGGGGGGAGGGGGGAGGGGTTGTACAAAGCAAAAAAAAATTACAAGAGCAGTCACAATGACAATGCAAACACTTCATTGTCAGTAATACTAACAAGAAATGAAGACAAAGCATTCCATTCTCGAACAGTGGGAGGAAAAAAACGACATCTTGAACATATCAGTTCTTGGTCTGAATTCGCGCACTTTTTGGTTATGATCAAGCCATTCGGATCTGTAGTGTGGATGAAAAATCTGCTTCGCTCTAGGAATAGCAATCCTATTATAACATATGTTATGAAAAAATGTAAGCCTTAGCTTTCTCCTTACTTCAAGGAGTTCCCATTCTAATTCCAGTTTTATGCCAGACACACTAATGTATTTACTATAATTACAAGAAACATAGCGGGCCGCTAAGTTCTGGACTCTAATTTTTGCCTGTCGGTCTTTTTCGGCGGGTCCCATACCGTACAAGCATATTCCAGCACAGACATAACATAAGTTTTAAAAAGTAAATCCCTAGAGTCTTGCAGAAACATTCTCGTGTTACGGCGCAAAAAACCCAACATTTTGCAAGCTTTCCCAGCAACATAATCAACATGTCCATGCCAACATAGTTTTGAAGTGATGTACACACCTAACTACTTATATTCGAGAACAGTTTTGAATAAGTGGGTGTTCATGTTGTAGGCGTAACTATGTACTACATTCTTTTTTCTCGTGAAACACATGTGCACTGTTTTTTCAAATTTAATTTCATGTGCCACTGTTCGCACCACCGGTGCAATGTATTAAGGTCGTCCTGCAAAGCAATTGAATCCTGGCATCTTAGTTGGAATCAAGAGGAAGAAATGGGCTTGGGCAGGGCATGTAATGCGAAGGCAAGATAATCGCTGGTCCTTAAGGGTAACGGAGTTAATTGGAGAGACATGGGAGAGCCCTTTGCCCTGCAGTGGGTGTAGTCAGGCTGATGATGATGATTGTGAGATACTGACACTTTAAACTTAAATAATCCCTAATCCATTCAACAACCTTCTCATTCACATTAAAACAATGCAACTTGTGGACTAATATTCCATGATCTACTACGTCAAAAGCATTTTTAAAATCTATGAATATGCAGTCAACGATGCTACAACGATCCAAAGCTTCTCATACCTCGTGAACAAATTAGGTCAGTTGTGTACCACAGGATGTTGTCTGCCAGAAGCCATGATGGTTTGGATTTAATAAGGGATTGAGATTGTTCATTATGTTCGTGTACAGGATGTGCTCTAGAGTTTTAAAGGCATTGCTTATTAAGGATATAGGACGGTAATTAGTGACTAATTCCCGAGTCCCGGTCTTATGAATAAGGACCACACAGGCAACCTTCTAGTCTGTATGAAGTGAACTGGTGAAGAAAGATTTCTTGAATAGGAGAGCTAAAAATGGAGATACATATTCGGCACACATCTTCAAAAGGCCACTGGACAAACCATCAGGGCCTCCAGCTTTGGACACATCTAGTCGTTTGAAGAAATGCAGTAATTCCCCATTAATCTATTTCTACGGGCGCCATAGGATTAAGCTGAACAGGTTGATAAGGGATGTCCCGAGTTGTGCTGGGCAGAAATACCGAACTGAAAAATATCATTAAAGGAGTCTCCCTTACAAAAATGAGCGTTGAGTTTCTGGTGTCATGTTCATGCATTCCTTGTCGTTCCAACCCTCTAGTCCTGCAATCAAGCCGGGTAAGTGTACAGATGGAAATGCTGCCCAATTTTGCCAACAACAGCTTTTTTGTAGCCGCATACATACGTGAGAAGGTGGCCCGAGCGGCCAAACGCGTCGCTGAGGTTGTAGAGGACACGGTGTGCACTATGGCATTGACGTGTCAAGCAGCGAAGCCAACGAAGGATGCTGAGCGAGCCCTCTACCTAGTACGAAATAGAGAAGCGGATTAACGCGAAAGCACGTAAACACCAAACGCGGCGAGAGACGCCAGGTGCACTGTCAAGCTGGAAAAGGATAGCCTAATGGATGCAGCTCTTGAAAACGCGCAAGTAGCCGGGAAGACCGTTCAGCTTCCCAGTCCGAGGAGTAGAAGTGGGTGAAGGAGGCGACCTGTCCAGCAGCCAATTGACGTTGCTAATACCAAAGGGCGACTACAACCGTCTATAAAGCGCCTGGGAATGTGCCACGCTTTCCTTTCAATGCCTTTCATGTTTACAGTTAGTACAGAAAACAAAATATACTACAGTTCTTTTTTCTTTCACCTGCGCATGTGCACAAAGTGTTAAGGCGATAGCGTTAAGGCGCTCCAGTCGCAGAAAATCCGGTGTCGGGGTAGTAGGCGTCGTTGACCGTGAGCGAAAAATCCATGAAAAATCCCGAGAGAAGCAACCTAGTAGGCAAGTGGGCCATCTAGACAACGTGACCTTCCGGCGTCATCTCAACCTGCCCGCCGGATTTTGAGCAAACCGCCCACCATGGCAGGTGGCAGTCAAATTAATGATTCGTCACTAGAGGTTTCTCGACGAGGACAACCTGGGTCGCACATGCCTTCTGCCATCGCTGGGGAAAGTGTGCATCGCTTAACCGCTTCCCCATTTCACCAGGAATAGCATGAGGACTCCCAGGGATGTATGAATGTTAAGTCGAGAAAAACCAAATATCCATATTTGGGCATTTAACCATAAAGCTCTCCCTTCATACCCTTAAGACATACAAATAACCACGGAACAATGCTGAGCAAGCAGGTAGACATGCCCGTTAGCTCCTTTGATGCATGCAGCAGTAGGCAACAAGCACGTACAGCCTACACTGCATGATGATCACTTAAAACACGTAAAAACACCCTGCGTTGCATTTGAAAACAAGCAAGCAACGCATGAACGGGTACCAAAAAATATTTTCGGTGCCCATGAGAGACAAAAAGTTTCATTTCCTCGTTGCCAGGATAGGCAGCATGATAATTAGAGGCGCACTTTGCAGATATCGTCGGGAAGTGCATATTACACTGCTAAGTTTCTAGCTAGAAGCTTACACTGTCAATGAATTAAAGCTTTCCGTTGGTAAGCGTATTCGGAAAACTTTACTGGGCTCTTACAGGGGTCCACTAATGTTGATGAAACGCCGAAACTATGAAAAAGCTGGAACTCTCCGTCAATGAATAGTTTCGATGCATGATAGTCTATCTCGATGGTCTATCTCGATGATGGTCTATCTCGATGCATGGCCAAGCATTCAGGGGTGCATTGCACAGGTCGGGGATAAAAGTGGAAAGCTCACCAATGAGTTCGTTGCTGTATGCTTAGACGGCGGAGCAGTTCACTTTCTTTTTTTAATGTCCGTGTTCCGTAAAATTTTTGCGCATCTCTACCCACGCACACACACACACAGAACGCAAGCATTCAGGCATTTAGTAGTGCAATCGTAAGCGGCCATAATAAGGAAAACACTTCTCAAAATAGCAATATCAATGGAAAACACAAGCTTATAACTACACACATTAACGATACTGCCGAAGATACACAGCACACGTACAATGCATTCAGCACTGTATAGGACACCAAACCAGAATAAAGCAATCAGGATGTTCAAAATTTCAACTGACACTCTTAACAAGCTCATATGAACCTCGTGAAACTTATTCACAAGGTGCGATGAGGCGTCCAATATGCAAGGAAGACACGCCTCTCCCCCCTACCCTAAAAAAAAAAAAGAAGAAGCAGGACGTGCTTAATCTTGTCAAAGTTCGATGTTTCTACTGTCATACACGTGCACATTGCAAAGAAGATTGGCAAAACGGTGCTGATCCGTTACGGTTGACAGTCTTCGCCTGCCATTAGGGAAATCGGTAGGCCAATATTACCGTAGGTGGGCATTACCTGGTCACGCACCTCCACGGGATCTCACCCGCATAATTGCGTTTGCAATGTTACGACACGCTTAAGCCCAAAAAGCAACCAGCTAAGCTCACGGCGCATCTTAAGCACGACTATCCGCTTTAGAGCCGGTTCCTCATTAGCCAGGATTATTCTATTTTTGTCTTGTACATGCGGGGAGCTAAATTATCCGTCCAGCGGTCGCCTCACTGCGTTCACCAGGTATGGTGACGACTCCTTGATAAGAAGCTTCCCGATGCGCCCAGGCTTCCATTAATTACGGTGCTACCTGATTTTTCCGGAACACTAACACTGGCCAGTCGTAAGTCATTAGCGACCTCTCCCCCCTGCTCTGCAGCAAACGCTTCGACAGCTACGTTTTTTTTTTTTTTTCACGCCCACCCGGATGAGCCTGTTTTATCAACAGGTGGTGATTTTTCTGCTGGAGGCGTTGCATATGGGGCTAAAATGAGATTTCTCGCCTCTGCTTAACGGTGGTTTGGCGACAGAGTAATGTTACAATTACTTTCAAAGGAGGGCATGCTCGGCTCGAATTGAAGTGAATATTGTGGGTGTATTTGGTCTATGAAATAAAATGGAAGGAATCAAACCGTTAGTCCCATAAACACATAGTAAACGCAGAGTAAACTGATTTATATACTTTATCATGCAGACTAAAACGGAAAGTTAGGTTAGTTCCCTGTTGTGCGTATTGAAACGTGAAGAGCGCTAGCGACTATGATGAGAACAAGAAATCCAGACACAACAGACGCCAAACTGAAACGTAATTGCAAGAGGTGAGTATTAAATGTTAGAAACCGCACCTGGGTGCTCTTAAAAACCTCGAAAGTTGAAATCGCAAAGGAAATAAAGCCAGATTCCTCACTGGTCCAGATACTTTAATTCCCTGTCTGAGAGAGATCGATTTTCAGATGTGTTAGAGACAGCGTACAAGGAAGTAGGCTGCTTGCTGACACAGGCGTCTCGCTGCTTCTTTATTTCGTGCGCACCATCTATCTCCTTAGCGATCTGGTCCCTGCGACGAAGTTGGCTTGTCGAACATAGGGCTGCAACTCTAACTCCGGCAGTATGTCGCTAAATCGGAGCCTACGTTTGCGGTCAAACTACACATGTGCTCTTTCAACTTGCGTTTGCACTCTGACCAATTTAGACTGAGCACAAATATCCGCGTGAGAAAGTAATGTGATAAACGACTCCCAAGGTGCGTATAAGAAATTCGACGGCATGTTTTATGCTACAGACTTGGTTTGGATAAATTATTTCTTCCATCCGCCGCCGCGGTGGCTCAGTGGTTATGGTGCTCGGCTGCTGACCCGAAAGACGCGGGTTCGATCCCGGCCGCGGCAGCAGAATTTCTTTGGAGGCGAAATTCTGGAGGCCCGGGTACTGTGCGATGCCAGTGCACGTAAAAGAACCCCAGGTGGTCGAAATTTCCGGAGTACGGCGTCTCTCATAGCCTGAGTCGCTTTGGGACGTTAAACCCCATAAACCAAACCAAACCATTTCTTCTATCCTCTTGCGAACCGCAGAGCAAACACTGCTCAGCCTATGCTCTGCTCAGAGCAGAGAAAGCACTGCTCAGCTCTAGGAAGAAAAAAAACAAAAAAAAAAACACGCACTCAGTAACGTTTTTCATATTATCTCATGGCTTGTACACGTGCACATATGGAGTGACATCTATTTATCTTTTTTCTTGCCCTTACTTCTTGCCATTATCTATGCGTCGATTTCGTACGTATTTTTCGCATGCTAAAAGAATGGCGCTCTCTTTACAGCTAATATCTTTTCGCCTTGCTATATTGTGGCGAAACCTGTTTCTGGTAGCGTTAGCGTTAGCGTCTGGTAGCGTTTCTGGTAGCGTTTCTGGTAGCACACGAGGACGGTGGTGATGCTCGAAGGCTGCTGGAAGTAGTCGCATTGTTTAAGACTTTAGAATGACGCCAGCGATAATCGAGAATGCGTTAAGTGGCCCGAGTCTAGTGACGCTGGCAGGTGTGGCCAGCGGTTGTAATTCCGCTCTTTTTTAATTTCAGTATATGCTGCACAGGATCGACCTCCTGCCTGGCTCGCTTTCCGTGATACATGCGTGTGTCCCGCAATTTTGCTGTGCGGGCAAAGTGACAGCAGGATGCTGGTGTGATTGCGCGTGACGTGTTACGTGATCCGACCTGCATGGTTAAGTGGGACTTGAAGCCTCCTAGGGTTGGTGTACTTCCACGCAACAAAGAAAAAAAACTGGATAATATCCTAGTGCTCTAGCGCAGTGGTCAGTGAAACTCATCTGTTTGCGCCGCCGCGGGCTCCAATTCCAGGCGTGGGTATTTGTTAGACGTTTTTTTATTTATTTATTTCACTTGACGCAAGCCAAGAAACATGCCAAATCAAGTAGTCTTTGACGTGCCTCATTAACTTTCTTGTCAAACCTTGTAAGTTACGGTCGATCGCTCTGTCATCCTTCCGCAAAAAATGCTGCCACTCTCGTTGAAACAACAGCCCCTGTTTGTAAAGAAAGGGTGTTTGGTTCAGACAAAATGGCGCTTGAGCAAAGAAACTCCAGAAAGGAAAAAAATGTAACGACGTACTAATCATTTGTCCAACAGGCACGTGCTTCGCACCTAATGGCCATTGCGATACCTAAGTTGTCATATTTTTCTTATACCATTACCGTAATCTATACCGTTTAGCAACATATGATCTTTAATTTTACTGAAGTGAAAAAAATTTGGAGTCACTTTGGCGACTAAAGTGGTGCAAGGCGAAAGCCTTAGTACAGCATTCTGTCACGAATGTGGTTGTGAATGATGATTCAAGTGCTGCCAGCGAATGACGCGTCCATTGGCTGTCTGCGTGTGTTACTGATGTGTGGTTAACATGTTAAGCTTCGCCTGTAAGAGTGGAACGCGACAGCGTCTTGCAACGCTGCCAGGGAGTCCACAGAACGCCATCGCCAATTCGGCTGTACGCCTTGCTGGACGGTAAATTTATTGTTTGAGGAAAGGAAATGTATCTCTCTCGCATATCTGGGTGGACACCTGCACCTCGCCGTAAGGGAAAGGGGGAAGATGGGAGTGAACGAAGACGCCGTATTAGCTAGACGCGCCTTTGTTCATTCCAAACCATTCAGCTGGCATTACGGAGTGGCTAGCGTGCTCGTATCGCACTCCGGAGACCCTGGTTCGATTCCCCAACTCGCCCAATTTCGTTCTCGGTTTTAATGATTTATGCGGTCTAACTAGAAAGGTTAATTAGGCTATTTCATATTTATATTATTGTATTTCTATCCATCGTGTTCTGTCATTAACCTGTCAATTGTTGGAACTGTCTAGGATGTTCGACACTGTATATGAAACGAGCAACGTCGAACTGAGTGGGGAAGTGCGCGGTGGTGGAGCGAACGCGGATTCGTACTTATCTGTTTTTTCAGCAGCGTCTCCTTCCGCGGACGCTGTTGTCGCTGCGGCGCGCGTCTTCTCTTTTCCTCTTTCTTCTGACCTCTTCATTCTCCTCTATCTTAATTAGGCTAATTGATTAATTAAGCAATTAACTAAACTCAGTCCAGCTTAGTTGGAGCATCACTATACGATCCCTTTGATTGGTTGCATGGTTACTAGCCAAAGTACAATTGGCCCCATTTGAAATTCGCGCACTGTGACGTCACGAGCATTTCGACCAATTGAAAAGCGTGACATTTTCTGTCGACAACTTCTGCTTACAACGATGAGGCATTAAAGGCTTCCGCCTTAATACCGTATACGCATATGACACCTGAAAGAGTTCATGATGTCTTTAAGCCAAGGACACACAGCTCACTGATGCTCTCGGACGCACGCTTCCGTAATTCAATTACGTAACGTTTAAAACTTACCCTCTTGCAGTGACGCACGCTTTCTAAAGAAAGCAGTGAAGACCTAACACATGAAAGAGGAAGTGTATTTGAAGCCTTCCCGATAACACGCCATTGCGCCAACAAAGCCCATAAAATGAGTGCGAAGAGTCTGTAAAAAACGCCCTGTTTTTACTGCCGCGGGAACCATACTTTGAACAACCACGAATAGAAACAGCGCTGTTCGCGATGCCTTCGTAATTTCGTTGAGCTGTTGTGCAGTTGAATTCTGCACAGTGCATTGTCACTAAAGTGCAGCATGACGTCAATGGGAAGTAAACCACCAACTGCACTGCTTGTTTACTAGCTGAGATGGTCTCGTAGACTTGCCTGTACTTAGGCTGAACATACGTTGTCCATGACAGAGCCATTGAGCAATTTCTTAGAGGTGCCCTGGAATGTAATGCACCGGGGATAACAGAAGAAACAGTTAAATGTTGAAGTACCCTTCATTCTTCCATGATATATTTTAACCCATTAGCGCCCAGCATACTTTTAAAAGTACAGTTAATTTTTTTATAATTTCACCACCAAAGACTGCAATTTTCGTTTCAAGTAGGGCATGCTTTTGTCAACAGGGGATTGGCCAACCACCCTTAACTAATTTGGCGCACTTCCTCTGCTCAGTATGTTAGCTTTCCGTGGTGAAACTTCAGGATGTTTGTTTCCCACGAAGTGCACCGGTAGTTGCTTGCTTATAAGTTTCTCACGGCCGCATTCATGTACATATTACGCTAGTTTCAAGTATAGAGCAGCACGAAAGACGAAAGTAAACAACAAATGCTTTGAATGTCCCGCACCTTTGGCATTTTTTGCTCTGTGATGATTTATATACTGCTGTACTTTCTATAGTACACTGGGTCTTCCTGTGTGCAGAACGGCGCCTATTTATTCCAGTTCATAGATCTTATAGTTACTTCCAATTTTTCGGAAAAAATCACTGTCTCCTCAGCAAGGCCTCGGAGCTGCTGTACTTGCAGCTAGCGGTCTTGAGTTTAATGATGGTATGATTTTAATTGGCTGTAATAAAGTTTGGTTATAAGAACTGAAGGTTCTGCCGAGCAGACAGTTACTGTTATGCCATTCACACCGTCTGCGCAAAGTACTTGAGTTCAGAAATGAAACTTTTGGAAGCGCGTGTTGTCCTGTCGTCACCTGAGGTGATTTAAACCCTTAGTGACCATTTCATCTTTTTTTTAAATTTTTTTACCTCTCGAGACATTCTTGTAACGCTCCACTGGGAGGAATTTAGGGCTAGAGGAACCGTTCGCCAAAACAGGTTTAGGAAGTGTCCACTCAGGCCAAAGAAAGCGATGAAATAGAAGCAGCCATGAAACATCGATTCTTGCTTCAGTAGTATAGGTTGCATGCCGTTACTGAAGTCTACGATCAACAGTATAGTAACTATGGCTTGCAACTATAACAGCAGTGAGCCTACGTGCTTTGTAGAGTGGTGGTTGCCTACAGCACAAGAAAAACAGATTTTTTTAAAGCCAAAACTCCTTTGCTTTTACAACAGTGGTATGGCACGTGTTGACCTTTCGCACCAAGCCGTCTACTGCCAGTATATCAGCATCAGGGACAAAAAGTGATAGTGGTTGTTGACACCAAAGCTCAACTTTGCAATTGTGAAACCCTGAACAATCTACCAAATTGCTAGAGATGAGCCTGCTGACTATTTTTGCTTTGGTAAGAACGTTACTCATTATTATCTACACCTTGACATGCAGTAACCAGCGGTTCGCAGACACTCTGGCTCAATCGTATCTGATGCTACTTTGAAAAGGAGAAAGCTTTCCGTGCAAAGTAGGATAACTGCGGTGCCAGTATAGCCAGAAAATATTCATGAGGGCCTGCAAGAAGTGTTATATCACCCTGCGTAAAAATCGCAGACATAATAACAAAATTCACGCCACCAATGGGAATGCAGTGAAGTAGCCACATGTGCTATGGGGAAGACCCAGTGACCTGTGTAACCTCTGGAAGGAATAAAGCAATCGTGACGAAATTTCAGCAATCTCTTTTTCTTTATATGAGAGTATTATGTGCTAAAAATGAAGAAAATCCCTCTGCTAGATTTTTCTTGGTCCCTAATGGGTTAATCTAGGTTACAGCAACAAAAATATCCGCACTTAAATAGGAGGCTCTTCCTTTATTTTTCTTTTCTTGTCTGTTAAAGTTAAACCTATCATATTGTTTCCATAGCTCTCTGCGTTCTTCTCAGTCTAAGTTCAACCACTTCTGTTACCCTTTACGTTCAGGCTAACGAAAAAGATTAAAACTAAATTGAGGACAACACAGAGAGCTATGGAAAAGCAAATTGTAGGTGTAAGCTTGACACTTCGAGAGTCAAGAACGGAGCAGAGCTGGTGAGGAAACCAACGCGATTTAAGGACATCATAGTCCAAATAAAAGCATATCTGTAGGCGGCAGAAAGTTAGGTGGGCGGATGATATTAAGAAGATAGCAGGGATAAGGCGGCTGCGCAGTGCACAGGACAAGGTTAATTTGAAAGGTATGGGAGAGGTCTCTTTCGGGCAGTAGGCTTAATGACGCTGAGTATGGTGATGATGATGATGACCACCTTGCACGTCGAAGAGAGCCAGAAAAAAAAAATGACAGTGGTTTAGCTCTGGTCGAACCTGGAGGATTGCGAAAGCAACGAGGAGAGAGAGAAGCGATGGAGAGCGCGGCGGCGGCGGCGGCCCCGGCATGCAAGCAATGCGCAGCTACTGCGCATGCGTTAAGTGGCGAGCACGGCGGCGGCACCTCTGGGTCACCCGCGCAGCGACGGCGGCGGCGCGCCAGCTGTGCGCCGTGTGACGTCACTGCTACTTGCGCATGCGCAGTATAGCCTTTCATCAGCTCTGCGAAATGGCTTGGCGACCCGCGTAGTGTTGCTTTCGCTACAATATAGGCCGGAACTATGCTGTGCCCACAGGTACGCCACCTGGTCGGATGGCGCCACCACCTCCAAACCGGCCGTCCTGCCGCGTACCTAATTCTACTGATTCTTGTGCAAACATTGTTCTAGCTCCCAATTACAGGGTGTCACGTCCCGAGGAGCAAATCGAAGTCCCTCACTCCTTACGTCACGTGAGCCATGCGACGTCGTAAAGCAGAATTCTCGCAGTGAAGAGGTAGCAGGCCTTGGCGCGAGTGGTGGGAATGGCAATTTTGAAAATTGCTATGTAAATTATCTGGTCGCTTTTGAGGACTTCCGAACTTCAAAACCATGATTCTGCGCGCCGCTTCGGAACGAGTTCTGGGCCTCCAGGAACGCCAACCGAAACCACGGCGCCCTTGAGCGCTCGTAGGCACAGCCGCAAGGAAACGCCATTCGGCTATGTGGCAATGCACGTTCTGTCTCCTTTTGTGCCCCACCCAGGTTAAACGATTGCATTTTTGGCATTTTTATACGGCTTCGGCTCTGCTGCCTTCTTGCACTTACTCTATTTTGTATATTTTTCTTCAAACCAGAGACTAATAAATTGAGAGTAAGCAAGATTAGTGCATTTGCCATACTCCCAAATAATTTTTTATTGCTCTCTTCACCGTTCTTTCCACTGATTGCCTTCGCCTTTTGACTTACTTCCTTGCTTGACTACAACATCGGTGCCAATCTGAAAAGCAGCAAGGACTAGAGTTTCTCCAACAATCCTACTCTTCCGAATCTGCAAAGCTTGCTTTCCTGTGTGATGATGGTTGCTGCAGTGAAGACGTCCTCGTGCGTTTAGTTCCAGTTTAAGTTGGACACTATAGAACGAGATCAGACACTATCTGCAACGATATGCGAAGTCTTGAGACAGCATGAAAATATATCGAAAGTATTTCTGTACAAATAAAGCTTAAAACTACAATTTCCGCATTGATATCAACAAAAGTTATACTATCCAATGGTCTTGGGGTAGTAATGCTTGTTGTGATATCGTCAGAATTATACTGTCCTTAAATGACTTGACAGTGGTGCATTAAAAAAAAAAAGCATATGTATTAAAGTTTCCCAATCCGAAGTAGTGAAACGCTTAGCGCTACTTTTGTTCTATGCAGTTATAAGGTCTCTACCGGTGATGCTTTTCAATGCTAGCACTTGAAGATACAGTGCAGGCCTGTATTTTAAAATTGCTAACTTTAATATCTTATCGCTGTAAGCCTGATATTTTTTTCCAGAAAGCATGACTGCAAACTCACTCCTGGCTTTTAGGTATTCGAATTTTCAGGGCATTACAAGCGCGCATTGTTAGGCTACTGAAATCCCCTCACAATGATCTGAACTTCATTATCTACTCATCGTTCCCAAAATAATATGTTGAGCACAGATAACTGGTTGTAAGAATGTTCACTATTCTGTGTCATTTAAGAATGTTACCTTTTGGATAGCATTTACGCTATAAATATCAAACAATTTTTGGAAAACTTGCCAGCCGCGGCGGAGGAAAATTTAGAGCCGTAGTAGTAAAACATTTTTCACATGCTTTTCGGCTATAGATAGCGTGTTCTATTTTTCTCGTGATAGGTGTCAACATTCCGACGCTGACCAAACAAAAATTGACATTCCTAAATCCCACCCTAATTGTCTAGCGCCTAGAAAAACATTGTTGCACTCGCTTGCCAAGCATATAAGCAGTTATTGTGTCGGAGCAAAGTTGTAGTTAGTGGGAAGTTTAACAGCGATGTCGTTTGTTTTTCATATTTTCCTGCAGACTCCGTCCCAGGGAAGAAAAATTCACTGGTTTTTAAGTATAAATGGAAGATAGCTATCATTATATGCTTAGCATTTATTTACGTATCGGCGAACGGGAAGTCATTTATTAAGGAAGTGTAAAGTTTAGCTTGTCAGTATTATCTTGCCGCATATATCTATGCCACAGTCATGACAGTGCACTAACAAGCGTAATAATAACAAACCTCTAGTATTTGATAAAAAAAAAGAGTCAGAAACGAAAATGGGGTGTAAATTCCCCTAAATTTCGGGGAAAAGATACTTTACTTCTTTCTGCATCCCTAAGAACTAACGCAATCCTTGGCCCAAAGAAAATTGGACGCTCCGAAGCACCCAGACTACCGTCGTTGTGGCCAGCTCGAACGACGTGAAGAGCTGACCTCCTGTCAACACAAGATGCGATGCAGTGACCGAGACAATTTTCTCTCCATCCGCCGTGAGCGATGAGACACGTGGGGAGATGTGACGTGTCAGCTCGTCTGCGAAACTGTCCTAAAGCCTATAGCTTCATCAAAGACCGGAGAATTCTGGATGAAGATTGAGGAGAGAAACCAGATTCACTTCCGCTGGCTGAGTGTGTGTAGACTGCAGACCATTGGCAAAGCCTTTACCTTGGACTTCCTTAACGCATGTCTCAAGGTCACGTACTGCCCCACCTGAGCATGCTGTCGCGTCCACAGAATAACGCAGGAAATTTTACAGGGTGCCACTTATTCTCGAAACCTTGTTTCACGAAGTTTCGCAATACGTTTATTAATCTCAGTAGCCGTGAGACGCACACTGAAGGCTCTGTATTTTAACAAGAAAAACATCTGATTTAAAGAATGGCACACCATTAAGCGCTAAGGACATACACGAATGTATCACATCCAGGTTGCTGCGGAGAAGAGCCGTTAAAATGAGCTAGTCGCAGAGCGGAAATCGGAAGCTGTTTTGTTGCGTAAGCAACACTACGCTAGGTGTGAGCGATTTCGGAGAGCCTCAACTGAGCATGCGCGAGGAGCGAGTGTGAGACAATTACTTCGTAATTTCCTCCTCAAATACAATTTTCATTTTCTTCATTACGGCCCCTCTTTCTTCTTTCACTCTCACTTCTTTCCTTCCTGTACGGTGCGGTTCAGGTGTCCACCGAAATGACAGAGAATTACTGCGCCATTTCCTTTCCTCAAAAAGCGTTGCAATGGGCAAGGCATCGCGCCGAACGGGTGGTGACGTTCCGTGGACTCCCTGGCAGCGATACAACACGCTGTCGCGTTCCACTATTAAAAGTGAAGCTGAAACGTAATTAATTAGCAGTTAATTAATATTTAGTCATTTATCAGTAATTAGCTATTAAATAGTAATTTGTCATTACTTAGTAATTAGTCACTAATGATGTGTGACGTCATCAGAGGTGGCGTGATCCAGTGGTGACGTCACCAGTACCACAGAGGCAGTCAAAGTGGTGCGGAAAACGTTTTCGCTTCTACGCACTTTATACAGTCAGAGTGCCCCCTGAGATGCCGTCGTCGCTGCAATTGCCGCGCCGTTGCTTCCGCAATTCTACTTGGGATGGCCACTGGTCAAACCACAGCCAATTTTTTTTAGCCTCAGGTCGCACCGATTTCCGTTATTTAGCGCTTGATGCCTCGGTGGTGGTGCTCAAGTACAGCGCATTTTAGTAGGTTCATTAGCGTAGCAAGGGAGCGCTAAACTATGTAAGAACAGCCACCAAGCACACTAACATTATGAAAACTGCGAGACCGCAAAGTTTTTTTCAGCCTGTCTGAGTGAAGAAAATGACAAATGAACCGTAAAGGAACCATAAAGGAACCCGCTTCCGTGCTGAAGCAACCAAAGGAACTGTAATATGATCGATAAAAGCTGAACTCTTTCTCAAGTGCTTTCAAACCCCTACAGTGTGTGGGGATGCGTGTAAACGGGCATTCTTGCACTGAAATCAAATCTTAACGAAAAAATCACTGGACCGAAACAAATATTTGTGGTTTCTATTGCCGTCTCAAGTTTCATAACAACGCCAAACTAGCGTCTACCTCTGAGCGTTCTCAACTCTGCACTCACAAAAACTCAGATAGATAACACTCTCCTGATATTGACCGGTTTCCTATTTCTAAGACGTCCGTAAAAGTGGTGCACCCTAGGACCGGTTTTCGCGCAGTTCTTGTAGGAGCATGCCTTACTCGTCTTTTTCACACTTCGCAGTGCTGGCGGCTATTTGGCCGCGTTCACAAGAAAGGCGAAAAACAAGCGATTGAAGGTATCTGTCCAATCACCCGATCGCTAGTCATTACTGTGACGAAGATTATGCTAGCAGAAGGGTTTATTTTGTAGGGACACTGAGCACTACAGCAGTGCTATGGGTGTGCGAATATTAGAAATATTTCAATCACGAATAGAGGGCCTTTTTCGGCGTTTCGCTGAACGAATCAAAATAGAGCATGTTAAAATTTACTCCAAACGAATCGAATCCATTCTGGAATTTTCGAACAATTTTCGAACAATTCACACAAAGCTCGAACAAAGGATATCATAGGTGGCATAGAACTAAAATTATTGAAATAGAGGCTTTAAAGAGCTCTTTTGATTTTGGAGACCTCGCAGGTAACGCAACATTTATTAGATCCATATATTCTGTACAGACTACACCTGAGCACCCAAACTCTTTCTAGCAATCGTTTCTGTGACCTTTCACGGTAAAAAAAAAAAAAAAGAAACAGTTGCTGGGCTGGGCAGCCTCCATGATCCACGCCTCTATGCGAGCCTAATGAAGTAATACAACGGAGCAAGGGATGATCTGCAATCACGGAACAGAAAGCAAGAACCCATTGGTTAGACGCAAAGCTTTCCGTTCCCGAAGCAGTCATATACAAACATAAACGGGCACTTCGACCTTCATAAAATAAGGCTTCCAAGATATCACTGAA
The DNA here is from genome assembly GCF_055824585.1 of Amblyomma mixtum. NCBI lineage: Eukaryota > Metazoa > Arthropoda > Arachnida > Ixodida > Ixodidae > Amblyomma > Amblyomma mixtum. The sequence continues at coordinate 40,116,076 of NC_143016.1, read as the reverse complement.
ACTGCGGCCTGCGCACGCACAATTGAACTGCCTGGCAGAGAAGAGCTGATGAGCTCACTGCTACTGGAACATCCGCAGAATGAAGCTTAGAAGATTGGCTGAGATGCAGTCATTCCCTAGAAAATGAGGGGATCGAGAGCGACACTAACATGGACGCCCCAGACCATTGTATATACATCGCTGAACGCAGCAGCTGCTTCCTTGTGTCTTGGAGGCACTGCTCACATGAACGAGGCTCACGCAGATGGACATTTGCGGTTGGCCTCCAAGGCCAGCTTAACTCGTCTATGGGCTGCGCCATGGCTTCTGCTCCCAGATATCTGACGGTCCCTGCTCCTGCGCCCCGGCTAAGCCGGCTCTGTCAAAGAACAGTTGAGGCAATATGCGCCGTATGCGCTGATATCCTAGTCTAGAGCCGACACGAAAATGAAGCAGCCTTAGGCGCAGAGGAAATTCCATGTAGTGTGCAAGTAATACGAGAGGACAGCCAATCAGACAGTGCTTCCGAAGAGGACAATGCGCGGGGCTGTGGTTGGATTTGCTCTGAAATGCTGGGCATTCTCGTAATGTACTGAGCGGCGAGAAGGCCTGTAGTAAGCAGACATGAGTTGCTAGCAAGCCAGTACACCAATGGCTACGCACTGCTCTCATCCATTCCCCAATATAAAAAAAAAGAAACGAAACTCGCATTTCTCGTTTCCTATGGCTATTGCAGCGAATCAAGACGTCGACTGACACAACAAGGGGACGAACACTAGATGAACTTTGTCATTTCAAATCTGGGAGCGCTGCAGGAGCTATGATAATGCAAAAGCGAACTACACAAGCAAATGCGATTCTCATTACGCATACTGACACTGAGTAGTTCATACCCGTCATCTTCATGTTATACACAAATACTGGACCTTAGTTTTATAGTAACATACGTCGCCATAATAAAAAATTACCGACGATTACGTTACTTCCTAATGCGAAATTTGAGCGCAGCAAATAAGCTGTTTCACCTTTTCGATAGTGAGTCAACCCCAGCTGCGGAGTTGGTTTCAGGGACAACGCCGCCGATGCCGACACAAACAATATGATACCCTCGCTTCCGCAGCGCTAAGAACCAGGTCTAGCCGTGGGAAGGTGGTCACGTATTCGTCGGCGTGCCGGGGCCTACGTGAAATAACCGGCGCGTCGGCAACTGAAGAGCACCCTATCCGCCACACAAGAACAGGGGGGGGGGGGGGGGGGGGGGGGCCCTTTCCTCCTCTTTCTGCATGGCGGCGACGGTGTTCTATGCAGTCACGTTATCTTGACTCTCTAGCGGCGTCAGCGGCAACCAGCGGTATCAGTCGGTCGCTGCTAGCGCTGGGGGGATGAAAGGGGGGCGGAGCTGGTTACGAGGCCGACGACAACGCCGACGACGACGCGAAACCCAGGAACGGACGCCAGAGAGCTGCGATCTAAAAGAAAAAACGCCTTTAGAGACAGAGTGACCAGAACAGACATTATGATTCCCGGCATCGGTACACAGCACGAGCTAAAGCACGTGAGTCTGCGTTGAAGTCTACTTGTCGCCACTTCTTGACCCACGAGGTGTCATCTATGCTAATAATAACCCTCGAAGGTTCTGGCAGAAATTAACTTCTTTTATCATTCTCATGTTACTCTTACTAACACCGACGGATATTTTTCCTGCCTCGGAATTCGCGCAAGCTCCGAATCACACTTTTCATTAGTTTTTATCTGTAGACAGGCCTCTTCAGCCCCTAATACTTTCATTACAACTAGTGCCTGAATGCTCGAAATACTCGTTAGTGAGGGCTGTAGTTTATCGTTTCTGGGAAAGTTTAAAACTACACCCGTGTCTGGTCAGATTGCCTTCAACAAAAACAGCACTTATAAATCCCGCAGGTAGTGATCGCATCCTTTCTTTTCTTCTCTCACAGTCACTGTCATACGGTTTAATCTCACATGACGTGCGGATAGCTAAGGCTGTGCCCATTTTCAACTGCGGTGATTGTTTTATCTCCAGTAATTAATGCTCTATCCCAATGAAAAAACATTTCGCCAACTCATTTATTATGTGATACATTGGCAGGTAGTTTTGTATTTAGAACAACATAATAACGCCTTTAAATATCGGCACGGCTTCTGTAAGGGTCACTTGTAGAAAACTCGACTAGCTGGATTCGTTGATGACCTGCATTCATCTGTTCATCCTGCTATTCAAGTGGACTCCATATTTCTTGATCTTTTAAAATCTTTCGATCGGGTACCTCACAGCAAGATTCTAACCAAATTAACACTGCTTAATATCCCCCAACTTGCTCTCGCATTGGTAAAGGATTTTTTTTTATCTAGCGTTTAGTTTGCAACCGTCAATAACGATAATTCTTAAATTATCCAAGTGCATTACGGTCTTTCATAAGGAAGCGTGCTTGCCCCTTACTTTTCCTTTACTTAGTAATAAGCCGCCGTGGTGGCTCAGTGGTTATGTTGCACGGCTGCGGACCCAAAAGACGCGAGTTCGATCCCGGCCGCGGCGGTCGAATTTCGATGGAGGCGAAATTCTAAAGGCCCGTGTACTGTGGGATGTCAGTGCACGTTAAAGAACCCCAGGTGGTCGGAATTTCCGGAGCCCTTAATTACGGCGTCTCTCATAGCATGGGTCGCTTTGGGACGTTAACCCTATAAACTAAACTAGACTAAAGCTTATTTAGTAATGATTTACCTATCTATAGACCTCCCAGAATTGGACTTTTCACATAATATTATGCAGTAATCACTAAATATTCTTTGAAAATGAACGCCTAGTGCTTCAATCTGACCTTGACTCACAATCATCTTGGTGATATACCTCGCGGATGTCACTAAACCATTCTAGAAAGTAAGTTTGTATTCATTACTAAATGAACGTCTCCAACTTTAACTCCATACTCGCCAGTTGAATACGCAACCGCCTACAAGTACCACCTCATCCGATCAAAATTTTAATACACTTTGGCTATTTTGCACCTCGAATAAGTATACTTAGTTATTAGCATTGAATAATTGCAGAACAACGCAAGTTATTTCGTTTCCTCCGCGTATTACTTCGACGCCATCATCGCGGGCTTATAATTACTCGCAGGATTCCAGCAACTCTCACACCACCGCAAGTTTGCACGCTTATCCCTTTCCCACAAAGTGTACCATCACTCAGCCCTTGGCGATTTTTTTTTGTTTATCTGCTGCCATATCAGAACGACAGGATTATTCCTTCACAGTTAAGCTGTTGAAATCTCGTACGTCTACCTACGCGTTTATTCGCGCCGCGGATAATAACTGACCAGAACGCCAGACCGCCAGGTGTCACAACTGTCACAGATGCGGAATAGTTGCATAGACTGATATATACATAATCTCTTTTGCTTAACTTTCAATTGTATTTGTGTTATTAAATTCATGTGTTGTTTCCTGTTCTACGATTATTTCTTTGGTTTCACGTCAGTCCTAATTATTCTAATAGCATTTTTTTTCCCATGCTCTCTGTTTCTCTGTCGTTCTGTTCATGTTTGTTCTTACATTTACGCTTGTTTCAACTCTTCTCCAACGATTTCTGAGCGACCATCACCAATTCATATATGTTTTTCCTGAACGTTGAGGAACAATTTTTGTGGTTTTCATTGTATTTGAGTCTGCTGTGTTGTCTTTCCGCTATCTAGTGCCCTCTGATGTGAGGGCCTTTAAGGGTGTTTTCAGTTAAGGAATAAATAAAAAACTACGTAGTTCTATATATAGTTATAAATGACCACGTCACACCGGGAAATCTATTCAAATATTTTTAGGGGCTAGGGTCCAATCGACATTATGTTAAGTATCCTGAAGCTGCTGACAGGCGGAATCCCACTGTATCGAAGCACCTGAAAACTGCATGAGAAGTGATCTTACCGAACAAAATCACCATATTAGCGCCCTGAATGGCACAATGAACTCTCTACTGATCTTCCTGAATCAGCAGGCTCCAGCTTCCTCATCACTCACATTACACCAGACATAGGGGCGGTTAATGTGCCATCACCCTGCCATAGAAGGTGCTCCCAGCGGTGGGCTTTGTACGGCTCAGGTTGCTCTTCCCGAGGGACCAATCATTAATTTTTCCGCCACCTGGCACGGTGATCAGTTTGCTCACTATACGGTGGCACCGCAATGTCACGTGACCTATGTGGGTCACCTGCCTCCTAGGTTGCTTTCTGGGGACGACCTGCCAGAGCCAAGCCCGTAGCCATGCCTGTGTGAGTCATGGCAGCTCTTCCCGAGCGACCAGCTATTAATTTACCTGCACCTGCCACGGTGAGCAGTTTGCTCACAATCCGGTGGGCAGGCTGTTATGACGCCATAAGGTTACGTGACCTACGTGGGCCATCTGCGTCCTCAGTTGCTTTTCTGGAGATTTTTCGTGCATTTTTCGCTCACGGTCAACGACTCCGACGTCGACACCGAATTTTCCGCGACACAAGCTCCTTAACGCTTTCGCTTTAACACAGGAGAGTGAGGAAGGCGAGACATATCACGGTCCCCTGCCGGCCAGGCACATCGCCTTCTGCGCTGCGCTTTTGGCAAGCCAATTACAGCCCCTTACTGCTGTCGTCACGAGCGCTGCATGATGCGTTCTGCGAGGTTTCGGCCGAAAGCCCTGCTACGCTGGCCGTCACGAAGCACGAAAGCGGGAATTTTCAAAAATTATTTGGTAATTATCGCCTTACTTCTGACAACTTGTACGCGGCATGCACTTTCAGTGGCGTCTACTGTACATAATGCGCGCATTTGATAGCTACTTTCTGCGCCCCTTTTCAGTGGTCCTGTAAGGGCCAAATAAGTAACCTCTGCAAACATCTGACGACAGTAGACTTCTATAGTCGGATACAGCTTAAGAAGGCAGCGGCTTTTCCCCGTCAAAGAACCCCCCTCCCAGCCAATGATGTCGGCCGATTCTCATGACCCTACTAGGGTGACAATGCAGGGAGTGGTAGATAAAAGGAGATAGTCCCCTCCCTCCATAGTCAGGGATAGACCCCTCTCTCCATTGTGGTACCACTTCCTGCATTGTCAGCCTAGCAGGGTCATGAGGATCGGCCCACGCCGTTGGCTGGAGGGGGGGGGTTCTTTGACGGGGAAGGGCCGCTGCCTTCTTAAGTTGTATCCGACTATAGTGAAAGCTATGTTGTCACTATTGCCTCTAGTGTTGAGCAAATATCAGATATGCCAGCAACATAAGCAGCAGCGGAAAATTGCTCTCACTGAGTTCAGCCTGTTTCCCACCGAGCGCACGAACTAGTAATTTTTTCGAAAATCCGCAAGAGACATTGTCGATTATGCAGCGGCTGGCACATGGTGTAGATGTTATTGGTAACAGAAACAGCGAAAATATAAAATAGGTGGCGCAGCCATCGAAGTATGTCTGTACTTTGCTTTTAAAAGAATTTCGGCAGACTGAAGAAATAATCAAAGGTGTCACTTTCTTACAGTTACAACGCCGTCGCGTTCACCATCAATACCTTGTCCTAACTAGCTACATGGGAACACTGCATTATCTAGTGATACATCTTTTTATGTCACGAAATAAGCAGCTTGTTTCTGAAGTGACACGCTCAACCCTAGGGTTATTGCCTTGAATCTATCCTCTTTTATCTCACATAATAGATATACCGCACATCCTGCCTTTGAGCAGGAAAAAAATGGGAGAAATAATGCAACCCTTTAGAAATGCGCCCATGTTCTGCTTATAAGCTCTGAGTTCAATTACCGGAACACATCCGAGGTGTTTAAACGACCTCAAGCGTACCAGAGTTAACGAGCAAGGAGGTAGTACGAATGCGATTTGCATGGCATTCAACCGTAAAAGCGGGTTGATTATAGATCGACAAAATTACGCGTTAATGCTAGGACGTCCTTAAACTGCTGACGCTGGACGGGCGCTTCGAAACAAAACGGCGAGCCCAGGAGGAGAGAATCACAGCCTCACTGGCTGGCTTACCGCGGGGACTCGCGCGGTGTGCACCACGCCGAGCCTGTATGCGCTGCTCTTCCTTGCGCGGCCGCTAATCGACTCAGGATGCGAGGCGCGTCGCAACCACTCGCACCGATTCTGCGTGAGTGGTATAATTAGAGCGCAGGGTGTTTTCGGTAGACGAGATGGATGCTGTAGTGCGCCTTCGAACGAACACGACCGCGATGAAGACATGGCGGCTCTGGGGTGCCCGAATAAGAGAATGTATGTATGATGTACAGTGCTAGAATTTACTTGTTGTTTGGGATCCAGTAAAGCGAATTGGCGTCCACAGAGACAGGCAGAGAGATAGATAAATAACAAAATAGCTATATAAAAAGACGCACAGGCAGACAGCCTAACTGATGAAGGAACAAACAGACCGATGGATGGAAGGACAGACGGATGTACAGATCGACGGACACGGAGAACCACTGACAGACGGATGGACATACAGACGAATAATTTGTTTAGGACACCTCTCAGAAGTATCTGTTACTCTGGATTACTGAATAAAAAGTCGGAGCCAGAATGAATATTGTTTACCTTTTGTTCCGAATCAGGAGAAGTACTTTACTGTGCTTTGCACTATGGTCAGGGCTGGATGTGGCTGCATGCGAAAGATTGGCATGTGGAACTATATTTTTTTCTTATGTTTATAAGTATTACTAAGGTCCATACTCAAGAGTGTGGCCAATACATACAAATGCTCACAAATGCATAAATGTGGCATTCGGACACTATCTGTTTGCTTTGACTTCGGGCTTTCAGAGGATGTTAATAATTTGCTCAGAACATGAGGAAAAATACCTCCCCCCACTTTCCACCCCTTATACCCCCTACTCTTTCCACCACTGTGAAATGCTCAAAAAAGGGGAATAAGAAACACTGCACGAATGATTCCTCCATCGACAAGTGCCAAACACTCAGACGACTCAGCAGCAAGCAACAGATGCCGTGCATCGAGGTATACAGCCTTGCCAAAAGAAAGAAGCTTTGCGTGTGATGGTGAGAGATGAGCAAGAAAAGGCGAGAGTGCTGGCAGTAGTCGGGGAGAAAGATTAGGACTCATTTCACACTTTGTAGATCAGAAAATAGCTTGGTGAGGGGGATGCGGCTACTGCGACAAAAGACCGAAGCATCCATGAACTTTCTTGTTACAAGTTTGCACCACTGACCATATCTTACCTAAAAAAAGTATTGAAAGCTAGTATACAGCAAGGTTTGCGGACAACAGAAGCGGCTTATAGTTCTAGAGCTTTCTAATACCAATAGAACTTGGCTGAGCGGACGACTTCTGGATTTAAGCAGCCGTACTGCTCAGGCGAGAGGTACATAGAACCTGCAAAGCGGATAGAGGTGGTCTTGTCTGTAACTCGTTGCGTATATCGCGGCCAGTTCTTCAGTTTTGAAGTAGTACTAAACCATGGTGAATTGAAACTAGCTTTCCATTTAAAATTGTTTGGTTTGTTAGATTTTGCCAAGAAAGCAGAATTTCAGTACTTCCTGCTATTCTTATTAACGTTTTTAGTAATACTTGCTCGTCATGCTGTGTCAGTACGGAGTTGTGAGGTTACGAGTATTTTCAAAGCCGTAAAACTCCGATGCACCGGTGTATAAGCTTTGACTGCAGGCATAAAACATTCGCCAGACGCTTTTGCTCACGTACGCAAAGCCGTTCTAGATGTGCAGAAAAAAAATTCAGTTGCCAGTCACGTTTACGCTAGACTTCAGTTTTGAACTCGAGCTATGTCAGTAGTTGTATAACGACGCTTTTGCTAGAAAAGCAGCGCAGACTGAACGACTGTGGTCTGATCACTTTAACTGAAACAACTCACCGAACACATTCTTTTTATTCGGATTTCATTTAGAGGTTAAAGAATGCATTTTGATGATCAAACATGCGTACGTTGCTCAAAAGAATAAAGCACGTAATGTTAGAAGTTCGTCTGATGTCGGTCCTTTGCATGCTGGGGGATGCCGTGGTATTGTAGATGAAGCGAGTGCTTGTAGTTGGCACGTGTACGCTGCGCCCCTGGTTCTCGAGTAATCAACACAGTGGATAAACTCGCAAAACAACCAAAAGCTCGTACAAGGTATGCATCAGCTCGAGTTTATGTTCCGGATTCAGAGTACGAAATAATCGACGATTGACGCTTAATGAAAGCGTGAATTTTCAACAGTGACGAAGCTCAGTGAAAAAAGTCTAAATGCATTGGATCGCCCTAAAAAGTCGTTTAAAGGTGATTTTTCCCGATGCGGACCCAAAAAATTCAATGGTAGTATTGGGACTCAAGTGAAACCTAAGCACTGAGAAAAGGGCGAGACGAGTGTCGTATTGCATGGCGGTGTGGTTCAACCCATTTTGAAATTTGTTCACTCTACTTCTACGCGCCCAAAGTTTCTAGTCTGTAGTTGGCAGTAAAACTCCGCCTTGTCAATTAACAGGAGTGCTGTATTTCAGCTTCGAGAAAATGTTCATGCATACGTTAAAAATTAAACGAGTCTCCACTCTGTCCTCAACTTTCGTAATGCCGACGTATAGGCAATCCACTAGTGAGGGGCGTGTGTTTATTGCTTCCTTCCGCCTTCCATCGTGCTGCCGTTCTCCCTGCAGCTGACATCTCCATTGAAACGTCAGCACCATGGTTTCTTCTTATCGTAAAAAGAACTGCGAGCTCGTGTGTTTATTGGGAAGTCCTTGCCACTGTTGTGCAATACAATCGCATGCCTTAAAAAAGATTGATGTAGTTAATACAGAATGACGCTAGCTGCGTTCTTTTTTTTTGCCAACTCTTTGCTTCATGGTTAAAACAGATTGGATAGAGCCTTGAATGCAGGAACATATTAATATGCACTGCTGCACTCTCTCGGCGAAAGGCTCTCTACATTGGGGTGAACGGCAAACTTTTTTTTTTAACTACGTGGGGGAGGAGATGTGTCATGCGCCTTCACCGAGTTCCCAGACAATTGGTCTGGCCTCCCATTCGTTAGTTTCTGTCACCAAGCGCATTCTGCGTTAAAATAGAGCGCCCTTTTGTCCTGCGAATCATTTACAGAATCTTGGCAGGACTAACACTTCTGAGTTTTCTACGTCTGCAGATGCTATGGTTACACGCAGCAGAACTACTGAGTCCTGACGGGTGGCTATGTTTAGCTGTGAGCACAATGCATAGATGATATCTGAGGTGTTAACATTTCCTGTTTTTAGAGAAGGTGGTCCTGGCCAACACAGACAGCATCCATACAGGAGTGCGGTTGGAAGTAACTTGTATGCAGCTTGTGAAAAAAAAAAGCATGGCCTTTGTGCACCAAACGGAAAGTATGCGACTAACACTTGAGATAGAAGCCATTTATTTAAAAGAAAATGCGCACAAGATATGGAAAACAATTATTGGGTTAAAAATATCTGAACTTCAAAAACACTTGTCCTGAAATAGCAATTACTGAACTTTAATCCAATTCCCTTTCGGGACTTAAAAAAAGAAAAAAAATCACTGAACAGTAATCCCTTCTAAATGCCTTACCGAAAGCTGAGGCGACAATGACTGCAAGTATTCTTTTCTTCCATTCGTTCCATTTTCCTTCATGTGTTTTTTTTTTCATTTCCTCTCATGTTTTAGGACGGTTTATTGTTTACGGGAGTTTAAAGTCGCAAAGCGAATCAGGGAATGAAGAATGCCATATTGGAGAGCGGCAAATAATTTTGCCGCCTGGGATTCTTTAGCATGCACTGACATTGCACAATATATGAGCCTCTAACATTTCATCCCCATCGAATTACGACCATCGAGGTCGGGATCGCACCCGCGTCTTTCGGGTCAACATCCGAGCACCATAACCACTGAGTGACTGAGTGAAAGAGGTTTAATAAATATCGAGGAGTATGGGGGACTATAAAATGTGCATAAAAACGATATGATCAAAAGAAGAGTTGTAGTATAAAAGTGGAAATTTTTTTAGCACGGAAATTTCCGATTAGGCTCAGTAATTGCCTGTTCCTTGATCAAAATGGCATAAATAACAGCATTTTTCTGCACTGGCCTCGCAAGTCAGGAAACGGTTTCCGGCTCTTCTTGCTTCAAGGCTGACTGTAGAAGCACTTCATCGTTTTTTGGCGAGAGTTGTACAGCACTTCTTATGAAAATAAGCTCACTCCGTAGTGATGCACTGCAAAGTGTCATAGACCACCCTGGAGGTCATGTAATGTGACGTTAACCAGGGCATGCATTTATAATTCAATGCGCAAAATTCATGTCCACTGAAGTCTATTTTCTAAGCCCTTCAGTGCATTTTTTTCGGGCCACAAAAAGCAATAACGGAGTTGCAATACTTGAAGCAACCATCATTTCTAGGTATGGTCCGTAAAGAGACCAGACACGACAGTTTTTTGCGTGAACGTTGGTGAAGTCCGAACAAAGAATTTTAAGATAAAGTTTGTTTCCACAATAATTTGATCCTTTTGTCTCAGCCTCCTGCATAAGCAATAATGAAACTTTTTAAGGTGACTAGCTGCCTCTTAGAAAATTTTATTTTGCATTTTAGAGGTTGCCTGAGGTACAAATAAGCATTTTACGCAACTGTTGCGACCGAAGGCCTGCCAAATTTTCTTGTTGTGAAATGACAACTTTCAAGATGGTAATCTGAACACAATTTTGCAGGTGCACTTGCCTACAATACATAGCAAGTTATAAAATGTAATTTGCTTCCCTGCCCTTTTGAGATGGTTTTTCTAGCAGTACCCTGGAGGATGAATTCTTACAAACAACGACTTGAAACATAATTGATTGCGCGCTTGCAGAAATTTTGTTAAATATCGGGAATCGACGTCTTTATCCCCATGAATTCGGTTCTAATTTCTTTTATCTATTAACAGTTCTAAGAAGTTTCGGTCATTTGCGAAGAAAGTTTAGAGTATTCACTTTCTTAGTCAACTCGGTGATGTTCAGTGTGGTTCGCTGTCCCCGATTATAAGCCCCCTCTGGCATCTAACACAGCACTCCCAGAATTTTTTCTAATCTTATTAAAGAGAACGCTAGAATGAACCTAGGGCATGCCACGCAAGGAAAGAGAAAATACGGAACGGAAACACCGTGCCGCACGTACCTTCCTTACAAATTTCCGCGTCCTGCTTGTATAGCCTCTATCTGAAGTGGTTGCTCAGAAGAAACGCTTGTTGTCACCTAAGCGGAGACTAGAATCCTTCTTACGGGCGCGCACTCGCGCTTGTTAACCACCTCGATGCGCCTTCCCCTCCTGGTATGTTCCCCTACAGGTGCGTTCTCCTACAGGTATGGGCGAAAACGATGTTCGGGATAGGTTGGTGGCGAGGCGGGCAGGGGGTCCAAAGGCAGCAGCTGAGTTCCCTTCGCGTGCGTAGAAAGATGTTAGCGCTATCGATCCGCTTCCAGCCTCAAGGAAAAAGGGTACATCAGCCCGCAGAACACGTGTCGAATTCGAGGTCGTCTACGCGGGGCGTTCCTTTAAGAAATACAGTGCAGTGGTAGGCCATTTGCTAAACAGCCTTTAGTGCACCGTCACGCTAAATAAAGGATTAGAAAGGAAATTAGCGGAGTTATTCTGTCATCAAACAGCGCATCTGAATTACACGGCATATGTACAAGCATACCTTCTGTGTCGTCCAGTGCTAATTAAACTCAAGTTCGATGAACAGATGATTCACACCGGAAGTAGAGCTGTAAGAGACCGCATCGAAAGATGAAAGGAACTGCCATGCACCCTTCATTTACTCCGTATGCTCACCGTTCGTGGTCAAAGAGTTGCGAGTCCGCTCTCATCTGGTGCGCCTGCGCTTCACTCTGTTTGCCTATTCCCACCTGCTGTGTAGCTTTTTCAGAAGTCTATTTTTGCGGCATCCTGCAGTCTTCGAATTGCCTCAGAGAAACTTTCGCGCTTGTCCGCACGGTGTAACAGTGCGGAACGGCCAATTATCAGCGCAGCAGGTGACGTAGCGGTCAGGGCATCTGCCTCTTTAGCGGCAGCTGCCGGTTACGTCCTCTGTGCCTCCAGGAAGCCGTCGGTTGCCAGTATGTACAAGCTTTCTGATGCTGGGGTTTTCTTCTGAGATGCAAGGTTTCTGACCGGATCCTTGCTCCGATGATTAGTCCATTTATCGAAGAACTAAAATTCCCTCGTGGGGTGAAGCCTAGTTGTGGCAAAAAATTCCTGGCTTCATTCCTGTAGATCGTCTACGCAGTTTTTCTTTATTTAAGGAGATAAACTTCAGCAGTGTGTAAGCTCGAGCAACACTTATATGTGGCGTTATCTTTCTTCGTAAAATGAACTGCGAGACCGATCCCGGTTCCCAAGCATAGGCAATGGGGCTAAAACAAAAAAGGGTATTGCATTTACCAGTTTCGTCTATTGCAGTATTGAACTGTGAGAAAAATTCTTAAATAAATTTTTCTAGCGTAATGAGTACATGCTTACAGAGCTAGAAGCACGACAGACACCAGGAATGTATGAAAAATGACATATTTTGGAAATAAGAGGAACCAGGAGGGAAGAATTAGAATTAGAATTAGATGTAGACATTGTCTTCTGCACTTCCCCACATATGCGTTCTACATAAATTCAGCAAACTGGACCCGCACTTCTGGTGCCGTCAGCACCTCCGGTGCCGTCAGCACCTCTGGTGCCGCAAGGGGTGCAATCATTGCGTTAAATGCGATTTTCTATCAGTTAAAGTTGAGCATGTAGTGGCCCGTTTCTACACGCAAACTCTTAGCCTTCAAGAGGCCTACCCACTATAACGAGTCTTCGCCAGTGGCCTGCATTTCGGGGTAGGGGTAGTTCTTTAACGTATAAGAAGAAATGAAAAAACAATTAACATAGATATCACATCATGCACAGAATCATTCTTCGATTTTTTCAACCATTATTTCTTATTTCCGCGAGCAAGTGAAGAAGCTATGATGATATGTTGCCAACCCTAATTGCTGCACCATTTAATTTTCATAGTCTGAACTGAGATTCGTGTTATCAAGCGCAGCAGTAAACAAAACTCGGAATATTGACTGCTACGGTAGAACTTAAGAAAAAACATGTCTTTGTTATGATTGAGTTGTCGCGTGACAGAAAATTTTTACCTTGTCAGTAATAGCGTTCGGCTCCGTGCGTGTCGCACCGGTGGGGTGTGAGGACTATTTGCGGTTTGAGAACCCAGTCTAGTATGCTAAAATGGCGTAATATGTTTTGCTCCGCGTCCTTGGTAAGGTTCGACCGAAGACCGGGAGCACGTTGACACACGCGAAGCGGGTTCTCTTCTGTAACTCCAGAAGGGTCAGAACTCAACAGGAAATATTGTCTTCATGGTTGCACCTACTGCTCTCATTTTAGCAATACAAAGATAGCAATTAGTCATTGAACATCTGAGGAGTCTTTTTTTTTGTTTTCTGATCTCTACGTATGACTATTGGTACCGAAAAACATTGCGTTGCTACTAGTCAATGGTTAAAGGCACGACTTAGCTCCTCTATCATATTCCCTGCAGTGGTAAGTGGGCAGAAATAGCGTACACAGACTGAACGCAACAATAATGGCTGTGAAATTTTCGGTTTCTTGAATTGGTTGTTCTGGCGGAGAGAACGCAGCACATATTTGCAGGGTAGACGTTTTATGGTTTTTAGAACTTGAACAAAAGTTGAGCATCTCGAGAGGTCAGCATCTTTTAACGTTTTACAAGGAAGTAAAGGAGTGCATCTGGCTGGACAGAGATTTCCTCTCGCCACGAGGAAACGAACAACGACCTTCTTCAAGGAAGCCTCTGGTCATTTAAATTTTGCTAGATCTAAATTCACAACTTTCAAGAAAGTCAAGACTATGGTGTTCAATTATTTATTTTCTTTTTCCGCTTATTTGTATAGGCTTATATCTCTGATCCACGAACAAGACTAGCCGCATAAACAGTGCCAAGCATTCATGAAAATACTGCGCCGATCATCCAGTCGAGCCGCGTTGCACATGTGCAGGAAATAAATTGCTACATTCAATATAACAATTTCTGTGCCCTTGAGCCACTCGCAGTTCGATCTTATTGAAAATGCTGACGTGCTAGTTGCAGAAGTGGCAATGTAGTGAACGCAAAGGTTTGCAAAAAGGTATTTAAGGTACGCAGCAAAGTAAAGGAAGCTTATGTTTCGAAGCGCTTTAGAAATCTAGAACACACAGATGCCATCCCGCATCTTCCTTGACATGTGTTTTTGCATTCTCTTGTCTTTCCCTGCCGTGCCCACCACGCATCTTGTAGTATCCGAAATGTCTTCCATCGAAACTCAATCTGATACGCTAGCATATGATAACAAAGAACATAATGACGGTGCCGTTATATTCTGTGCTGCTTATTAGATACGGGCTTTAAACGGGCAGGTTTATAAAGCACTGTTCGGAAAAAAGCACACAAAGTTATGAAAAACCTACAGAAGTTCATTATGCTGCAGTTAATTCTTTTTGTGGTTCTCGCAGGCTTTCCTCTTCTATAACCTTCCGTCTTATTTATAGCCTCCCGCTCGGCGAGTACTGAAGGTACAGTGAAAAAAAAAAAACGAAAATTTGTTCTAATGCTTCGCGAACATAAGCATTCGGGTAAAACTTGGAGATAAGAATCCCATTTGTCAGTGTCCGCTTGCCTTCGGCCCGAACCGGGCTGGTGTGTAAGTAGCCGCCGTGGGAAGCCGCTCTAAGGGCCGGAGAGGAAAACACATGCGCGTAAAGAAGCTATACAAAACAGGCAAGCGGAGTAGAGCGGACGTTTATACTTCAACGTCAAAATTACCAACGCAAGTGGGTGCAAAGAATGTGGCTATATATGACCTCTAGATTAAAATCAAGAAATATTCCCAACGTACGTGTTTTCGCACTGCCAGTCACAGATCCCCAGGTGCTTGTGGGCGGTCCCAATGAATGCTACAGCGCGTGAAGCAAATTTCGATAGCATCGGAATGAAAGTTTCGGATGGGACGCCATCTTAAATCAAAACCGAAAGGCTTTAGGGCACTAAACGCCAAATTAAAACTCAGGCTGGATCATGACAAATTGCAGTTCATTCAATTACTACTATTGTTTTTAAGATAAATTCCCTGATTTCTCTTTCCGTCACTAAACTTGTTCCTCTACAGACATAGGGCCATCTCTTACTTTACCTACGCATGTTTTGCTTTCAATGCTTTTAACTTAATAGCGCGCGAAAGAGAGCGTAATAAGATATGGCACTAACCGCAGCATTAAAACTTACGTTTAGGAGGCGCTTCCGGAGCTCAAATAAAAATAAGTCATATTGTTCATTCGTGCGTTTACATGCTAGAGCAACTGGTGGGACTTTTGGTTCCATGATTCAGAGTGGTTTTGCTTAACTTTACGTAACCTAGCAGTTAGGGGCAGATAGTAATCCATGCGCACGACTGTATCAGGACCCATGATTTGCGTCCGCATTTTGCCTACAGGAAAAATTTTCCAGGACACAAAAATTATGCGTTGCACTGCTAGACACCAGTGGAATACAGAAGTTTTATTGAACCTGAAACACGTGACGAGGAAGGTTGAGCAATGGTTCCCACTTGTCATCTTTGTAGATGGGAGCCATAAACACCTGTAGCTTTTAGCAGTTTTATTGAGATGAACTGAAAAAGACAAGAAGCACTTTGGTTTTGGCTAGTTGGTTCATAGCTAAGGTGGATTCTGAAGACGGCGTAAAAGAAAGAAGGGCAAGGAAGGCACAAAAAAAAAGCGGGACTGAGCTTTATTCCTCCAAAGCCTTGCATTTTTATGAAACACCCGAGCCGTATCACAGAAGCCTGTCACAAAAACAACAGTCGTCATGCATACTATCGGCGCTGCTGCTGGCGGACAGGAAAACAGTTCAGCACATTAGAACACGCCACTCAAAACAGATGAAGCAGAGTTGTTGGACTGAGTCCCACGATTATCTGAGCGCACAAAAAAGATCAATAGCGACCAGGAACGTGATTCATCAGCGCAACACAAAAGCAAGTTTGTGCAAGGCAAACAAGACCCATTTTTTTCCCTACACTTCTACATTAACAACAGGCACTCTTACATAGCATGGCTCTGAAGAACGGAGAAAGCCTAAGAGCAGTCCCAAAAAATTAGAAGGCAGAAATCAGATGTATGCGGTAAGACACAAGGATGGCACCGCCATTACTAATATGTATGAGGTAGTTAAAGTAACCGAAGAGTTCTACACAGATCTACAGAGTGGCTGAAGTAACCAGCACGACCATGACAGAAACAGTAGTGCAATAAATTGGACATTCCCATTCCGCCGGTAACTGAAGAGGAAGGAAAGAAAGCCTTAGAAGCAATACAAAAGGGAAAAACAGCTGATGTCGATCAGGTGACAAAAAATCTGTTGAAGAACGGGTGGGAGATTGTACTAAAAAAAAAGCTGGCCCACTATATATGAAATGTATTATGACCTCCAACTTGCCAGAGAGCACTAACAATATCTTAATCCATATGGAAGAGGATGTCAAGGACTTGAAAAATTACAGACCGATTAGCTTACAGTTCGTTGCCTAAAGTATTCAATAAAATTACCGCTAATAAAATCGTAAGGACCTTAGACTTAATCAAATAAAGGACATGGCAGGTTGTCCTAAAGGGTACTCGACAGTAGACCGTTTTCATACTGTCCATCAGGTTCTAGAGAAATGCTCAGAGTATAACCGACCCCTATATATACACCTCATTGACTACGAGAAGCATTTTATTCAGTCTTAATCTCAGGAGTCATGCAGGCGTTGCGGAAGCAGGGCGTAAAAGACACATGTGTAATAATATTGGGAAAAATATATGGCGACTGCACAGCCACTATAGCCCTAGTTTAAAAAAAGTGATAACATCCCAATAAGGAAGGGTGACAGGCAGCGAGACACGATCTCACAATCACAATCCGCCTGCCGGAGATCTAGTTTTAATCCTGCTTCATATTCTTATGTAATATTTTTCAACGAAAGCAAGCATTAATTACTTCAGCCTCACCAGTAAGTCGAGTGCCCTGATTCAGGTACATGTTCGTTGAGATGCGAGTCACGTACATCATTATGAATACTTTATTCATAAACAGGGCAGGCTGAATAGTGTGCACTGGTTAATCATAGGCTGATTTAAATACAATAAAAACGAAACTTTTTCCAAAACTACTCGAATATTTCAGTGGCACAGGTCCCATGCGAAAGAAGAGGTGGGACGAAATAACCCTTGGATTAGATTAGTTTGTCTCAAATTGTTGAGAGTTGACTTACATAGCTCATTCTTTCTCGCTTTGCTCATGCCAGTGTTAAAGATTTTGTTCAAAGCGTAGTTAAAGCAGAGACGGCCCCTGAGCGTCCCTGGTATCATTAATTTTGACACTGATAGGTCGTTATGCTCGAAGCTGTCCCGTGCAAGTCACAGTATAATTAACCTTGACGCTTCATATATATCTTGATTCTGCACAGAATACAAATGGATAGCAAGAAACGCGCTAGATGTGCAATCCATTCCACGCACCCGCCGAAGAGACGCCACTGGCAGAACCACATCGCAAACGAGGCTCGCTTTAGAGCTTGTTTGGCTCTATCTCGCATACGGGCGTTTACGTGCCGCATTTAACAAGAAGGTACACGTGTTTTCACACTTCTCTTGCTAAAGATAACAGGGGAGAAAAAAAGCAAATTTCACTGGTCTTTCGAACATTAAAGGCCTCTAATGCCTTGTCGTTCTTGAAGAAAGAGAAGTAATTCCAGGAAATCAACTCCATGGCCCAATGTGTCACAAGCCTATTGCTCATGTTGTTCAACTTCTATATCTGCGATGTCGCCAAGTTGCTCATAAGCGATTACCATAGACAGGTATGAGCTTGTAATGGGGCTGTCGCCCCTAAACATCAACGTAGGGCAGAGAGCTTGGAGACCGAAGTCCTTGGTGTTTATTATATTGCTTTTTATTGTGCAACAAAATAAAGGTTTCAATCTTTCGAGCCTTACGGAATCTGCTTCTTGTTCTCCGGCTGAATTGTTTCTTATCAACTTCAATAAAACAGATCTTTTACTCTACCGGCTTTCTTTCTTCACTTCGCGAATGGAGCCTATAAGTGCTACTAATAAGGCTAGTGTATGCTTCAACGTATCTATATAGTTTGCTATTAATTGAATGGAAGCGCATAAAGATTACCTTGCGTGCTTGCTAACTGAGTCAAGTGTTTCAGCTGTATCCTTATACAGAATAGGGAACATCATTTCCTGTGGTGCATCTTATAGATATAAATGCCTTCTCTTTTTGAAGCATGTCACACTGGCTTTTTTCTCCTTTCCTATTGTTAGGTATTAAGCTCATATAGTACGTGCCTAAAGGAAATGACTTAAGCCAGCTGCCCAGACATAAATATATTTTACAATAAATTACCCAGTCTTTTTTGCAGCTACTTAAGAAAACAGAAATTAAACGGTCTCATGTCAAACAATTATTGAAGGCTGGGATGTGCTGCATCTGCTTTCTTTTTCGTTTGCGTATGAATCTTTGTTTCTAACCTTTGATATTAATTTTAAAGAATAAGTCCACTTTTAAAGGATCCGTGGGTTGTATCTGCTTACTTTGATCGCACTCCGTCATTTTTTCTTGCTTGTAAGCGCGATTCCTTAATCTTTGGGATGTTTGTGCGATGATCGTGATCCTTTTCATATATGTCGAAATTCCCTTTCCCCCTGAAATCACTTCCAGACCAAATAAGGGTAGTAACCCCTCGTACTGCAGCCTTTTACGGCCTTTCGCGTCTGTGTATGAGGTGCCAATAAAAAATTGGTTTTTCTTTCTTAAATGCAGAAAACAAATGGATGGCACTGGTCTCCGTGCTTATATTAGCCTGAACTGCTGGGGAGCTGCAGAGCATCCACCACAGATTTTTTCCCCACCTCACGTTTATCTCAACCTCGGGAGGTCATCTGTTGCATTGGATGCGCTGGAATACCTTGAAATCACGCCCGCTAGACTCTGTGACTGAGCCGATGCACGATCTCCTCACAGTAAGTTCGAGGTCAGTTCAAGGTGGGCGCAACATAATATCTGTTGAGCTTCAACTTATCGTGGCTACAGGCCGTTCCCTTGGCCCAGTACTGGCCTTCAAACGCCGCCATATTTCATAGACAGGACAGTGGTAAGCTTGCGGAGAAATATTAACAAATCCGGCGCCCTAAAGACACTTGACCTTGAACATGGGACTCGCCCCCTGCTAGGCAGGGCTGCACGTCCCTGCTGGGCTGGCATAATGATCCAACTCTTCTGTACCGAGCTGGCGGAAACCGCGGACCACCGCATGACGCATTTGTTTTGAGAGTATGGGAGATGATTCAAAGGTATTGATAAAGAGGGTTTTACTATTTCAGCCTTCGTTTCCACGGAAAATACAGTAGTGGGCACCGGTGCAGTGGAGTCACCTGCCCTTGTGAGCTTATATAATTTTACGCCGGTAGTGCTATCACGCCAGTAGTGCACGCATCCCTGAATTAAAAATTTAGATGTGTCAGTACTTGCGCTTGGCAGCTGCTGGGCCTTTCTACTGTGTTTTCAAGCCAGAAGTGCTTATTTCAAATTTCTTGATGCACATTTTTTATCTTCTTTTCCACTCTTATTTTCATCATGTGTTAAATTTCTTGCATGTTTTTTTTTATTCTATTGATGGTTTTAAATCTTTCTACACACTGTGAACGAGACCTGCTGTTTGGAGAAGGCTCACTTTCGTCCATGGTTGTTTACCCGCCCCATATGCTCTTTACTACACTGAACTAGAAGAGGTCAATGCAACGAACGGAGCGGGCCACGCCTTGCAACGCGTGTCGCCGAGGTCGTGTCTACCGAAGTAGTGGCGCGCTGTAGCAGACCGCTCTATAATACCAGGCGCCGTATTCTATAGGCTGTTCATCTTCAGTTGTCCGTTCCGCGTACATTTGGCCCTCTCTCATTGCTCACTGGGATATACCTGCAGCTTTCAAGCGTCTGTCGGAAGCGACCCGGCCATCGTGTCATTGGCGATTGGCATCTTCCCACTGATAACTGCATCAAATTGCTAAGCTTTTCAGTGGGAATATACCTGCGTTTGCAGGAGTTAGGCGTTCTCTATATTTAGTGCCTGAGATCTAGTCCGAAACTTGGGCAGCATACACTGCCCCTGAGTGGGAGTCCACTAGAGGACAGCTTATTGCCCTTTATCTCCCATAAAGGTGTATTTACGTATAGGGTGCAGGGTTTGATCGCAGTAGGTCGTTGCATAAGGACATAAATTTATATAGATAACTGAACCTAAATATTGATGTTATGTGTGGCAGGATGCTTTCTACATGCTTTAAGCAAGAGTAATAAACAATAGTAGTAGTAAAGTCATAATGTGGCGCCTAATAAACACGCAACGGGCTTAGAAGCTTTCCCTTTCTCCAGAGTTTCGTTACTATATCGCATTACGCGTGAACCATGACGAAGTATTTCATCCGATGTCTCTTAAGAAATGTCAAAACGTAGGCACAGATGGCCCTGGAAGGAACAGATGGGACACCCGTCTAAGAAAGCGCGCTGCTGTTCACTTTCGCAAAAGGTCAGAAGCTGTCCCACTCTGTCTCGAGAATGGTTCCTGAGCATGAAATGCCTTTAGCTCTCATTCTCGGCAAACTCAGGCAAATGTTGTCTGGAAATTGTGGCGAACCTGAGATCGAAAACTTCCGCAAATTTGAGAACTTTCCTCTCCGAATGATATCTAAAAGGAAAGAAAAATATCAGCCTCCAGCGGGAGAGAATGCAGCTTTGGGTCCGATTGCTCCGGGCCTCTCGGCCACCACCACCTGTTGTTTCCCTCTGTTGCCTCTACTCGCACTGGGTATTCAATCTCTTTGACCCTCGTGCTACTCCTTGAATTCAGCGTCTTCACGATGTTTCATCCGATAGCTTTGCGCGTCGAAATGGCACCGAAAACAGCGCGATGTTTCATCCGATAGCTTTGCGCATCGAAATGGCACCGAAAACCGCGCGCTGTTCATCTCAAGAGAGGCAGTTGATGGCGGCAGCTCTTCAGGACTCAAAAGTAGCCCGGTAGTGCAGTACATGCGTGCTAGCCGGCTCGATGGATAGAAGCGTGGGAAGGCGGCGGATTCTCCACAAGCCAAAGGTCCTGGCCGATACCCGATGGAGGTTACCATCAGTGAGGCGCCTTAGGATGCGCCTCGTCTTTCCTGGAATGCATTTCATGCTTACGCCTACCCTGCAGACGATGGGATAGACTACAAATTTTTTCTTTCTCATAATACACAGGTATATAAAAAAGCGGTCAACAAGATAACAGTCAACGAATCAGCATGAAACAAGAGATTAGTGCGCTAATCTCTCGTTTGCAAGTTGGCGGCTCGGGCTGTAATTCTTCAGCCCTCTTGCTTACAGCGATTATCCA
The DNA here is from genome assembly GCF_055824585.1 of Amblyomma mixtum. Taxonomy (NCBI): domain Eukaryota; kingdom Metazoa; phylum Arthropoda; class Arachnida; order Ixodida; family Ixodidae; genus Amblyomma; species Amblyomma mixtum. The sequence goes on along the minus strand of NC_143016.1, from coordinate 40,094,612 downwards.
ACCAGCGGCATCAACAGCGCCAGGCTCTGCTGAATCTTCTCAGAGTGAACAAGGAGGGCTAAAGGCTGCGACCGCTTGTGAAGAGGCGGCAGCACTCTTGATATATGCGGGGTATCCATGAACCCGCATTGGAAAGTCTACAAACTGCCGCGGAGAAAGATGCTCGATGCGATCAGCGTTCTTTCGCTGTCTCTATATCCGCGGCAGAGAGGTAGACTCGCCGAATCCATTAAGGTGATATATATGGCGCCAGGATGAAAAGTTTCCAATCAGATTCAGGTTGCCCTTCAGATCCTTACCGCACAAGCATCCGGTTAACGTGGTGGGAGGTCACACTTTGAGAATTATCATGCCCGAATGCGCAATCGCTTCGAGTGCTGCACTGTTGCGATAAGCGTCTAAATGGCTAATATCTTCCTTGGAGCTCAGTTTTCGCACTGTGAACAAAAGCGTGAATAATTCATAACTGTGAGAACAATTCTGCCGTGACGTCATCTCCAGATGGCCGCATTTTTGCGACCTTGGTGCAGAGTGCTGTATTCACACGCCAGCCACGCGTGTAGCAGTAATGTACTGTACAAATTTCTTGTCGTTGCCCTGGTATTATTGTCCCCGTGTGAATTGTCTCGCCCCCTGACGGCGTCAGTGCTGTTGCATTCGTTGGTACTGTTTCGCGCTCGCACTATACAGGATGTTTCACTTAGGACTCTCAGTAATTTTTGAATATAAGCTCTTTAAGCCGCGCGCTGTATGGCTTTGCGAAAACAGCCGGTGAAACTTGCACCGTTGGGTGACGCGCTCCCGTAGGCATGGCTGGCGCTCTTTCTAGCCGCGCGGTATTGCTTTCGTGCGTGCGCGGCTCCAAAATTCCTTGCGGGGCCACGGTGACGAGAATGGCATTCTAGAAAATTGAAAACTGAAATGGCTGTTGCTTACGGTGGACTGCAAGCTTCTCAATAATTAAGCCACCTATCAGTCTGCTAGTTAGCACTGCTAAGCTCTGTACTGATGCACTACACCGCTGATACACCGCTGACAATGCTATGCCGAAAAAAGCACCCTTCTAACTCAAAAAGCCTATTTTTAAAAAGCGCTTACTGTCTTAGGTGAAACTTCTTGTATATTGTAAAGAGTGTAGGAAAAGAAACGAACTACATTGAATTTATCCATGGCATTCGCTTTTCTTTTAAGACACCAGTCATAGCTTTGGACACAAGAAAGCGCGTGCAGTGTTAGCCTCAGTAACCGAAGTGACGGGAAAGTCCACTTTTGAAAGCTGATTAATCGAGATCCTGCAGTGCTTTATCTACAGACGTGGTTCCTGCAAGTTCAGACATGCTTGGAATGTACATCGCCTAAAATTTAAAGAAGAAGTAACAATATACTGCTCAGAGCCTGCTTTATTAAGTGGGGTAGGAGTTTCAGCTAACAAGCTAAGCGGTGTGAAAACAAACATTGAATAACGCTATTTGTGACAAGGGCTTTTCGCATCGTTAGGACTGCACTCGCTATCAGGATTCAGTTTCTTACTTACGGTTTGTTGGCATAAAGTGAACTTCTTTAGACTGTCATGTTGTGCGAGTCTGTATTAAGCGGGTTCCTCTAAGCGAACGCAACTAAAGCAAGCTGTTCTAGGCCAGAAGGCGTCCTCTTGTGTCTCATTGTTTCACACAATTCTTCAACAAATATTGAAGATAGACGTGGCTTAAATTATCTGAATTGAGGTGACGCCCCATAAAGATACTGGCCTGCTGAATTAATTCGCGAAGGCAGGACTTCCGACTGTGTACCATAAATCAATTACACTCTTAGTTGAACTGACCATTTAAAAATGCCGATTTTCGCGCACAGAAGGGCTTCATTAGAGCTTTCGAACAAGTGTTTCTATGCGATGAATCTCTGTGTCCAAAGAGCTGCAAATTTTTGCTTGAGGGAAAACACAACGCGTGCAAAAATTTGGAGCCGACTGTAGAACTTGTGATACAGATTATTTAGTTGGGGGCTTGAGAAAGCTTTTCCAAGTCGCTGCCTGGCTTTGTTATCCGTAAAAGTAATTTCCTAGAAATAACGGATGCATTCCCATTAGAACAGCGTGACTACAGAATTTTTTCATTAAGGGCGCACGGTAACACGTGGTATTTGTGAAACACGAGTCATCGAGCGGAGGGGTAAGCATCATTTGATAACAGCTCCGATATGTTCAGGATCTGATTAGTATGGTTTCAAAAATCGAATTCCCAAAAATGTGTATGGTATATGGTAGTTCAAAAGCGTGGCTTTTAGGGCTTGTTGGTGCATGATGATAGTGGGAGAATATAGCGCACAGTAGGACAGGACACAAGAGGACACGAACAACACGAGCGCTCGTGTTGTTGAAGGTTGAAGGTTTGAAGGTTTATTTCCGCAACTGGGTGTTGCGAGGACAGCCAGGGAAAAAGCTGTATAGACAGCTTGAGAGGTCCTAGCTTCCTCTTACAGTGCAGCATTGACGGTGGCGGAGTACGACATCAAACAAAATGTAAGTAAAGTATGTTCGGTACAGAGAATGAGACATGTACGTTCAATACGTAGTACATTGTGCTTATAAAAGAAAGAAGAACTACATTAGATCAAAGAGCCTATAAAGGCAAACACAGGGAGGAGAAAATAAATGACAGCAAAATTGACAGGTGCACTCAAAGTGGTAATAGGAAGAAAAAAAACTACATGAACATTTGGGGCAATTCTTTCAGAGAAATATTGGATAGATCAAGATTCTTGTGGCAGTACAACTGGTTCAGAAGTGTCGGTAAGGTATGCTGCAACATTTGCTTGCCATAGTTTGTGCGGCATTTCTTAACATTCCAAGGTTCTGCTGCTCGGGTATCATACACAGTTCTGCTTTGCTCTAGCCCAGCCAGTGTAAGTAAGGAGTCATCATTTTTCATTATGGCGAGTTTATATTTATAGCACAGCCTATAGTTATACATGGACTTCATTGGTATGACGTTGTGTCGATGGAAAAGGCTCGCCGTGTGGAAGAAATATGGCACTTTACATGCGATGCGTATAATTCGTTTTTGTAACACTGTGAGTTTGTTAATATTTTCAGCTGTTGTTGTTGCCCACACCATACATCCGTAGTTGGCTATAGAAGAGAATAAAGAGTGGTAAAGTAACATGTTGACTGACATAGGAAAATTAAAGCAATTGCGGCGCATGATACCAACTGTTCTGGAAAGTTTCTGAACTACGTAATTAATATGGTCATTCCATGACATATCTGCTGCAAAGTAAACGCCCAGAGTTTTCACAGACTGCACAAACTCTATTCTGGTATTGTTTAATCCAATTAGAGGTAGTTCAATGTGTTTGTGACGTGGGTGAAACATGACTGCTGCCGTTTTACTAACGTTAATTGTTAAGTGATTATCAACCGTCCAAGTATTTATTGCTTTTAAGGTTTTATTAGCTCGATTTGCAAGATCAGCAGTTGAAGTACCCGAAAAAAACAGACTAGTGTCATCTGCGTAAATTATATACTCAGCAGTGCTATCAATGCGGACAATATCATTGACATAAAGAACAAAAAGAAACGGACCCAAAATGCTCCCTTGCGGAACGCCAGAAGCTACCGCTTTCAAATGGGAGCATTCACCGGCAATACTGACAAACTGAGACCTATGTCGCAAGTATGAAGAAATCAGCATATGGGCTATGCCTCTAATACCGTAGTGATCTAATTTTTTAAGCAGCACAGAGTGATTAACAAGGTCAAACGCTTTTGAAAAATCTAAAAATAATCCAACTACCATGTTTTTTGACTCAAAATGTTTTAGTATGAATTCTTTCTGAGCAAGGAGAGCTAACTCAGTCGATCTGTTTTTACGAAAGCCATATTGAGCCATATTGAAGTTTCTTCTTGCGTCCTGTCCTACTCTGCGCTATGTTCTCTCGCTGTGGTTTATGGTATACGGGGGTTTAATGTACTAAAGCCACTCAGGCTATGAGAGACACCGTAGTGAAGGGCTCCGAAAATTTCGACCCCCTGGGGTTCTTTAACGTGCACTGACATAGCACAGTACACGGGCCTCTATATTTCGTCTCCAACGAATTTTGACCGCCGCGGCCGGGATCGAACTCACGTATTTCGGGTCAGGAGCCGAGCGCCATAACCACTGAGCCAGAACGGAGGCCAATTTCCAAAAATGTTTGCACAAGGGCCGAGTACGAGGAAAATTGTTATTGCTCTCGCGATACTCTGTCATGGGCTTTAATCTTACTTGGCCCTCCTGTCAGAACTAGAATAAACTCAATATCATCCCACACCTGTCCTCTGCCACGTATTAGCTCTATAAGTTCACTGTAAAAAAAAAAAATTGCGCCCTTCGGGGTGCATTTCCATGTCTATAACACACTCTCCCAAGAGGGTGCGAAGTATGGTTGTGACACCCGTACAGAGCGGGTGTGATCGTTAGTGTCGCACCCTTTTTCCGACTGCTTTAGAGTTGTAGAGGTTTTGATGCCTTTAAAAGGCGCTGGTTGATTGTTTCTTGCATTTCCATGTCGATAACACACACTCCCAAGAGGGTGGAAAGTATGGTTGTGACACCCGTACAGAGCGGGTGTGATCCTTAGTGTCGCACCCTTCTTCCGGTTGCTTTAGATTTGTAGAGGTTTTGATGCTTTTAAAAGGCTCTGGTTGATTTTTTTTTTCGCGTGCACTCTTCGAGGGAACCATAAGATTTTCTAATATAAGCTTCCGATGGCTTGTTTAACGTTGCACGGCATTGTTAGTAAGAAACGCCCAAATCGGAGTAAATGGCTTGTTCTCTAGTGGACACCTAAAAAGAGGTTTTATTTATTTCATACAAATAAAGTATTTTTCTTACTCCTGTATAAAGGAGAGGTGTTTCGCAGTGCAATGGAGTAATCATTGTGGGTCTGTGGTTTCGAAACCACGAAGCGGACATTTCCAGCTGGGCGACTCATAAAACAAACCTGACAGGTCTTTGGACATCTTTCTATTCCTAAGCTTCGCTTCGACAAACGCTTGCGAACTCTGGCCCAACACAACGGCGAAAACTTTACTAGCTACATAGAAGACGTCGAGGATCTTTTCAAACGTTTCAACACTTCCGTGAGCGAGGCCGGCAAGATCAGGAATATTATGAAGGGCATTGACGGTGATGCATTCCAGATGCTCACCATCAAGATTGCCCAGTCTATGTTCGACGTATTTAGCTACTGCCAAAGCTTTGATGAGCTGGGCAAATAGCGGCTCTCCACTCCGCGTGCCGGATTCTGATAGGGCACTCTTTCCTGCTTGACACTTTCCCGGGATTGTGCTCTGGATTACCACTCTTCAGCTGCTTACAATACAAGGCCACGAAATACCCAAAGTGGCCGAATACAAATACCTCGGGATATGGCTAAACGAAGGGCAGGTATACACGGAAAAGCATGAACAGGCTCTCATCTCAAAGCATTAACACTTACCTCATCTCCCCACTTACCTGTTCTACTGATCATAGTCACTGACCACCTCAAAGCATACAACGACCCCGCCGTAATCTCATCCCCATAGGTCGTCAGGATGGTGCCTTTGGCTCCGGAAGCCCCAGCGGCTGGCCCTCAAGGAAGAAGATAATGACAACTGGATGAACGCTCCCACTCTCGTGCGGGCGCCTGAAAACGCGAGCTGATCGCAAGACATCCCGGTATTATATCGCAACGAAGCGCAGTAAGACGACTTTTAAGTACAATTAAGTACCTCTATGCTTTCTCTGATTCCACTGACTGTCGGCCCCTCGTTTCCCTGAACTTCTTTGCTCGCATGAGTTAAAACATTAGTACTGCTGACAGAAACAGCTGCAGAGAAGCTCACGTTTTTATCACAAATTGCTGAATCGAAAGAAATGTGGACAAGTTCTTAAGGCATAAATCTTCCTACCACAAACTGCAGTAAAAATTTGAAACCCGGCCCATCACTAACGAGCTTCACAACATACCCATTTGCCTAATTGTCTAATGGAGTGGACACACAAACTTAGGCAAGGCCAGGAAAGCTGACTGAGGGAGTCCACTTAAAAGTGAGCTACCAGATGAAATATATCCAAATAACTGGTGTAGAAAAATCTATCTTCCCACAGGACCGTCGGATACCTGCTGATGACAAATAGTGTGCTTTGCTAATTATCTGATTACTTTAAATCCCAGGTTATGTCTCCTTCGAGTTCAGAGCTGAAGGCGAATTAATTCCTTCTATCGCACCTTTGATTATCTCTTTCATTTTATTTTCACTTTCTAAATAGTGTGCTGGTTCTAATCGTGAAAAGTTCGAAGCTATAGCGAAGGAACTTTTTTTTTCGCGTACGGCACCACCTGCTGCCGTATTAAAAAAGTTCCGCTAGATAATTTTCTTTCGGATCCCCAGCTCATGCCTCACAGTAGTACTTGCTATAATTTGCCTAAACTCGTTTCCATCGCGTCGTTTCACTGTTGTTCGCTACGCAGGTAACCCAGTTTTATGCTTTTCAGCCTTTACTTGAAACTACAAGAAAAATTTTGGGTGGCTGCATTTCTCTAGTGGAAAATTGTTACTAAAAAAAATGGACACCTCCGTCTTTTTTTCCTTCCATCTGGGCGTCACAGTCTTTGCACATCACACGCTTTCTTGTTCCAAATCTTTGTTTCTCTGGCCTGGTACTCTCGACACCGAAAAAAAATTACAAGGGGTAAGAAAAATCTATGCACTTTGTGTAGGTATACCTCAAAGCCACCCATTCTTTCCATATAGGTTTCAACTACTAATGCTTTCCTCTGTCATGGTTGGCGAGGGCGGTACACACAGACGTTGATCAACCGGCCATGCAGACTAGCGAATATGGCTAACTATACGGTTGCTGCAGAACTCATGTTTCCGAGTTACCTGTTTTCGTGGGCTCATACTTTTATGACGTTTTTCTTACGTCTACGAATGAAACGCGTGCACTTTTGGTGAGTGTGTAATCTAATTTACAGATGCACTCTAGCGTCTAGAACTTCGCTTTGTTTCTATTCGCCTGCGCCAAGGTAAAGATAAAACTCGCTGCCGGAATCGTGAAACCCGTTCGTTACTGACGTTATGCAATGTTAAAATGCAGCCCCGCGCCGTCTCGGAACTCAGGTCTAAACGTGACAGCGGACGCGAGGCACACTACTGTTTACTGTCGACGTGCATTTGTGATATTGACGTTTTTTTCGAGTAGAAACTATTAACCTGATTAGATTTACTTTGCTAGCTGTGCCTTCGCCATTTTTACGCTTCATTCGCGCCTTTGCTATCTGTGAAGCTAAATGCAAACGCGTCCTTGAAATTTTTAGAGTGCATCCACTGAGGTCATTTGACGATAAGCCTCTGGAGCTTAACCTGTTTGCTGCCTGTTATTTTAAGAGTCATCCAACTGTCAGCTAGAAGACCGCAAACGAAAAAAAAAAAACACTATAATAGAAAACAAGAAACTGGACGGGACATTCACTATACTAGAAAACAAGAAACTGGACGGGACATTTAAGCTGCACCTTAAGGGTATGCCGCCATAGGTATTGGGTTAATACTAGGGGTGTGCGAATATTCGAAATTTTCGAATATAATTCGAATATTATATTTTTAGTTTCGTATTCGATTCGAAATCCAAGTATTCGTGTTGTTTCGAATATTCGACCTGACGCGAATATTCGTACCGAGCCGAATATTCTATTGCGAGCACCGGCGTTCATTTCGGTCCGCAAGTCCTATCGACAGAGAGAGAACAAAAATTCAGGGGCACTTTGGCTCTCTAAAGTGCTGCAAGGCGAAAGCGTTTCCTGGCCACCGTTTGTTTTTATTAAACTTTTTTATTTTTCATATTTTGTGTTTTATTTTTTGTTGCTCCTTTTCGTAATTTTATTGTTTTTATTTTTATTCCCACATATTATTTTTATTTTGTTGTTATTTTTGTTTATATTCTTAATTTTATTTTTTTATTTTCCTTTTCTTGACTTTACTTCTTTTATTTTATTTATGAAGACCATGCATTCACTAGATGCGCCTTTATTCATGCTGGAACCTTGAGCCTTTTAAGCAGTGACGCCGAAAGGCGGACGAATCTGCCGACGCGTCTGTCGACACGGCTGCCGACGCGTCTGCTAACGACAGTATGAGGTATTAAAGGCTTTCGCCTTAATATGGCGGCGCCCAGAGCAATGCGTAACGTTGGGCCATACAGTAGCTGACTACGCTGGTGAGCTTTGTGGCTATACCTGCGAAGCTGGTATAGTCAGAGCTGTGCACGAAATACCTCGCAATACGTGCCAGTTCAGTGCCAAGTGAGAGGGCATTTTTGGGGCTGGAGAAGTCGCTTCAGCTAGAAGGGAACAAACTACTTCTGCCTGACCATGTGGAGCAGCCGGTTTCCCTTCACGACAACCTTTTATGTTCATCCCAGCAACGCACTTTTGTGCTTATGGCAGGCTATAGCCTTAATCAATGCTGTGTACTAGCCATCTTCTCCGATATTTCTACTCTTCTAAGATTAATGTTCGAGACTTTCATACTTTTTGTGCAGCCACACATATCTTTTGTGTTCATTTCATCACTGATAGTTGAATTCTGATGTTCTAGGGTGCTCAAATAATGTTTTGTAGAGGTTAAATGCGTCTGTCCTTGATTATTCGATATTCGATTCGATATTCGGAACCAAGTATTCGTATTCGATTCGTATTCGAAAAATTTGATATTCGCACACCCCTAGTTAATACTCATATATGCAGAATTGGTCTTTCTCGAGTTAACATTCATACATCCCTGGAAGTCCTCATACCTTTCCTGGCGGAGCGGCGCAGCAGTTAAACGATGCGCCACTGCCCTGGGATGGCAGGTGTTGACACCGGTGAGATATGTGCGATCCAGGTAGTTTTTCCCAAGCGGCCTCTCATGACGAATCATTAATTTAACTTCCACCTGCCACGGTGCTACCCAGTTTGTTAACAATCCGGTAGTAGCTTGTGATGATGACACGAGGTTACGAGACCTAGGTGGCCCAGCTGCTTCTCTGGGGATTTTGCGTGGTTTTTTTCTCACGGTCAACGACGATGACAACGCTGGATCTTCTGCGACCCGCGGCCATTAGCGCTAAGGCTTTAAAAGTAACGGTCGCATGCAACTACAGCGTAAATTGCCCAATGAAAGCCATCTTGGTGGCAGAATGAAGTTGTAAGCAAATAATTATAAGCCTAAACGGGAAAGCACGCATCAGGCAGATTCCAGCGAGATGCAAGCAGTAGTTCCGACAGTTTGAAATACACTTTTTCCAGTCATCGAGATTCAGCACGCTGCTATATTTGCAGACATTGTCGCAAGCGTCAGGAATTGTCGCTCGTCTCCACGGTAACATTTCCGTCGCAATTATCACGTCACAAACAAAAAATTCAGGGGGCACTTTGACTGTCTAAAGTGGGTAGAGGCGGAAGCGTTTTCCGCACCACCTTCGCTGTTTCTGTGGCACTGGTGGCGTCACATATAATTGAGTACTAATTACTAAGTAATGACAAATCACTAATTAATGGTTAATTACTGATTAATGCCTGAATACTAATTAACTGCTAATTAATGATGCTTAAGCTTCGCCTTTAGGAGTGGAACGCGACAGCGCGTTGTAGCGCTGCCAGGGAGTCCACGGAACGCCACCACCCGTTCGGCGCGATGCCTTGCCCTTCGAACGCAACGCTTTTTGAGGAAAGGAAATGGCGCAGTAATTCTCTGTCATCTCGGTGGACACCTGAACCGCACCGTAGAGGAAGGGAGGAAGTGGGAGTGAAAGAAGAAAGATAAAGAGGAGCCGTAATGAAGAAAATGAAAATTGTATTTGAGGAAAGGAAATTACGCAGTAACTGTCTCACAAAATTCAGGGGGGCACTTTTTTGACCTAAAGTGTGGTCACTGATGTGTGGTTAAGATGTTAAGCTTCGCCCCTAAGAGTGGAACGAGACAGCGTCTTGCAACGCTGCCAAGGAGTCCATAGAACGCCATCGCCCATTCGGTTCTACGCCTCGCTCGTCGGTAAATTGGTTTTTGAGGAAAGGAAACGTATTTGTCTCTCATTTGTCGGTGGACACCTATACCTCGGCGGAAGGAAATGGAGGAGAATGAGAGGGAGTGAAGACATCGCATTCACTAGACGCGCCTTTGTTCATTCCAAACCATCGAGCTGGCATGGCGGAGTGGATAGCATGCTCGTCTCTCACGCCGAAGACCGGGGTTCGATTCCTGAGCTCGACCAATTTCTTAATCGGTTTTATTTATTTATATGGCCTGACTAGTAAAGATAATTAGGCTAATTAAATAATTAAGCAATTAACTAAGCTGAGTCTCACTTACATGGAGCATCACTATACGATCCCTTCAATTGGTTGCATGGTTACTATCCAAAGTACAATTGGCCCCGTTTGAAATTGGCGCACTGTGACGTCACGACCGTTTCGACCAACTGAAAAGCGTGACATTCTCTGTCGACAGCTGCTGCTTACAACGATGAGACATTAAAGGCTTCCGCCTTAATAGGATGAAAGGAGCAACACTTTTCTTCCGCGACCATGAAATCTTATGAGGCGTAAGGATGGCTGAGGAACTGCGCTGCTCTTGGCAAGATCTCATGACAAGCGCGAAACAGTACATCCACTTTTCACGTAGGTTCCTCGCACGGCGCAGACTTTCGTGGCAAGAAGTGTGGGCAAAAAGCGTAGCGTAGAGACGGGACGAAGAAAGACGAGGACAGGACGGTCCTCGTCTTTCCTCCTGAAGTTGCCAGATTGGTCGGAGTCGTTGGACGTAGCACAGTCCAGTCCTCCTCTTTCTTCGTCCCGTCTCTACGCTACGCTTTTGTTAAGAATGTCTGACCAACTGGCCCTACAGTATTCTTTGTTAAATGTGGAAAATCATCCAGATCTCTTCTAACGCAGAGCGTACACGGGTGAGTGGCGGGAGGTCTTCGCATCTGCCAAGCTGCGGGGCCTTCTTTTGCTTACGCGTTGAAGTCTGCGGCAAAGAGCATAAAAAAATTCAGGGGGCACTTTGACTGTCTAAAGTGCGTTGAGGCGAAAGCGTTTTCCGCACCACTTTGCCCATGTGACATTGGTGACGTCACCACTGGATGACGTCACACATAATTGATTACGAAGTGATGACAAATAACTAATTAGTGGCTACTTACTGATTAATGGCTAAATGCTAATTCACTGCTAATTAATGGCGCTTAAGCTTCGCCTTTAGGAGTGTAACGCGACAGCGTGTTGTAGCACTGCCAGGCAGTCCACGGGACGCCACCACCCGTTCGGCGCAATCCCTTGCCCTTTGAACGCGACGCTTTTTGAGAAAAGAAAATGGAGCAGTAATTCTCTCATCTCGGTGGACACCCGAACCGCACCGTACAGGAAAGAAGGAAGTGGGAGTGAAAGAAGAAAGAGGGGCCGTAATGAAGCAACTGAATTGTATTTGAGGAAAGGAAATTAAGCAGTAACTGTCTCGAATATCTCGGTGGACACCCGTCAAAACGCGGACACATCTGCCGACACGGCTGTCGGCACGGTTGTCGACACGGCTGCTAACGACAGTATGAGGCATTAAAGCCTTTCGCCTTAAAAACAGCAGCCTGTCCGCGCGCGGTGCTCCAAGGGTGGTGGTGGTGAAAACATTTATTACGAATGAGCAGGAGGTATGTTTAGATCAGCCCGTAAGGGACCGATCCTTACAAACACTAGGTGGAGGTCCCTAGTATGGGACCCCAGTGGCGGTTGCCGCCGCCCGGGCGCGCCCGACTAAGGCTTGTTGGGCCTGTAAGTCGTGGCAGCCGAGCAGGGTCGCCTCCCAGTCCTCCCGGGTTGGGTTGGGGATGGGGGGAATAGCGGGGTTGGAGGGGCAGGCCCACACCATGTGATAGGTGTCAGGAGACACTGCACTACAGTGTGGGCAGCTGCCGCTAAAGGAGGGGTCAAAATGTTTTAGCGCTGCCGGGCACAGCAGTGTATTGGTGAGAAGGCGGAGAAGGAGCCGCTCATCCGCCTTCTTCAGGCCTTTACATGGGCTAGGGTAAAGGCGATGACAATTTTGATAATATGTTGTAATATCTTTGAATGTATAGACCGGATTAAAATCGGGTTCCTGATCGGACGGGGAGGAGAAAACAGCCCGGTGAGAGAGCACGCGGGCGGCTGCGTCTGCTGCCTCGTTTCCTGCCAACCCCTGATGAGCAGGGGCCCATATGAGGTGACGGTGTGCGGGGTCCGTATCCCGTATCCAAGCGGCGGACGAGGTGACCGATGTTCTGAACGCGGCCCGGGACAGGAGGGTTGCACCACGCACCTATTCTCCCCGTCTGTCGAGTTCTCCGTGCCCGCGTGGCAGACGACGTGAGGTCCTAGCCGACACGAAAATGACTTGAAGTGAAATTACATGAATGGCAGGATAGGTCGTCACGCGCTCCGTATACTCCTCGCAGCGAGCGACAGAATTAAAAACCGGGAAGAACAAGACGACAAGATCCCACACAAAATTGTGTGGGTACCGGGGCACACGGGGGTGGCAGGGAACGAAGAGGCCGACAGGATAGCTCGAGGATACATTACTTTCCGAGCATCCGACGAGACCGCCGAACTCGCGCCAGCACCCAGGGAATACTCGGCCATACTACAAAACTATAGAGGCAGAAGAATGCGATATCCCCCACCGCACAAATCTCTCAGCAGAGAGGAAGCTGTCACTTGGAGACAATTACAAACAGGCTCTTTCCCAAACCTACATATACTAAACAAAATGCACCCTACGATATACACGGACAAATGTCCCTGGTGCGACGAAAAACCAACTCTATACCACATCACATGGGCCTGCCAAAACATACACGTGGTCCCCAAAATACAAAACCCGAGTGCGGAGCAGTGGGATCCTCTGCTGTCCAGCGACCGCTGTGAAGACCAACAAGGTCTGGTGCAGCGAGCTCAACGGGCGGCAGTGGGCAGCGGAGCCCTGGACTGAGGGCAACCGACCACTGATTAGAGGCGGACGACTTCGACAGAGAAGGCTCCTGGGGGTAGAACCAAGACGTCTCTGAAGATGCCCCCAAACCGCAGGAAAAACCATTAGTGTAAATAAAGTTTTCCCTTACTTTCCCTTACTTGAAGTGCCTAAGACAAACCACGGAACGGCCTAAATAATGCGTGCATCTGCGTTTACCTCTTTCTCTAAACAATTCAGTTGCTTCAATTTCTGTAAACATCGCCTGGTAGGCGCATTAGAAACCGAACAAGGATCACCGTTTATTTTGCCTCGTTTTCAGAGCCTAAGAACGAATGTCGCCTCCTCTTGCACCTTCTTCATGCGTGAGCCTAGTGAGCCTTTGGCTTTATGAAAAAAAGGAAAATAATCAATAAAATTCTGCCCCGCCTGACAAAAAAGCGCCACAAAACAAGAAAACAGCTTTAGCTATCGTGGCTGAGAATTCTTGCGCGGTATTTGTTGTCATTGGCTTTCAAATAGGCACACCATGCATGCGGCCGGCTACAAAGTTGACGAAGACAACACGAGAAATCGCCTCATGTGTCATTATACCCGCACCTAGCCATTGAAACAGACACCGAATATTGTCTTCCTCGAGTGCATTTTTCTTGCTTGCGTGTGCGTGAACGCTGCTACCTCTTAGGCACCCCTTTGGTTGCGGCCGCAGAACAACTACCCGAACCTCAACACAGCCGAGGGGGCGAGTGTGGGTCGCCTCCGTGTTGCGCGCGCGCTTTTGTTGGCGTCTTTGGGCCTCTTCGACGCGCATGCTCCGGCCGCCGACGCCACCAGTGGCCGCGTTTGCGTGACGCGTCGGCCGGGGCCCCGCTTGCCACCGTGAGCGCCGGCAGTGGGAGGAGCGCAGCGCGCTCCCCCTCGACCGTCGTTCGTCAGCGGCCGCGCGGAGCAGCGCTTAGTCGGTAGCGGCCCGACGCCCGAAGCGGAGCGGACAAACGCTTTCTTCGCCAGCGCGGCGGTGGTGCCCCCGAAGTCAAGAGCGACAGCAGCTCCGGAGGCTGCGCAAGCCGGGCTTTCCGCCGCCGCCCGTTCAAGAGAGCTCCTTCGCTGTCCGTTGAGGGCGGAAAAAGAGAAAATCTCTCTCAATTGTTCATCGTTCGGGACGTCCCGTTCCCTGCCTCAGACCGCTTGACAAGCCTCCATTGTAAGGGGCTAATTTCGCGCTGTGTTGTGAGGATTGTATCCTTTGAAACCTCGCTGATTCGAAGCCTTCGTGCGTCCTTTGAAGAGGAGAAGATTGTGTCTGCGCTGAAGGAAGTGTCCCCCATCCGGATATGCGAACAGACTAGACCTCTCCAATGGAACGCAGCCTTGTGCGAGTTGGTTCTTCTCTGCTCTGAGTTCCACACGTGGTCGATCGACGACGAGGCGCGCGCGGGACTTCGTCCGCCTCAAGTGGACTCAAATTTGAGAGCTGTAATTTCTCTCGGCGGAGTTGGATTGTCAAGCTGACTGCAACACAGGGACTGCGGATTACTCTCCGGTAAGTTGAAAACTGCCAAATCTCGCCTCCATTCCCTTCCAGGTTTCTGTTCTCTGAGAAAGTTATCCATCGCGTAAGCACTTGGTGGAAATTCGGAATGCGCAGTAATAGGTAGAACTAAAATAAAACTGCTTCCAAACGGGATGACGCGACTTTATAGCCTACGATGCTAAGAGGAACGATGTATTTCGACTTTGATGTTCCACCTCACAAAACTTAATTTCTCCAGGCGACATGCCTGCGTTGTGTTTGTGCTTTGGAACTTTGTCTAACCATACTTTCTTTGCTCGTGCAACGAGCGAAAGTCATCGGAGTAAGCTGGTGACGAGTCTTTTAGCGACAAGGAACCAGCGATAAACGACACCCAGGACCAGAAGTCTCCGGACTTACAAATGATTTATTTTTGACCCGAGCACTTTAAACCATTTTCTTGCGCAAGCGCACATGCAAATGACATTAATCAAAGTCAGGTCGTCATGCAGTCCCCGATAAAAAAACGCCAGTCTTTCTCACTAATGCAGAATCGCTAACTTTTTTTTTATTAGAAATGCTTCGAGCAGCTCTCGCTCTTGTCTGGACTTCCCCCTCCCAATAATGCTGGCGCGCTGAAACGGAGGCGAACATTTGCAACAGTGTTTCGCATGCAAAGCCAGTGTGCTCCCTGTACGCGATCGCAACGTTTTGCCGTGTTCTGTGATGCTTTTGTTCAAGCATTACCCAGTCTGCCCGATGTATACTTGCTTGAATGAACGCTTCAGAGAGCACGGAAAAATGTTGCGATCGGGTAGAGGAAACACACTGGCTTTGCATGTGAAAGACTGTAGGAACTGCTGACCTCTGTTTTACTGCACGAGCATTATTGGCAGGGGGAAGTCCAGGCAGAAACAACAGTTTCTTGAAGCATTTCTGATCAAAAAACGGTGAGGGGTCCTGCATTAGCGATTCGTCTATGCTTACAACGGAGGAAGAGCGCCGTTTTTTGTCCGAGACTGAATGTCGGCTATCATTAATGTCTCGCTTACAGAAGAAAATTGGTTAAAGCCCGTGCATGGGCCAAAAATAAACCAGTTGTAAGTCCGCCCACACTGTGCGTGAGTGCATGGGTGCGCATGCAGACTCCTGCTCTTTCTCTTTTTGGTCGCCAGAGGGCACACCACAGAGCAGCCATGCAACTGAAGATATTCCGCGGGGTATTCTCAGTGGACCGACTTCTACACGAACACCATGCACCGGAGGCCGCTGGACAGACCGCTGCAGAACACGCGTCCGAATTACTGATGGCTTTCACGCAGCCTGTGGTAGGCTACTCGGCGTCATATGTCGTCAGCCTCAATCCATTCCATCGGAATTCCAAAACGTCTTCGCTTTTTTCCTAACAGCCCTCCGTATAATTCTGCTGCCTGATAACAGCTCGACGACTGCGCTTGGCGATGTCGGCTACGAGCTCTATGGAAGCAGTACTCTTGTCTAAACGCACCGTTGCGTGCAAACGATGATGTGCACAGGGGATGATTCGTGAAGGAATGCTGGATGCCTTGGGGCTGCTCTAAATGAAATGTTAAAAATGCAACTAATGACCAAGTTAGGCGTTAGTCGCCATTTGTGTTACATGCTTCTAAACGGACAAAAAGGAATGCAAAGGTAGGTTGAGCAAAAAACATATGGTGTAACACTCTGTCCCCTTGTTTTTGCGGAGCTCTACGCGCCCCGCTCCCAGCGCGGGAGGTCAAAAAAAAAGAAACGAGGTTAGAATTTTAAAATTGTTCGGGTGCACACCGTGGAGCAGGAACGCTAGAAAAAGCATTTAGAAACTGCGCTCTTTGGTGTTGTCTTTCAGTCCAGAGCCGAAAAACACCACGAACCAATTGTATTCCTTGCACTCAAGGCGGCTGCCATTGTTCTAAATAGAAGTTCTTAGAAAACAACTGCAAGTGTTCAGTTATCAAGGGGAAAAACAAAAAGTCTATTCGCTGCTGCACACGTCGCGTTAAGGCATAATGGTGCAATCCATTGTCACCGCGGATCCTGCAGCATTCACTCTCAGATAGCGGTCTCCCACATAAAGCTGGGAATGGTGCAGGAGGAAGGGAAACAAAGAACAACAAGGCTAATTGCTCGCCACACTACCAAATGCACTCTTTTTGCTATTTTTCTGGTTCTGGCTGGCTCCAGCGTAAGTAAGAAATCTGGATACCCTTGAGTCGGCCGTTACGTCGCCAGGAGGATTAAGAGGAAGACCGGTTTGTTTTTTGAGAAAGCTTGGCCTTTTTTTTTTGTTTTTGTTGTCGCACGAGTATGAATTTTTGTTTTCAGATTCTTCTTTTTCAGGCTCCTTATTTCACCTTGCTTCCACGGCAACCGTAGAACACAACGCGTCATCGAAGAAAACGTTTTCAATTTTTTCAGTTTTGCTGAAATGTTTTGGCGCTCCACTAAAAGCTAGTGAATAGCACAAGTGCTAATGGGAAGTACTAAAGAAGCTAACGTTGCTGCGTTTAAATTAATTTAACTTTTTTAATATTTATAACTGAAATGCATATCATCCGCGGTTAGCCTTCCCGAGCACTAACCGCACGTCGCGATGATGAGCGGGTAAAAACACTCCAATTTTAACCCATTTTTTGTTTAGGGTCATCAGTTAACTCTCACTTTGTGTTTAGAAACAGAAAAAAAAAGAAAAGTAAACCAGCCTGTAACGTTCACTGGAAGCAAGGAGCCGAGCTGCAGCCAACACATTTTGCTGCTTTTCGCACTTTTCGTTTGATTTCTGCATTTCTCAGCTTGGCAGAGAAGCCTAGACGACTAAAAACATTTCTTCAGACCGGCCTCGTGAGCCCTTAGGCTCGGCGTCGCTAAGTCGATTGCGTCGAATTGAACTCGTTGCCCGCCATTCGGCGAGCCAGATAAGAGTTGCGCACCACTTTAGGAGAGTAAGCTGCTTAACCTTAGGGCCCGTGCAGTATTCACTCGGACAGCTGTGCCTATTTAGTAGGATGTGCGCGCTTCTTCGAAGAAGTCTGTTTCTTAAGCAGGCCTTAGCAATTTTCATAGATGTTCGCTTTACGACCACGGTATGGCCGCATTTGCGGCACCACGACGGGCCGGCTGCCGCTGCCAAGACTGCCGCTGTAAAAGATTAAAAATGATGAAAGAAATCGCCACGTGGACTGCGCTATTCGGCGGCATGAGTGCTGCCAAGCGATCAAATTGGTTAGATGGTGCCGGTCGCATGATGCTGTGTGCGGCGCGTTCATATGGACGGTGCTGAATTATACTTGAAAGAGTTCAGCGGTACGACACTCAAGGCGCACAGGCAGCCCGCAGTGACTGGACACTCAATCTCGTCTGTAAGGAGATAGCAAGCATATTACGTGCATCGCCGTCCAGTACCGTTGCTGTGGTATCGCACTCTATACATTTTCCGGTACGATTTGTTGATTTAGATCGACGCTAGCACGAGATGCCTGCAGAGGCACACAGTAGGCTATACCGGTGTTACCATATGTGAAAAAGGAAATAGTAAGATATAAAGGGAACAGCAGTTATTTTGACTTGGCTGACTGAAAAAAAAAAAAGGCAGAGAACAAACAATGAGAACTTCAAACTACATGGTGACAGGAACATGAAAATACTTTTCGCAAGTTGACCGTGTTCGTTATGAGACAACAGTATCGGCGAGGACAGTAGGTTCATATGAGCAAGACTGCTGCTAAACATTTAATAGTTTGCCCTAGCTCGGAGTGCTAAAATGTGCAAGTTTTTCAGTGCACTGACTTCTTCCACTTGTCGGGTCGTTTGGAGGACAGTGCGAGAAACCAGTCGGGGAAGTTATTATTCGGCTCTTGACGATCGCCACAGATTAAATGAGTTTTAGCAATTTTTTCCCCAAAGAAAAAGCAAAGATCGAAAGACTGGTTTTATAGCCGTCAGACGGCTTCAAAATTCAGGAACTTTTGAGCCCATTCTCTCATGTATGCTCAACATCGTCCCCTTATGACCTTCTCAGCGCCTTTCCCAAACTTCCCCCCGTAAATTAGCATGTTAGGGCAATCTGCCTCAGGCCAACCTATTCCGTTACCTGTCACAAAAGTATCCCTCACCCGCTTGCTTCATCAAACTTTCAAACACAGAGGATTGCCATCGTGTAATGATGACACGCCGCCACAACAAGCCTTTTGCCCAACTCTCCTCGTACCACGTATATACGAAAACAAACTTCATTAAAATGCACGTTGCGACAAGAGAGAAGATAGCACTCGCGGAGCTAAGACAACGGTATGCGGACCTGAGGAATAAATTACGCAGCGCGGGTGCCCCTGAAGTCCTCACCTGCGCACCGCGGCGTCTGCCTACTGTGTAGCATTGAATACTTGATAGCACGTTCCCTCGCGGCGCCATTAAAGAGCCAGGTATAGCTAAGCCTCTGTGCAGAGGGCAGTGACTGCGCGATATAAAGTTTTCCCCGAGCGCCCGCTGACAGGGATTCAGCGAAGAGAGCAGAGAAAAAAGAATGAAATAATGAAACAGACGTAAGTGCGTAAACGAAAGGAGTCTCGTCATCGAAACCGCGAGAGTCACGTCCTGAGGAACGGACGAGGCGTTCATGACGCACTCATCGCGCTGAATTGGGCCAACGGCATCATCGGCCACCGTGTTCGACGGCCGGGGAAACCGATTGGCCTTGACGTTGCGTATACAGCCGACCCGTCCAAGAAGTGATGCGAAAAAAAGGGCGTCGTTCCTGACGAATCTCTTTTCCTTATTTCATTTTTTTTCTTTTGTATTCGCATCGCGTTCTTCTTTGCCCTCTCGTTGCCGCACGGCGGTTCAACGTCTCGACCGTGGCTGATATGCGCGAGAAAAAGAAATAACCGCGTTATGATCCGGTGTCACTGCGGCAAAGAATCGATTAGCCACACATGGTGAGCCGCGCCGTGCAGAGGATGAAAGGCCGGCCCATACGTGCCGACTGCTTTGAGTCATTTGATTTGTGTATCACTCGCAGCGTCGAACATAGATTCCAGACTTGCGATAGCACCAGCTCTGTTACGGGGAGTGGGGTGCAGAGTATGATAGGATGAAGAGAAGGGCTCCGCGGAAAATGCCAGGCGTTGCCGTCACTGTGTCCGGTTCAGGTCCTTTGCTTTTGTGCACGTAGTGATATGTCACCACGTTGCACTTGTGTCCGCGGTCTTACTTTATCAACAGTCTCAGTGCTCAGTGCTGTCCTGTGATCTTTCGAATAGCAAATGTGCATCTTAAAAGAGTGCAAGCTATTAATCGTTGGCCACTGCTAAGCATTTCTTTTTTGTTTGCGCTCCTGATGTTTCAAGCTACTACAATAAGGTGGCCTTTTTCCGTTTTTTACGCCTTAGACTCACATGTGCTAAGGTAAGATGTGCTACCAATTTTTTAAAATAATGACAGCATACTAATATTTTTCCTGCAGTATTCTGTGCAACTCATTTCTAAATTCATAGTGAACGACTTCTTGCGTTGACGCTGTACCAACTTTAACGTGTCACCTTCAGCGAGTCTACCTGCCAGACAAATGTTGTACCGTCATGGCTTCTCTCTTGGGTACCATGGCATGCCGCTATGAACACTTTCAGATACGCTCATATTGCGGATTTCCCTCACAATCACCAAGTCTTCAGAGTAGTTCCTTTTTCTCGGCAACACAAGCTCGTAGTGATACCGGCAACAAAGCCACGCACCGTATTCATTTAGTCATCAGGCTTGACGCAAATATCTGAGCTGAGGAAGCCATACGATTCATGTTTGGAGTATAATAGCATGAAAAGTTGTGGCTGAACATGTCAAGCAGGTGCACTAATCAGCACATTGCCTTGTCTCTGTACTTCCCGTCGACAAAAAGAACAGGAAAATATTATGCATCGCATTTCGTTCTATGGCGATCAGTGGCACAGTGCACACTCTTGAAACGTTCGAGGGTATCATTGCGTCGAAGCATCTTAGCCGCCTAGCCGTTGTGTAGTCCTCAGCCAAAGGAAGACGACCGAGATTGCTGCTTTAAAATGGTAGTTTTGCTATATCGTCGTTCATGTGACAGTTTCTTGCATATTTGTTAGACTTCCGGCAAATGACAGTGTGAAGGAGGGATTGAACAAGGAAATACATATAAACTCCACGAGATCCTCCACCCAAGATTGTAAGTGAAAATAACGCGAAGCTCGCCAGTGCAACTTTGATCGAGGGTGCTTCCGATAAATATAACTTCAATAATGGTACGTCTCCATGAAAAGAAAATAAAACATGAAGGCAGGCATCGTCATTGTTACGGCCCTTTTTTGATTACTACCAGTATACGGTAGTTTCTCTAGGCATTAAATGTTAGGTATATAATGTTATTCAACTCTTTAATGCCCAGTTCCCACACGGTGTACTTATTACTAGATGGGGTGTGAACGCAAAGTTTGATTTAAACATATTCTCAGACACCGTATCTTCCCAATCAAATGTTTGATGCCCCGTTGAACAATGCCTCATCTTTCATTCTGTTGAAATTTCCGGAGCCCTTCACTACGGCGTCCCTCATAGTCTGAGTAGCTTTGGGATGTTAAACCCTATAAACCAAACCAAACTTTTTATATAACTTTGTGCGGCACAAATTAGAAGACATTTTTTTAGTAAAAAAAATTGTTTTAGACTCAAAACTACACGTAACATCCCACAAATACCTAGGTGTTTACACAACCAATAAACTCTCCTTGCAAACGCCAATTAACTACATTGTTACGAGCCTCCACAGCGTAAGAAAAGCAGGCACCATTGGAGTTGGGCGAGATTACAGAACCGAAACATACGGAGGACGCATGGGCGGCCTTCCAATTCATTTTAGGCCTGAGTGGAATAGCAGGACTGTTTATGACCTCTAGCCATCACTTCAGACTGCTTACCGATCACACCAGCTATAATTTTTGGTTTGGTGCTGATTATTATAGAGCCCGCAGTTGTGTTTCGTGCAGGCATGCCCAAGGAATACCACAAATTTTCACGGTTGATTCTTGTAGCTGTTTTACATTTGAACTCAGTGTAATCACAGTAAGCGCTGCATGAATTTAAATACACTTATCCGTACTTTACCTACAGTTTGGTCTGCTTCTGTCACACGCAGGCACGCACACAAACAGACGAAAAGGAGATAAGTGTCAATCAAAGCAATTTATTTTGACCACCGGTAATGAAGCCGAACATATCATATATGTCTACACCACTGACTTATGTATATTCACACGACCTGGTGGTGAAACTTTGTCATAAAAAGGCGTACAAAGAAAGTGACGAAACGAAAGTACTTCCAGTTAGTTGATGATTGAATCGACAATTGGAAATATTAGTGCATTAGATTGGAATCAGCTAGTGCACCCTAGGTTCATTTTTCACTCCCAAAACCAGCAGTCATGCGCTCTACTTTATTTCTGACGGAGAGTTTGGCCTACATGTTTGCCTTTTCAGGTTCCGTCCGCAAGTAGTTCCCAGCTGGTTTCTTTGCGGGCGCAAAAAATATCTCGTGGCGCAAATGCACAACAGTGCAGCTGCACAGACACGGGTTAGGCTAATCAGCAGTTTGCAAAGAAAAATTTCTATCAGAATTTTATTGTCACTGCAGGGCTTTTGAGCAAGAGAAAGTACATGGAGAACTTTGTTTTTCATTTTGGATAATCCCTCCATAATCTTCATTTGGGGGGACGCACTTATGTCAATGATAGCAGAGTGATATCTGCATATAAGTTTTATCGGCAACGGGAGCTCCGCGATAGGTTGAAGAGGAAAGCTCGTTTCAACGGAAAAAGCCTGGCAGGCGCTGGATACACTTTGAGCAGGGGACGCACGCTTATATAAAAAAAAAAAACAGGCGAAGAAGCAAATGAAACTTGGTTTGCGCACGAGTCTCTTAGCGGGTACACAACAGGCCAAAGTGGGTTTCGAGGAAAGGGGGGTGCCTTGGTAGTTTTTTGGCAAAGCGGCGCCTGTTGTAAGGCTTAGAAGGCAGGCGAGGGTTTTACGACTTAGTAATGAATCCAAGCACCGTCTCGTGAAGGCACTCTCCTTGGGTCGGCAGAATTCCAAATGCCAGCTGTTCCTCCTAGCTTGTTCCTATAATTCTCTAGGTCATCGGTTTTAATTTTTCTGGGTGCGCTCGTTAGGTTTTCTTGCTTCTGCAAGAGACACCACGCGTAAGGTGGAAGGATGAGAAGGAAAGCGGGAACCAAAAAAAGAAAAGAGGGGAGAAAAAGAAAGAAAAACAGAAAGAGTCCGGAACGAATGTTGCGAGAACTTGCGGATAAAACAAGTGAACGAAAAAATATTAATGAGCTAAAGCTGACTCCATGCCTCGGTGAAGGTATAGAACGCCAGCCAGTAGGGCTTTGGTGCCCTTTACTGTCGCCTGCTTTAAATATTTTTTTTATGCTCCAAGCTAGTATTGCCTCAGCCTGTTTTATTGATCCGTCTATGGTCTTCTAAGGCGAAGCTGTCTCGAATTTTTCAACTCTTTCTTTCCGCTTTTTCCGGTCTTGACGACGGGCCAAGGAGTCGTGGACTGTGCATTTTCCAACTGTTGCTAAATTTGTGCAGTACATCGTAAGCAAGCGTGTTAGAACTCTGGTCCTCTAACCAAACCCGTGGCTGGCAGAGCAGAGATGGCGCGATTCCAGGATGGCTGATTTAAAGTGGCAGCTCTTCGGAAATAATACTCGCCGCTGTCTCTTGAAACAAGTTCCGTCTTAAAAAGCAGGCTTCTCATCAGGTTTCAGCCACCATCACAGAGCTATCCACACGAGCCACGATCTACCTACACGATATCATTCCACTTGTGGCGGATAAAAATAACAAAATGATACTGTGAGATCTGTTCTATCTTTACTGATACGGGAGTAATTACTAAACAGCATCATCCCAAGCTCAACCATACGACTACAGTAAAAGATATACAGATTCCAATAGAAACTACGTAGTTCAGGTAGAAGAAAATCTGCACTGGACCGGGGTTCGAACCCAGCACGACCTCTCCCTGGCGCTGTAGCTCTACCAACTCAGTCAACCGGGACGAATAGCATATGGTAGGGCGAGAGCGAATGGATAAAAATCTTTAAGTGGGAACAGAGTTGTTAAGCTGCTTAGGGGAATCCCCCAAGACGGAGAACATTTGTAATAAGGGAGTAATTACTCATTAGCATCCACCCGTAGGCAGTCAACGTTTGAATCCGCGACCACACCACCTCACCGGGCAGTCGCTCTACCAGCCGAGCTAACCAGGCTAACCAAGCTGGTTTATATTTTTGGTTCTTCTGGAATATATGTCGTTTGCCTGCGCCAATTACAGGCATGCAGATGGTATCCAGTAATACTCTTGTTTGGGCGAGTTGGTTCATCTTTGAACGGGTACGTACTTGCGCGAAGAAGACGGGACCCAACAAAGGAAGAAACACGACATATACGGAGCGCTCTGTACATGTCTTGTGGGCTCCTTTGTTGTGTCCCATCCTCTTCCCGCAAGTATGTACCCGTTCAAAGATGATATCGGTAGCAGAACAACCGTTCCGCAAATCACTCCGGTCTTTTCGATTTCCTTGATGATCTTGTCAGCTCCATTTGCTAAAAGCGTGTGAACTTGATTCTTTCTTAATAAGGGAGTGATTACTCATTGACATCCACCCAAGCGCAGCCACACGGCTACAAAGGAAAGCTAAAAAGCTTTCTCAGAAACTTTCTCAGAGCCTCTGGCAACAAATGTGCCTGCTGAAATGTGCACCAGTAACTGTAGGTGCCTGCAACCAAAGTTTCTTCCTGAACAGGCCTGCTATTCTGCGGCAATTAGGTATTGTTTATGGTTTATGGAGGTCCAACGTCCCAAAGAAACTAAGCTCAGGCTATGAGGGACGCCGCAGTGAAGGGCTCCGGAAATTTAGACCACCTGGGGTCCTTTAACGTGCATTGACATCGCACAGTACGCGGGCATCTAGAATTTCGCCTCCATCGAAATTCTACCGCCGCGGCCGGGATCGAACCCGCCTCTTTCGGGACAGCCGCCGAGCGCCATAACTACTGAGCCACCGCGACGGCGGTCTGCGGCAGTGAAAGTCTGCCCAAATTAGATAGAATTAATATATATAGAAAATGCTTTCTAGACTTCCGATGGTAACCGTTACCATAAAGCGGGAAGTAAGAATACTGTCGAGAAAACAATTATCCACTGTGAGCTTTCCTTGCAAAAATATGGTGAAAAGGGCTAATTAGCGCCACCTCGGTTCACTAAGGTGTCAGCAATAGGTGCTTAAATTACTGACATTAGTCACAAAGTACCGACGTTAGTCAATACATCCAAACGCTTACGTCCTCGCAGTTCAAGAAGGCACCGCGGATACGCGGGCCGAAAGCAATGCTCTGCCAAGAATAAGAATACTAACCTAACTTACTACCACAACCAGTTTTGTTTAAATACGACATCGTGCCCTTTCCTTCTTTCAAATATCGCTGAACTTGTATATCGCATGCCCAAAATATGCTACTGGATATTCAAAGGTAATAATACGTAAAGACGGCTTCGTAACCAAAATCTGTCACAATTGCAGGCACAGCCAGGTTTTCTATACAAATCCTGGACTTTCTATTAAGAACGTCGCTGTTATCTACGGCCTTCTAATATTCTGAAAATATGCTGACTGAACCAAACCTACAATCTGTTGTCTTTAATTCCTGCATTCTCACATTCAGAGTAGCGTGAAATAGATAAAATCACCAAGCTTCCAATCGCAGTAAGGAGAAATTTTTGTTTGGAGTAATAATAACAGGTAGCGCAGCAGTTTGGGCACGTTGGTTACTCATTTGTGATGGAACAGCGCAAAACACCGTTGCCAACAAAGAAAGTATTAGACATGTTAAAAATGTGATTACATATCTCTATGATTACAAATCTTAGGTTGCCATTTTAGAACGCTTGAACGACATGGTTGTGACGCATATGTTTTGAGGGTGTGAAGAAGTTATAAGGAGCCATGTTTCTTAGAAATAAAAATGTGTTGTAAGTCAGCGTTTGTCTCTTGTCCCGGTGTTTTGCGCTGTTCCATCACTAATAACAGGTCTTCCCCGAGTACGGTTAACTAAATAAAAGGAAGTCCCAGGGCCTGATAACGAAATTTCAATGAGTTATCCAACGTATGACCCCTGCGAAAAGTTCGAAGATCATATCGTGCACCATAGAGGACCACTGGAAGAACTACTAGCTTTTGGATTTACCTTTCACGTCGAACCCCTTCATGCTCGATCGGGTCTTCCATACCTCCTTTAGATGTCATAAACACGCCCTCCATCTCGAAATGCGTAACACCTAGTTCAGAAAGCACAGGCTTGAAAGCACCGGCAACATGTACGTAACGTGTGGGGGGCTGACATCAGAGATCTGTGGCCACGACTCCAAGAACGCTTTTGAACGCCGCCATTACGCTGTCTTTACTTTACAGAAGAGTGTCGAGTAACAGTAATGTGGCACTTTGCGTGTCTGCAGCACATACACACGCACGAATGACGCCCCCCCCCCCCCCCCCCCCCCCCCCCCCACCACACACACACACAAAAAAAACGCGCACGCACACACATACACACGCGCGAACATACCAGTCCGCCCTGGATCGAGTGCCCCTCTAAAACCAGCTACCCAACTCTGGGGAGCAAACCGTCCCTGAATTCGGCCGTTGAGCGACCGGACAAGGGACGTAATTGAAACCTGCTTGCCTCGGGCGCCTCCTCCGTGAGTTAGGTTACCCCGTGCAGGTCACCCCGGCGCTATCCGGACCGAGCGCATCCCGCGTCCGCTGCCCGCTTTCCGTCGTAGCTGCAGGCTGGCAAATGTGCACTCCCGCCGCCTGATCGCAGTCGATCGATTTCTCGCACTGCTCGCCTTTTTCATGATTTTTGGAGCGCAGGAAACTCGCCCCGCTTTCCACCTTTTTTCTTGTTCCGGAGAATCTGTTAGCAGCGCCGCATTCGCTTTGAATTTCAAACTCTGCATTGCGCGCATGGTCCTCAGCACAAGGGCTGAAAACCTGCGAAACTTTCCGCCAGACCTCGAACTGTATAGAGCGCTGTTCTTGTTGGTATTTATTTAATTGCCGAATTTAACCTCCTGTTTTATCAGTGAATCGGTTTTCTGATACTTGGAAGATGTCTTCAGCTGTTTATGTTTAATGAATATATGTGCTCCAACTTTGGAGATAAAATAAATGTCTCGAAATATGTGTGTTGATCTGAAGTTCCCCGCTGTCGCATTACTGCAAGCGATAAGAAGCCGTATTTGTTTAACAGCACTGCTTATTGCACGGACTGATGCGAACTTTTCTTAAAACCACTATGGCAGTTGGGTCTATTGTTGCTAGCCCAATTCTTGAGGTCACAGGAATTGCCACGATACGACATTTCTTCTTTAGCAGGTTTTGAAATTCTAGCTGTCGCTTTTTTGTTGTCGAATACGCTCTTTATATGAAGCAGGCTGGCTTCTAGAATTTTATGTGCCTAGAAATCGAGAAAATACAAATAGCCAAATATGCGTCTTAACCAAGCGACTGCAAGATCTTGAAAGCAAAAAATAATTCATTCGACGCCACTCCGAGTTTCGTTTTGCCTGTACTATACGTTATGAATAGCCTGGCAACTCGGACACGCGCCTTGAAGGAGCCGCGAGCGCTTCTCTCACTAGGTATGGTATGTAATGCGCGTGTTCCAGGAAGAAAAGGAGAGGTATAATACTAAGGTAAGAACAGCCGCAGGAGGCAATTCTCTACGCCAATGCTACCGCCACGTCCAAGTGCAATGAGGGGTTATATTTCAACTGTACTACGCATAAGTACGCAGGTGTAAACATATTAGCGGTGCATTAGCGTACCTTAAGGCGTGGCAGTGTTGTTGCTAGCAATTGAAGAAAAGGAAAACAGCAAAAGAATCCTGCCCTGTATTCGCCCGGGTAATTTCGCGTCGTTAGAACCCACCCGTGCTCCTTGCGTGCTCCTAGAAGGAACGTGTCTCCGAGAGAAAAAATTAAGGTGGGCTGTAGGGCAATTAAGGCTACAGAGTCTTGCTGCCAGACGTCATAGGCAAGTGGCGGCGTAGACGCTTGTCGTGCAAGAGCTGCGTCGTTGTTAGCTCGCTCCTGCTAAGGCGTGCATAAGTAAGAAGAAAACGGCTAACCACCCAGTGATCTTCACGCAAATTACAGTACTTGTGCCGCAAATCCCCTTAGGCGACAGGTAAGCTGCACAGCGATAGTTCAGTTTTCTTTCGCATGCACTGGAGGGGGCACGAAACGATCAGCAATAAAGTGAAGTATACGCGATTGGCTATCGCCGCAAAATTCGGCTGGTCATTTTGTCTTCCTATGAGACGAACAGCAGAGAGAAATGGCTGCACAGCATGCCTACTCCGCCCATTACAGCGCCTTCATCCAGGCTCATCCGAATCGCAAGATCACAGGGCACTCATTCTTGGACTCCCTCCTGGGGGCCCACGAGGACAACGTCCTTAATTTTTACCAGAGCAGAGCGAGACTTTCCAGATTCGCCACATTATGACGCCGTTTATTCCGGAGAAAATCCGTCGCGCAGTTGCGTAGCAAAGCATGCGGTGCCGTTTAAAAACTGTCCTTTCATGTGAATCACAAAATGAACAAGGGAGGGGAAAACCTCAGATTGCTTGACCAACGTTTCGACAAGAGGACTTGCCTTCGTCTGGGCAAAGCGTTCATCATTGGCAGGGATTAAATAGGGCCTTCGCTCCGAGGAGGAAGGCCCCGGGTGGGGGAAGGAAAGTGGTGTGAGAGGGGATGCGTGTCGGGAAGGGGAAGGAGGTGAATCTTGATTCGTTAAGCTGCTATAGTGGAAAAACTTATATCCGGGGGGTGTGTAATGAACAAAAGATTTGAAGGGGCTGCGACGGGGAGGAGGCGCTGGGTGGACCTGTAAAACTCAGATAAGAGGATTAGTCAGCGTGGCACAGGGAAATGAGAACAAGGCAAACAAAATAGGCTGGCACTGGAAGGAGAAAGAAAGGGGGGGGGGGGGGCATTTCTAAGAAAGGACAAGGCAGGGGGGGACGAAGACAAGTCCTCTTGTCGAAACTTTGGCTCAGGCAACCTGAGGTTTTCCCCTCCCTTGTTCATTTTGTGATCGCCAAGGACCATCTACCACACCCTCTCTCTTTCATGTGAATGTCGACTGTAGACTGCGGAGTTTTTTACTTCCCGAAGCGCCTCAGATTAGGAGGGACGCTCTTGTGGAGGGCTCCGGATTGATTTAGACCACCTGGAATTCTTCAACACGCGCTGATATCTCACCGCACACGGGCGGTTTAATGCGATGGCATTATTGGTACATTATTGGTAAGCCGGCGTCCGTCTGTCGATGTCAGGAAAAAAAAAAAGTGGCAGGCTTTTAACGTAATTAAACCCAGTCTACAGTGAAAGCATGCGTTTAGCTTTCATCGCTCTTGATTCTGCTCTGCGCGGTCGTCGGCACGTCTGGCGACGATATTAGTTCGATATTAGTATTAGTTGATGAATACGGTGATGTGCAATTCAGTGCGCGATAGTTGCTGCAGTTTGTCACGAGGCATGATCAGCTGCGGCGTTGTGTTCTCGTCCATTGGCCAGCGGCTCTGATCTGTTCGCGCCCCTGGGTTCGAATCCCAATCGCCCGAATATTTATTTTATTTATTTATTTATTTATGATTTCACCAAGGTCACCCTGAATGTCAAGCTTCACACAAACTCGGTGAGCCGGCTAGACCTCGTGAAGTATTGCTTTCGCACTTAAAGCAGGTGGCCTAACTGGCCACAGGGTTGTGAGCAACCTGCCCACCATGTCGGGTGGCAATCACATTAGTTCAAATGAGCTGAATGCACTGCCCACCGTTGCAATCACTGGTCGAGAGAATGAGCCTTACGGGAACTCGTGACATGTAACCTGGGCCTCACAAGCGCCACCGGTGGCTGTGCTTGAAACAAGCACATGCCGGGGCAGAGGCGTATCGCTTAACCGCTGCACCACTGTTGCAGTAGTGATATGGGGACCCCCTGCGACCTATGGATTCAAAAGAGGAACACTTGCTCGGGAGGGATCTCTAATGCGATCGCATTGTGCTCCTAAGAGTACGTTAAGCGTCGTCCACGTTGTATGTATTTCTCTTGATATTGGAACTGCCAAAAGAGGACGATAGGGCCAGGTAGTTCAAGCTATACCGCGCATAGAAGTGGCAGCGAAAACACCGCCAGAATTGGCCTTGACCCCCCGCTCTCCTAATTGAGAGGACTCACTTTCTGGTCTATGCGGACCAATGAGTGTGGATTCTCCGCTTGACGAATAGCCAAGTAATGCTTTCCGTCAGCTCACTTCATTGTGAGCACAGTTCCGGCACTTGTCGCACAGACTATGGAGAGCTTGTAATAGAAGCATTCTGCATTTTATTGCACTCGCCACTGACATTCTTAGAGGGGGCAAAATTCATTACATGTTTTATGACGCGCCACCGGCCATCAGCTATGGCGCGTATTGTGCGTATTGCGTTCGCCTAATGTGCCACATATTTCGAGTGAAAGACTCCGGTAATCTGGGAACAAGAATTTTCAGAGTGAATAAAAAAATGTAACTTTTTCGACTTCATACGGCATGCTCTTGAATGAACGAAACTGTAAGCTGAATAAAAAGATAAATATGATAGCAGCAGGTGCGATGAGTGAGAGGAATGCATGAAAATGTGAAGGAAGAGGTGTGGGGTTCAGAAGACTTTCGAGCAGTGTTTTGCAAAGAAACGGTTCTGTGGGACAGGACAAGTACAAGAACCCCTGCATAGTAACTTTAACTGTTTCATAACTTATCCATCCACATACAAAAGTAAATAAATGTTATAACATGAACGCATAAGGGAGTTGAACATTCTCAGCCTGTCATAAAAATCTAAAGACTGCAGGCCTACCTTGGCTAAACAGAAACCTTTAGTTTTCTTCCGACAGATGGTGCTTTTGGTGCCAACAGTTAAACACCTTGTGTATTCTCGCTTGGCTCTGGCACGTCGTATTGATTGGTGACTGGTTGCTTGTCGTGCTGTACGCTCTACCCTTCAAGACCCTACAAGTAAAAACATGAATTACTCCAATCTTTTGTGCGGATTGATGAGCAAAAACGAGCGAGTGCTGATTCACAAAATTTCTGCATCTGAATTCATGCTCGCACTGCACTGTTGCACTACAACACAGCTGCGCACACAGCTGATGGTACGCAGACATGCTTTAGATGCCATACATTGCAAGCTATAAACCAGTGTCTCGCTCTATAAAAGCGGATTATCACTCAGTCCTGACAACCATGCAAGCACCATCCATGATACGCTCCAATTCTATTAATAACTGCTAGCATCAGTGGAATACAAAATACTTATCTGACATATGTCTAACGCTGCACTACGACAGCTGGGCGTGCAGATCCAATTTCTGATTCAACAGCCCGTCAAGCCATGGAGGCAACGTTTTACAGCTGTTGTGTGCTCATCTGCCCGGTCGCGCAACGCGTTTGACGACGAAGGCAACAAGCTCGTCTCCGGCGCATGCTGTTCGCCATACTCGTACTCAAGAACTAGTTGGCTTGGTCCTCCAACCGGGTCGGCCACCACTGATCCCGGAACATCGCAGTGCAGCCCACGCGAGGCACAGCAGCGGCGTGCAGCGGGTATATGCGTCCGCAGCACTGCGGCAAGGCTCCGCTCATTCGGATTCAACCGGCACCTCCAACGGCGGCGGCGCAAGCGTCCTGTTGGCTTCGCAACTTGACCTGTTCTCGATTCGTGTTCGTTTGCAGCGCGTGACATGTCGAACAAATCATCCCGGCCGCCGGTCTCTCTTTTCGATCCTTATTTTCCGTCTTCATTTCGCTCGTCAGGTAGTATCCTCCAACCACCCGCCTCTCGAATGTCGATGAGCCAGCGGCAGTTATTCTTCGCGCGCGCCTGTTACTGCAAGTGCGTCGTCGCTGCGTCGGGGGCGTCCTTACACACGGGGTGCGCTCTCCCTCTCTCTTCTTTTTTTTTTTTTTTTGTATAGCGGTTGTAAAGTCAGGACACCTCGCTGCGGTGGAAATCAGTTGCTACAGAAAGCGTGGGCGTTGCTCGCAGCTTTTCACCACAGATTAAATTAAAAGTAACACGCAGGTGTGTAAAAAAAGCCAAGCCAAATGTCTGCAGCCTCCTTGTATCTGCAGATGGTCAGGATATTCGTTAATGGGCAGCGGTGATTTCTGGTCTAAAGTAAGAAGTGAAGTGGTCGACTGGCAGCCAATGATCTTAAGCGCATAGATTAATCGCTTGAGGCATCTCGGTTGGCGCATTCAGACGGGGACAAAAGACTGACAAGATAGGCGCTAGAGCACACAGAAAAAAGATATTGCAGAGCCCATTGCACAAGAACAACAACAGCCGGTGCTCTCAGTCGGGCTACTTTGTTGATCGATGAAGGCATTTTCATTAGCACATTCACACAACGACATGAGAAGACCGACAGGACACAGGTGCCTGTCTTGCCCTCTCTTGACTTCGTCGGACTGCCTTAGTAGAGGTGCACCATCGACTCAGGAGCAGAACTAGGAGGGTGTGCCGAGAAAAAGAGAAATAAAAAGAAATACTCGTCCTTCGGCAGACTGTCAAAGGTTACCTGAAGGTTGCGGATCAAGCGGCGGCAGCTTCAATACCGGACTCATGAAAACAAGTAATCGAGAGCAGAAATATCTGGCTCGTTTAGAAGGGGAAAAGGTAAAATTAAAGCGCAAACAATCGGCAGGCAGACGTTCTGAAAAAGCCTGCATGAAACCGCGAAGAGAGCACACGCGCCGCTAAATAGCGGTTCTCATAAGCCAAAAAAAAAAAGAAGAAAAAGAAGAAAAGGTTTTTAAATAGAGTGGGAGGAGGAGGGAGGGGACGGGAGGGGGGGGGGGGGAGAAAACACGCAGGGGCCAGGGCCATGGACGCAGTAGCATGGAGCGGCGGAATTTAATACAGCGAAGCGCCCAGTTTGTCTGCAGTTTCCTTTCTCAAATAAAGCCCCGTTTTTCATTGTTCTTTAATGCGCCTCCATTCCGGTGCTATTGAGATCTGCCCCGTGTCACTCGCAGTGGGCGCCAAGCGCGTGCACGCGAGCGCACAAAGCGAATTTCTGCGCATAATGGTTCTTACCACATCTCCACCCCCGCTTCGCCCTCCGGTTGGCTGGCATTCTGCGGACTCCGTCCGGGCCACCCATTGATTTGCCTTTGCGTCCCAACTTTTCCGAGAAATTCAAGGAAAAAAGGTTTCGTACGTTGATCTCTCGCATCTCGCGCTTCCTGACGACTCTGAGATGGCTAAGGGCGACCACTGAGAGCGCTTCTCCTTTAAAAAGCAATATTTTTACAGCTCCATTTGTTGGTGAGACGTGCTGCGCAACCTCGTCGTCGGCCACAAAATACGGAACGTTACCGTGCGACGCAATTGCTGCCGCGTGAGCACGAGCTTGTGCACAAGCGGTGCGTGCGGGTGTTATGTTCGTGAAGGGACCGTGGCTCTACGTGAACGAGCCTTCACGGTCCCTCGCTTATACCATGGCGCAGAGGATCAGTACTCCGAAGCAGTCCAAGGAATAACGTTGCGAACGCCACCGAGAACGCAAACGCAAGTGACGACTACGTGATCATCTATAGTTGCGCGCCCATGAAGTGGACAGAAAGGTTGAACGGCAAGGCGATCCTGACATGCCAGTTCGCGAAGCAAGGAAAAGGACACACCGGTGCTAGCTTCGAGGACTACGTCCGCGAAGACGAAGTCTCCAGATTCAAGACAGAGGTGAACGACAATGGTGCCATTCGGAATTTTGATCGTCAGTTGAAAAGCAACCCGTTCAGTTTCGCATTATCGGTCTGCGGTAGACTGTCTAATTTGATGCGAATTTCAGTAGTAGCTTTACGCTTAACGGCTTCATTCATTACTAACACCAAAGCGAGGTTGGGTCACGTGCACAAACAGGCCGCGCTTAAACACGTATCATCTTTCATGGCCACCTGATAATTCAATGCTAGACCTTTTTCGTGCTTTGTTTTATTGAATAAAGTTCCTTAATTTTTTTTTTTTTTTTGAAGCAGTCTATGCAGAACTTTTGTGAATTTTTTGTATTTGAGTTAGTTGTAATTCGGTCTAGTATTGTATTCATGGACTCGCGTTGTTTCCGTATTTTTCTTTTAATAAGGACTGACATAGAAGAAACCTTGATGCCAAGTATACTACTCGTCCTCTAAGGTGAGGGCCACTCAAATAGAGGACAACAACAACAACAACCTCAGGTTCATTCCATAAGGAAGCCACTGCATCTTCTAGAAGGAGCACTCGAAACATACATTTACAAACCATTTTTCAGAGGTGGAGAAAGGTGGGAGGAGCAGAAGAAGAAAACAATCGCGTCGGTCAACGGGACAGAGGAAAAAATAATCTCTGCGTTATCGATCCCCACCGTGCACCTTTCTTCAAAAGGCAAGAAAGGTGCAAACGTCAGAACGTAAGGCGGATTTAATACTATACTAGCGTGATTTTGTACAATGCCCCTAGCCAAATCTTTTTCAAGTACATCTAGAGACCGCGGGGGCGAATTCGCAGCAGGAAAGAAAACTGAATACGGAAATTTTTGCTGGCTGCCTTTCTATTTATATCTTACGATGAGGTTCGCTAATTGCAGGTTAGCCGATGACGAAACATCGGTTCTCTTTCCGCGAGTGCAGACATAGCGAAAGGGCGTACATTTATGACCTCGGTTGTCTTCATTTTATTTTTGAGTGCACAAAACAATGGCGCTTTCTAGCTCCAGTGAAAGCCTAATGAAAGTTCACATGTTTTGTGTCTAACCGCGCGGGAGGCAGTGCCTGATTCTCATTCGAAGGATGTCGCTGGGTCTCAAGGGTTGCACCAACAGAGCATAAGAAAATATTGATGCATTCCTTAGTTCAGAATGTTTTTTTTAAGCAAGAGTTGTGTAACGAGGAAATTATGCCTTTAAAACAGGTCTCGAACACGTGGCCCGCGAAACTCTGGCATGGGCCCACCGGTCCCAAATATTTCAGTATTTGTTCAGAAAGCACACGCCAGCTTCACGAGTAGGCTTCACGACAAGAATTGTTTGCTAACGAAAATTAGCCATAAGGTTTCATTCGCAGACGGTACTCAATCTTTGCTTTAACGAAATTAGGCAGGGGAATACAACAGTACTTTTTCCAAGAGCCTGCCACAAAAGCGGAAGAAACGATGAAAAACGGCTTCATTGTTTCCAATTTAATGGCGAACGCTGCAAATCCTTTCTCTAATGGGTTATTGGCGAAAAGAAGTTTGTTTGATGCCGCTGAAGAAATAAAAATAAGTCTTGCATTGCGTACTATTGCTGAGAATTACTGAGATGTGTAATAACATCGAAAACGCCTTGACGAACGGATGTTGGGACTTCGAAGCCTTTCCTCTTGCCATTGACGAAAACACTGTCATTAAAGACAACGCCCAGTGTATCACTTTCAGTAGGAGCGTAGACAAAAATCTCAGCGTGGCAGAAGAATTACTGACTTTGCCCTGATAAAAGGCACCACTACAGCAGCGGACATCATTTCGGTGTTTGAAGGAGCTTTTGAACGCACCAGCTTGAAGCGAGATCGGATGATGTGTGCGGCATCGGACGACGCTCCATTGAGTAGGAAGCAGCTGCGATCTTCCAGGATTTTTGTGAATGAAGCTTGAAGGGCGCGGTGTCGAACAGTTTGTAGCGGTTAAGTACATCTTGATGTTACCGACCACTGTATTGTGAAACGACCGCTCCCCCCCCCCCCCCCCCCCCCCTTATGTAATGCCCTAAGCCAAGGGCCCTTAAGGGTAAATAAATGATGATGATGATCTTGCACCAAGAAGTGCTATGCAGCAAGGCACTACATATGAAATTTGTCATGGACATCGTATTTGTGGTTGAGCGTTCAAGAGAGCTCAACCAATGTCACTTGACCTCTCTGTTACAATAAATACGATGCATTCATAAGGAAATCGCGAATGATACGCACGTGCGCTAGTTGAGCCGCGGAAAAGGGCTGAAGAGATTTTTTGACCAGACAGAGGAAATCGACAGCTTCTTGAAAGAGAAAAATAACCCAATTGCTGAATTGTCATTGAGTAGTGGTTTCGTTCTCTTGCATTTTTCATAGACATATGCGATCACTTGGACATCTTGAACGCCAAACTTTAGCGAAAACGAAGCGGAAACGTTGGTGCGTTTCAGGCGAAGTTACAGCTCTGGCAGCGCCAGGTAAAAGTGAATAAGCTGGACCGCTTTCAAACTCTCATGTCTGCTACAGCACGTTGCCCAAGAATCTATAGCGATGTTTCCGCGTATTTGCCCCGCAGTGTCGAGAAAGAATTTGAAGCGTGGTTTCAAGACATCCAAGGCCTTCCCAAACTTTTCCTTTGCTAGTCGGCTAAGTTGACATCGCGATCCAAATGGAGAGCATTACGGCAGAAGTTTGAAGACGTACGTGTCCCGACGTTTTACACTTTTTCTTTTTTTGATAAAACAAACATTTCTAACTCTATGGTACGAAGCGACAGGAATCATTGCTACGTTCCGGCACACATTTTTTTTGCCTGCAGCTATTCTCTTTACTGAAAGCGAACAAGTCTACTTTGGTTTCAAAGATGACAGACGACCTCTTCGGAGGCTCTATGCGACTCATCTCTGCACAAGACCAAACGCCAGATATTGCGTACCATTTCGCTGCTAAACTTTGTCAAACCTCAAGCCAGCAGCACGATTATAAGGAAGGTTAATTACGGTGATTAGAAATTAAACCACTTGTGACCAGGCCAGTACGTTTTGTTGTTTCGTCTACTTAACACACTGAAAGAAGCACACTCTTCAGAAAAAGAAAAAAAAAATCGTCATTGTCTGTTCCCCTCCCTCCCCAACTCCTTCTGTTATGTCCCGGCTATTGGCATGCGGTGGACGAAAGTATTCCAATGCGGCCCGCAGAGCAACATCAGGATTTGAGATCTCTGCTTCAGAATATAAAGCAGCTCTGTTCTCAGCGTTAAAGAGTGGATAAAAAAATACTATACGCGGTGCCTACAGTCGGCATTCGAGCAGTTTAAAACTATAATATTATGTATTTTTTATTTTGTTATGTATCACAAACTGCGTGCCAAATACGGTCTAAGCAGGAGAGGCAGATTAAAACCCAATGTTAAAACAAATAGCGACCTTGAAAAATATGATTCGTAGTGACAAAGCGGATTTTTAAGGAGGACAACACTTACTTATACGAGACTAAATGCGATAGTGCTACGCATAAAGAAGCCACACAGCAAACGAAAAAAACCCGCAGTGTCAGCGACATAACGCATTATAGGGAAACGCCAACTTAGGTTGAAATCATTCATCCGTGCCGAGCAGAAGACAATCATGTGGCAGTGTGTCCTCGTCTGTGACCGCATCAGGGAAAATAAATACTTATAGACATTTGTTGGAGAAAAAAAATAGGTGCTAAATTATGCTTACGGTGATTTTTAAATGAGTGTTTAACTATTTCTTTTCGAGGACATATGCCTAGGTTTTAAAAATGTAAACTGAGGCATTAAATTCGCGCAATTCTTCTGCGTCCTTTCAAGCGCTCCCGCTTTGCTTCGTGCAACACATCAGACGGTGAGTCCCGGTATTTCCCGGTATGTCCCGGTGACTCCCGACGAGTCCCGACGAGTCCCGGTGAGTCCCGGTGAGTCCCGGTGACCGGTGAGTCCCGGTGAGTCCCGGTGAGTCCCGGTGAGTCCCGGTGACCGGTGAGTCCCGGTATGGAAAAAAGGTCAGAGCATCTTTGGTTGGTTTGGTTGGTTTGGTTTATGGGGTTTAACGTCCCAAAGCGACTAAGGCTATGCGAGACGCCGTAGTGGAGGGCTCCGGAAATTTCGACCACCTGGGGTTCTTTAACGTGCACTGACATCGCACAGTACACGGGCCTCGAATTTCTCCTCCAAAGAAATTCAGCCGCCGCGGCCGGGATCGAACCCGCGTCTTTCGGGCCAGCAGCCGAGCACCATAGCCACTGAGCCACCGCGGCGGCAGCATCTTTGGTTCGCCCTCTGCGGACTCTACCACGAAGCAAAAAGTGCGAAGAGAATGAGTCCAGTATACTTAAACTCTTTAGGGGCCCGGAAGTGACGTGCTGCTCCTTTACCTGTGTCAGTTTGCCTGGTTTATCTTCTAGTTATAAAATATTGAATAATATTTTATAGCTACCATAGTTCTCCATAAAGTCCGCACTAAAATTCCAATAAGGAAAGGTGTAAGGCAGGGAGACACGATCTCGCCTATGCCATTCACCGCCTGTTTACAGGAGGTATTCCGAGGCCTGAAATGGGAACAGTTGGTGATACGAGCCAATGGAGAATACCTAAGTAATCTACGATTCGCTGATAACATTGCCTTCCTGAGCCACTCAGGACAAGAACTGCAAAGCATGATCAGTGAGTTAGACAGGCAGAGCAGAAGAGTGGGGCTAAAAATTAACAAGCAGAAAACAAAAGTAATATTCAGCAATCTAGCAAGAGAACAGCAGTTCGCAATTGGTGGCGAGGTGCTGGAAGTAGTAAGAGAATATGTCTATTTAGGACAGGTAGTGACCGCTGAACCGGATCATGAGAGGGAAATAACTAGAAGAATAAGAATGGGGTGGAGCGCATATGGCAGGTTCTCTCAGATCATGAATGGCGGTTTACCAATGTCCCTGAAGAGAAAAGTATACAACAGCTGTATATTACCGGTACTCACCTATGGGGCGGAAACATGGAGGCTAACAAAGAGGGTTCAGCTTAAGCTAAGGACAATGCAGCGAGCTATGGAAAGAAAAATGATGGGCGTAACGTTAAGGGATCGGAAGCGGGCGGAGTGGGTGAGGGAACAAACGCGGGTTAATGACAACCTAGTCGAAATCAAGAGGAAGAAATGGGCTTGGGCAGGGTATGCAATGTGAAGGCAAGATAACCGCCGGTCCTTAAGGGTAACGGAGTGGGTTCCAAGAGAAGGCAAGCGTAGCAGGGAGCGGCAGAAACTTAGGTGGAGGGATGAGATTAAGTTGGCGGGGATACGGTGGCCGCAGCTGGCGAAGAACAGAGTCAGTTGGAGAGAGATGGGAGAAGCCTTTACCCTGATGTGGGCGTAGTCAGGCTGATGATGATGATGTTCAAGTATTTCCACACCCCCTTTAAGTAAGGGCACGTTTTTTATAATCGATTTTTTTTTCATTCTGCATTTTTTTAGCACATGAAATATATATGAGATGGACGAATTCCCAGTGCCTTAGTGGCTGCTGCGCGCCAGCAAGCTTTGTTTTATTTTTGTAAGCTCAGTATCGCCTAATAAGCAATCGGCATTTGTCCACTCTGTGCGCCTACACATGTCCGTCCATAGCAACTAGTGTGCAAATTTCTACGCCTATTTTAATATCAATTTATTTATTTTTTTGCGACGCTGTTGTTTAGCCGTTCCGAGCTGTCACAGAGCAGCCTAATTCTCGAATTTTATAAACATTTCTTGATAATACACATTTGGGCGCCTAAGAAACTGGAGCACGAACACTGACTCAAGTGTCGGTATATCCATTAGGCATTACTTGTCCCAGACCCAAAGCGCTCATGTGATAACAGACAACACGCGCGTCGAAACTTCCCGAGAGGCCGAGTTCCCAAGCACGTCAGCCGGCTCATGGGCACTACACCCCTCGCCAAGGTCCACCAAGTCACCTGGACCCCAGGCCACGAGGGACTGGAGGGAAACGAGAGGGCACATGCTCCCCGCTCTTACCCCTCTACCTTCCAGGTGTAACGAACGCCTCGAGTTTGTGCATCTTCAATGGAGACACTTCCCCCACCTCATAGGAAATTAGGCACCCCATAATGCCGTCTCTTGGCGGCAGATACAGACGAACACATTTCCAAATCTCCATAGACTGCATCTCATACACCCAATATTATACACCGGCACATGTCCCTGGTGCCAGGCCCGTCCTACACTCTTCCACATTTCGTGGGGATGTTGGGCCGAACCAGAGGCGCTGATGACCAGCGATAACCTGGAGGATCAACGGGCCCTCTTACAACAGGTTCGCATGGCAGCTCACGCGAATGGAGCCCTGGAATGAGGACCCCACCGATAAGCTCGCACAACTCTACTTTTCTTTAATAAAGTTTTTCCTCCTCCTACTGTGTACAGTCGAAAAATGAACATGAAAATCGATTTCGAGGAAAGGAAATGACGCAGCAACTCTATCAAATATCTCGATGGACACTCGAACTGCGCCGTAAGGGAAGTGATAAAGGAGGGAGGTCTCCGGAATAATTTCGACCACCTGGGGATCTTTAACGTGCACTGACATCGCACAGCACACGGGCGCCTTTTGCGTTTCGCCTCCCTCGACTACAATCATCATGATCACCACACCAGTATCTCCAGCCCTTTAACTCCCACTACTGGACAAAGATATATTCCCTTACGTTCCCTATTATCCGGGTCTTATTTCAACTACGGGCACCTTATACCCGCAAGCTCAACGGTAGAGCACCGGACGCGTAATTCGGAGGTCGTGGGTTCGGATCCCACCGGCGGCATGTGGTTGTTTTTTCTTCTGCTTTTCTAATCAATTAGCTTTAAGCGATAACATATTAAGTAATATAAATTGATCAACACTACAAAATAAATAAATTAATTAAAAAAAATCCCCTGTGCCCCTTGGTTTCTGTGGCTGTTGGCTTCTCTCATATTCATAACGAGCCCCTCATTCCCCTTTCCTCGTCTGCTTAATTGCTTAACGAGGGCCTCGGTTCTGGCAGCCTTGATGCCTTAGGAAGCATAAGAGGGTTCTCACACAGTTTCCACCCTCGCCGTTCGATGACGTTCTACGTCACATCAGCGGTAACTCAGGACGTGCTACGTCCGCCGCTTAAGAACGTGGGTGGCGCTGGTGAACACTCCCAAGGTTAGGTTATTTGTAAACATAAATACCCCCGAAAGCAGAAGGTTTGACAGCCGTCGCCGTAGCTCAGCTGTAGAGCACCGGACGCGTAATTCGGAGGTCGTGGGCTCGGATCCCACCGGCGGCATGTGGTTGTCTTTTCTTCTGCTTTTCTATATCAATTAGCTTTAAGCGATAACATATTCAGTAATATAAATTGATGAACACCACAAAATAAATAAATTAATTAAATAAAAAAAATCCCCTGTGCCCCTTGGTTTCTGTGGCTGTTGGCTTCTCTCAACTTTCCTAGGGGTATCTTTCCCGACTAAAACATCAATAGACACCGCTGGTCAGGCAAGGCCAGAGACCTCACACGAGGAGGGAGACCCCCTCTATTTCCGTGACGTCGCCCTGACCCAGAAGGGAGAGGAGGACGCCAGCCGGCGCAGCCCTCCGAGGTGCCGCCACAGCGTGCGGCGTCTGTCACAGTCGACCGTGCGGGCCATTAATCATCGCCGAGCAGCCCGTATCGCCTGAGAACGCCCTCGCTGAACGCCAGGGACACCCGTCCGCCGGTGCGGGTGCTAAAGGTAGTCCGAGCTTCGATGTTGCTCTTTCGCCCGGCACTCCGCACCTTGCGCGCTTTCACCTCTACGGCGTAACACTCTCTATCTCACCGCCGTGCTTTAGCTCTTTGAAGGGCGTACGTCAAGTCGTACTGTTCCTCTCTAGTTCCTTATATCTGGCACCATCTGCTCTAATGGTGAAAAATAGCGATTTTTTTTTTCTGCTCGGGGGCTGATTGAAGCGAGGTTTTTATTCCACTGAATTTTTTTTCTAGTTCCCTCCTTTTTCTTACCAACGCGTTCTCTCGGTAAAAATAAAAAAAAAACGAATTAGCATGTCACCGGCTTTTGATGGAGAATATGCACTGTGCGTCACTTGGAGATATCAGCAAATGATACACTCTCTGTACTGAAGAAAAGTCCTCTCGTTTAGTTCGTGTTTGCTAAAATGAATCAATGCATTCATTGGCAATAAAGGAGCCTTATTACAGCTTATCTTCACGTTAAACCTTTAAGAACTGAGGTAGTATTCGAATCACATTTATAGTTAACTTTTGCTTAGGTGATGGATTAGTCATCTCGTTTGTGTACGTTTTAATTTAACTACATAGGAGTTAGCTAAAGTCTCTATATCAAAAAGCCTTGTGTTTAATGCTGGCTAGGTGTAATTAACCTGCGGTGTCTCCACCGGCAAATGTAAGCGACGTTACCTGAAACTCTTTCTGCACTCGTGAACCTCAAATGAGCAGCGAAGCACGAAGCATCGATCGTCCTCCGGTGTGGTTACAGGATTTCAGTTGTCAGTGCAACAA
Source organism: Amblyomma mixtum (assembly GCF_055824585.1). NCBI lineage: Eukaryota > Metazoa > Arthropoda > Arachnida > Ixodida > Ixodidae > Amblyomma > Amblyomma mixtum. Next base: position 40,052,634 of record NC_143016.1, on the reverse strand, counting down.
TGCATGGAACTTAATTTTGCTTTTGTGAAGCTGACATTACTTGCGCCACACAAGTATAGATGTAACATAATGGAAACATCGAGGGCCTATGGAGTCACGTGACCACTAAAATTTGGGCAGGAAGTGCGCAAAACGATGAAAAATTGGCAAGTGTGCCTTTCTTACTAGGTGGGAATGATTATCACATGACGTAGGCGCAGACTGCTCGGCGTTCGCCAAATCTGGTAACGTGTGTGCTTAAGGATGCCAGCATTTATACACACTCTTCGCCAATGCAATCTCTGCGCTTCATATGCGTTTTTATTGATTTTTTTTGTTTTACCAGCCGCAAGGGATTTTACTCAGCGTGAAAGCTTACGAATGCGGCTTTCAGTTTGCGCTGCCGATCGCTTCAAGACCACTGCGCATTAAGACATCAACCGCCTACAGCTTCTCGACAGTTTGAGAGCAACATCTTTGTATCAAACCCTCAGCTTGTACAATAACCTCGCAAGAAGGCGGCCTGACCTGGTTTCTTTGAGCAATAAAATATTGCGCCTTTTGTTTACGACAGGTTCGAAGCATAGGTCATCGCGGGTAAACGCTTAATCGATTTCATCTGTTCATGACCGAGTGAGCTTCAACGAGCGAAGCGACTCGATAGGCGTACGTGTCTCGCCATTCAGAGACAGCAATGGGCTCAGCAAAGCAAGCGCACGCGTTGTTCGCTCCACCTTTATGTCCGATTCCTGCCGCGGATAAACGTCGTAAACTGAGTCGAAATTTTCGACGGAGACGTATCACACACACGGCCTACGTACCTTGCCCCAATTTGGTGATCGGGATTGAAGGCACGCCTCGAGGGGTCTTTGTCACTGTCTAATCTCCTGATCGGTACCGCTGTGCGCAAACAGCATCGAAGGCTGCCATTTTGTGGATTGCAGGCTCAATTGTAAGCAGACTTTTTTGCTGTTTGGCCAGCGTTGAAGATTAAGTCAATAGATCATTGGGCCCTCTCTAAGAGACATTCACAAACAATAGGCTCGCTATGCTATGCGAAGCAGTGCCGATGAATCCCCGCGACCCGCGAATGATAGCGTTTTAATCTGTGCGGCGCCAAGGTTCCAGTTCCTCTCGCTCTTTCTCTCTCTCTAGCTTTCTTTGTGTACGCTTGTTCCCTATTAAGCAGCTCATACGCACTACTACGCCCGCCTCTGTGCACGCTCAGGCGCTAAGAGGCATTTAGGGCACCTTGCATTAATCAAGCTCTCCGATCTGTGCAAGCACAGGAAACGAGAGAGACACAGCTTGAATCCCGGGAACGCTTCACGCGTGGCCTTTGCATTCGGCATGCTGTGTTCTCTTTGCAACGTATTCTATTCTTGAGGGCTCGTATGATTCGAGGACACTTCGAAGCGAGAAAGGCCGGGAGAACACCATTGCAGTCGTTGCCTTATACGCAGATGATCCATACACTGCTTCTCACTCAGTAAAACACTTTTTTTTTTCTTGCGTGCGGCACATAGAGCTTCCCAGGTATCGATTCCGTCATCAGGGCGTCGTAATCGCGATTTATCGGAGGATGCTTGGCATCCTTTCTGGAGGTGCATATTTCTGGAGGTGCATATTTTGTTTTTATAAGATGGCTGACTTTTGTAAGACGGTTTCGTGTTGAGCTCTAGAGGAGTCAGGCGTTTAAGTTGAAGAAGAACCTGTGGGACTCTCACCAATGGCGGAATTTTATTTAGTTTGCGAAATTATTCTGCAGTTAAAGCTCGATTGAACAGCAGCCACTAATTATACCGTTAAATCGGGAAATTTGTAAAATAGAGAAAGGCATTTCTGAGGCCTTTTAAATCTTAAATTGTAACGCAACCGCGCACGCAAAAGCCGCTGTGGCATCGCATTTGCCGACAACCCGTGCCTGTGCGTTTTGAAAAGTCCGCGAATGCGGCACACATCGCTTGTTTATGAAAGCGCCATATGGTAAAACTGATTCGAAGCCAAGGTGGGAAGCGCCGCCCACTGCCGAGTCCTTTGTTCCGTGCATGCCGTGGCGCAGCTTGCAGCTCCGTCAGAAGAAAACAAGGGCCGTCACTTCGCCGCCTAGATGTTAGTGTTGGCACGCTGCCAACAAGCTAAGAGACATCGTGGGGGAAAATAAGCGAGAAATCACCTTCTTTTACTCAATTATTGCGGGAAAAACTTCATTAAATTGGTTTAGCGCTCGTTTGTTTCGTTATTTCGGGTATTAAGAGCATTGAAAGTCAACGAGCACTTGCCCGGGAACTAAAATTTATTCGTTAGATCGGGAACTTCGTAATATCGATTTCGTTAGATCGAGCTTTAACTGTACTCACCGAGATGTATTCAATAAGATGTAATCATACTGTTGTGAAAAAGATGTTCGTCCCATCTCTATTGCTTTTAGTCATTTTGCTATGAATCACAGCCGCACTGAGAGTGTCACACGTTACAGTAATAATTACAGGTTCACTTGACTTCGCACTCTAATGAACTGTTCCGTGATATTAAAATACGCAGCCGGCTCTGCTAAGATATTCTGTTGCCTGCTTACCAAATATGTTCAATAGTGCAAATTGCGCTATTTTCGCTCTCTCCGAAACCCCGTTCGTACAGCAGTATTACCTATTTCTTTCTTCTGGCAACGCGCATGCTTTCACCGCTTATAGTTTACGTTTGTAAACACATCGCGAAATAATTAACATTGCCGAAGATGCCAGATAATCAGAACAACAGGTTTAATCGCTTCAGAACTACTGCTTCCATCCGGACAGCCTTCCCGTGGTCCCAGTTTTCATCTTGGAAGAAACATTATAGGAAAGGCTGGCGATTGTTTTAAGTTCTTGAGTAATGTTGCAAGGAAAGATACATGTTCTCAATCTTGGTAGTACGCTCCAGTGTGCCTATTTGGTTTGGTTTGGTTTATTGGGGCTTAACGTCTCAAAGCGACTGAGGCTATGAGAGACGCCGTAATGAAGGGCTCCGGAAATTTCGACCACCTGGGTTTCTTTAACGTGCACTGACATCGCAGAGCACACGGGCCTCCAGAATTTCGCCTTCAAGAAATTCAGCCGCCGCGGCCGGGATCGAACCCGCGTCTTTTGGGTCAGCAGCCGAGCGCCGTAACCACTGAGCCATAGGTTTTCCTAAAAGTCTACGCAGTGCATGTCTACTGTGTGGTCTATGTGTAAATAGAAAACGAGAGATCCTTTTAAAATTCCAATAACTTTAGCCATTTTTAAGCGAGCAGTAGTGCAAGAACCTCAAGTACTCGGCTACCACGTAACCAAAAAGCTCTCTCATGCCGATGGCAGGGCTCTGATGATGATTTAGGTGCCATGCTCTTGCTGTGCGTACTCTTATGTACAGCTGGTTCGTATTCACCTCTTGTCAGAATGGCGTCCTGAGCTGTTACCGCAGTGGCTCTCACATCGCCTTAAATAATTGCTTTTTCGTTGAAGGCTTCAACTAGGAGGGCTTCAACGATTTTTTTTTTTTTACCAGATGCCCAGCCTGCGCGTTTAGTGCCCTGATACAATTTTCTGTGCTTTTTTTTTCAGTAATAGGCAATACAGTCCCTCCACCACACCGGTTACCGTACCGCGTGGCCCACGAATACCGACACACACAGCTCCTATTTGTTTCACGTGGAAGCCAATGCGGCCTGATCAGTGTGGTGTAGGGATGCCGACTAAAGCCCTTCCGATCGAATTCAGCCATAGCAGAATGGACATCACACCCACGCGGACCTCGACATGCAACTGTCTTCATTTCCACCCAAAGCAGCCTTGTGCCTTCCTTTTGAAAAGGACTTTCGATCAATGAACATAGCAGTCAGAAAGGGCGAAGCTCCGAAACTTTCAAACTCCACTCGTTTACCATTCCTGCCTATCCTGTCGCATGGTGTAAGGCGGCGTAAAACTTTCCGAGCAAGCCACCCCGCAGCCTGTGTGCGCCCAAAAAGGAAAGTGAAATTCCACACAAGCGAAGTATACCACAAGGCTTTCTTGTCCCGAGCGAGACGCCAGGTTTGGACGCTGCGGAGTAAGCGCGGGGCAGCCGATCGAGGTATCGAGCGAGTCGGTTCATTATACGCAGGCGGCTCACGCCCCGTCTGTGTCGATACTTGGAGAGAGTAACGACCGCACCTCGCGCACGCAAGCCCCATTAGCGGGCGCTAATTGGGCACTGTGCGTCGCCCAGTGCGGTGGCCGGCTGCGTCAAACGTTCGAAACCGCTTGCCCAGACTCCTGTCCGGCACGTATCCTGTACGCACGTATCATCGCACACCGAACGATAGAAAGCGATTAAGTATTTGTGAATCTTTAAATCTCCCCACGCAACATCTAGCTGCTTCTTCTCTTTCTACTGCAGTATACTTTTTTTGGTGTGTGTTGTGCGCGTGTGTTTGAGAGATAGGGCGAGAGAGAGAAAAAGTACCTGATTCTCCGAGCTCATTGCCTACGAAGGTCGGAAAGCGAGAAAACTGTTTTTTAGCCTGTTCTTCACTTCGACGTTCTCTTGTCTGCTTTGTTTATGTGGGTGACCACTAGCTGCATGAATTTCTGCCCTGTCCTGTCCCCAACTAGCAGATTTCTTCAGGTCTGTCGAGATTCTTTGAGTGATAGAACTCAGGTATGATGTCACCCGCTCTGCATTTTTACGCCTATTTTTGCAAGGCACGTCATAATTGTTAATTAGGTGAGGAGCGCAATGTGCTCTTTAGCTAATCAGAACAAACGATTTTATTACCTCGTGATTCAATTCAATACTTACATTCACTTCAGTTTAGTTTCAGCACTGCACAGTACCTACACAGTGGGTACTTCCTTCTCTGTATTACGTGGCGCAGCCGCTCTCAGAAGCCGGTAATAGTGGACAAACCAAAAGCCACAGCCACGTGCAGCATCGCTGTACCAAAGGGTGGAGTTGTAGGTTCCCGGAGTTGCGAACGGCCGGCCATTTTAGGATGCGTAAGGCGCGCTCAGTCGCCGTACCACGACGTGCCAAATTGCCTCGAGCCTTTCGTCATGTTCTAGATTGCAACTTTAGAGGAACGCATTCAAGGAACCGAGGTGAGCTGAGACACGAAACCAACGAAGCTCCGGAGCGCGCTCGCGCTAGCCACGGTCATAAAATGACTCCGATTTGTCGACCCCGGAAACGGTGCCTCAGCCGTGATTTCAGCCTGCTCGTGGCAGGATATTTCGGCAGCGTAAGTAGTTGCAGGGCCGTTTTCCCAGAATAAGGTGGTGTGTGGTGCAATACGAGAGCACATCTGTTGAACATGACGGTCCGCAGTCAGCACGAAGGGCTGTTCATATCACCGTGGTTGCGTAGGCAGCGGTGAAACTTGAAGCTCGTGAATTACGCCCTAATGAGATTGAAAGCCAGCAGAGAGTTTTTATCAGGCTATATTTCTAGTAACCGGGACGGTGCTTCAGAAGCTGCGGCCTTTGGCTGTCGGGCATTAGGGCACGTTTCGATGAAGGGGGAATCAAAAATCGCTCGTGGGCTATGCGATGTCAGTTATGGTCAATAGCCCCAGGAGGTCGACTGCACTATGGTCTCCGTCGAAGCCGACTCGAGACTTTAAAGCTCAGATGCCCTGACCATTGCTAGCCCCCCCCCCCCCCCCCCCCCCCCTGCTTCTCCTTAGCTTGTGATGTTGATATTTACATCGAATGGAGGGCAGAAAACTTGCATTGCACGACAGTGTCAAGCGACGCCATATCGCTATATAGAATAAAGCCGTGTCAAACAGACAAGGTTATTCGCGAGACGAGGTGCCAGCTAAGTTTCTTTTGCGACACTGATGAAGAAGGCAGTTCGCTAGAGGGAGAGGGCGAAAGGACCAAAACAAAAAATTCAAATGCTCTTTGAAGGAATATTGATGAGAAGCAGGCTACCGAGGCAAGCCAAGTGACTTGAACCCCTCCCGGCCTTCATCACTGCCATCACCGATGTCGAAAATTTTAAGGAAACTATTGCTTATTTTGTATGCCCCTCCTCTCTGCAATGCCACCGTGCTTCGAGAATATAGAAAATACATAAATAAATAAATAAATAAATAAATAAATAAATAAATAAATAAATAAATAAGTGAAACCGCGCAACTTTTCTTTACGAAGTGGCATGTTAGAGGCTAGAAGCAGATGACATGCTTTGACCTCCCCAGAACTATCTACACGCTTTTGTCTTGCCGTTTTCTTTGGGCTACGTTGAAGTATTATCCAGCAAGGCATGTTGACGGGCTAGTTGGTTTTGCATCTTCAAACTTGGGAAAAACCCACCTAGGCGCAAATAATTTCACAATGACACAAAAAAAGACGAGGAGACAACTGAGGAGACAACGGACCATTGTCTCCTCGTCTCTTTTTGTGTCCTTGTCAAATTATTTGCGCCTAGGTGTGTTTTTCCCAACTTTGAAGAAGTATTATCCGTTCAATCGTAATATATTATGAAGCTTATTTGGATTGTGTTCGTGGTACCACCATGACGAAGCACGTACACAACGAAACGTTCAATATACTATACGGGAGCGAGTGTCCGGAGATGCTGACTCCCACGCAGCCCTGGCTACGCGTACCCTAGAAACAGCGTGATAGAAGAGACAGCTGATAGTAGGGGATACTTTGAAATGTGCGATAATTTCCTATTTATTGTGCAAGTTACACAATACTGACATCAAGCTTCAGAGGGACTGTACCTCTGCTCTTGACGTGGGTAGGAGCGCTAGGGAGAAGAGTAGCAATTCTAAAGACACTAATAGTAGGAAGATCGGAGCCTGAACGGCGGTAGGGATATCGAAGACGTAGGTGTATTCTTTTAGTTATTTTTCAGCTATGGCTGTGGGTAAATGTCTAACCACATTTAATTTTTTTTTTTAAATGAAGTCTATTTTTGTCTTAAGCAGGTAACTGGAAACTCCGAGGAGTGCCATAAACTTAAAGGGAAACTGATCTACTCCCCATCAGTTTAAGGCCGTGTTCGTTTTTACCGAGAGATTTCAGGTGTTCAGAGGCACCCACGCTTTGAAAATTTTCCTGGCAGCGTGTGTTAGTTCATCATCATCATAATAAGCTGCGATTTTTCTCAGTCGTAATATTGCTCTCTAGATCATAATGTTGCATTGGCTACATACAACCCAAAGTGCGAAAATATAATCCTGGCGTGGAAGATACCTTATTTTCATGCTCTCCTTAGCGTTCACGCTGTCCGCAATCTGCCCGTGCTGTCGGCTATCTTTAGCAGACAAACGATTTAACCGGCGGACACCGACGGCCGCTTGTGAAAGTTTTCCCAGTGCTTTTTCTTAGTACTTTATTTTTAGTCGTGACGTCACAGCAGGCATCGACGCCATGCAAAGGTCACATGAAGTGGGAGGAAGGGCGCTTTTACGCCTGTCGCACGGCCGCGTTCGACCGTACAGTTTTCCTGCTCGGTAGCCGCTGTCGGTTGCCGTGTATAGAATTAACCGGTAACCGCCGCTTTCAGAGCAGCTTACGGTGTTCTTCGTTCCCCATATCGAAATCAACAACGCAACCACAGCAAATTTTTAAAGCAAAATGCGACTCAGACAACAGGCGCTCATTGTGCCTTGACATGCTATACGGGTGCCGATAAAGAACCTTTTCTTCTCAAGTTTTTGGCAACGCTCTCTTTCGGCTGGTTCAACCGCTAGTTCCTCTATGTTTAGCTTTTCTAGAGAAAACGACTTTCCACTTTTTGTCGGCAAAGCAGTAACCGCCCGCTTCTCAGTTCGCAAATTTACACTCCAAATACAAGCTTCGCGTCGATGCTTGACTCGGTACGTTGTTTGAAACACCTCAGCTTCGTAGGGGCGAGTTGTGAGCCTTAACGAATGTTTGGAGCGAAGTGCCTTAAATCGACACATTTACTTCTTGTTTCTTCGTTGAATACCTCGTGTTTACTTCGTGGGCTTTTGCCAGACCCACTACAGAGAGTGATGAAAAATGAGGAGACACGAATTGGCAGCGATTCTTTCGTCCTCTCCACAAGCAATGGCAGAGGCTTGCCGCCGTGTTATAAATCGCGTTTATCTATTAAAGGGTGTTTTCACATCGTCGTGTAATTAGGCCTCAGATACATAGCAAGTGGAGAGAGATAGAGGCCCTTCAGTGTCGCGCAACACTCGAGAACGGCCTTAGCCGTGGGAGTATACGCAGGGCGGCCGGGCGAAGTGCGCACGCCGCGCATGAGGAAAACTCGGAGCGCGCCCATGTTTATTCCTTCGCCTTGTTTCATAGAAGCGCACTTTCTCATTCGCGTTACAGCCACTTGGCTGATGGGGATGGGCGCGCGCACACTGTACACTTCCTGTATTACGCCGAACTAACCCGAGGCCCTTGCACTGCATATATTACTGTTCACTGGAGGCTTCTTTTTCGTACAATTGAAGGGTATATCCGCAGTCATTATAGGCACAAGTTTTCATATCTAGCAGGTTCCTTGTTATCCCGACCGTCGCAGTGGCCACAGAAAAGCACTGCTCAGCCAGAGCGGGGATCGGTTATTATTACTTTTCATCTTTCGCTTTCCTCCGTTGTTATTGTCCGTTGCGATGCCTGAGCAGTCCCGGCGACAATAAAGTGGCCCGGCACAAGCTCGCACAAACACAAAAGGCGAAAATCGCACATTAGAGAACATGTTATCCTGTGCCGGCTGTCTTAAAGGGGCTCTGAAAGGGACCTCAATAATGTTGCGTGATGACTAGGATGTTAAAAGACGCGGCTTCACAAATATCCTCCCGGTGGCGGAGCTTCCTGCCGTGGCCATGGTAGGTGCGTGACGTCAGAAGAATTGGCACGGCGAGCGTTACGTCGTGACGTAACGCGCTGCGCACGGATTCGGGCGAAAGCTCGGCACAGCTGGTCGCACCGAGGTGTGGAAGCGGGAAGTTTCGAAAATATATTGTAAATCATCGGCTCGCTTCTGAGATTGTGTACGCGGCATGAACTGTCGGTGGCCTATACTCTATATAATGCAAGCGTATTATAGGCAACCACAAACAGCCTTTTCAGGGACCTTTTAACAAAAGGTAGTCGCTTGGTACATTGTTCATGGACAAGTAATAATTCAACACCATCTGTTTTGTATTCCCACATATTCAAGGTTTCAGCATTTCATAATGCTAAGCGGTAGCGGAGGCCGATGTTTGAAAGTTAAGAGGAAAAAGTCGGTGGGGAAACTCTTCCTTTACTGCAATGAAAATAGACTGCTATAAGGAGGAGGATGATATAGAAGAGGAAAGGCAGGGATGTTAACCGAAAGAATAATCGGTTTTGCTACCCTACACGGGGGAAAGGGGGTGAGTGGATAAAAAAAAGAAAGAGAAAGGAGAGTAACAGAAAATTGAAGTCACTATAAAACGTCACTGTTCGTTAAAGTCACAGCTTCTCGTGCAGGCCAGAAGTTCTCAAGAAGCGAAGCAGTTCCTTACAGGCCTTCTCCGCCGACGACCGCCGCGGCCAGTGGTCGAGAATCTTCATTTCCGTGAAAGGGCGTGGATCTAGGCGCTCCAGCGCACGGCTGAGAGACTGCCTTTCGGTGGTGTAGGCAGGGCAGTCACAAAGAATGTGGGTTATGGTCTCGTCATGCCCGCAGATGGAACATGCAGGACTATCAGCCATACCGATTAAGAATGAGTAGTGGTTGGTGAAAGCTACACCAAGCCAGAGGCGACACAGCAAAGTTTCTTCTCGTCGTGGTAGGCCTGATGGTGGCCGGAGCTTCAGATCTGGGTCCAAGGATTGTAAACGGGAATTGCAAAATTGGCCGGAATTCCACGCGTCAAGCGTGATGTCCCGCGCAAGTGCGCGAAGCCTGCTCGCTGCATCCGATCTCGAAATGGGGATAGACACAAAATCGTCGTCGTCGTGAGCAGTTCGCGCGACCTCATCCGCGCGTTGATTACCTGCTATGCCGCTTTGCCCCGGTAGCCATTGGTAGATAATGTCATGTCCTTTGTTGATGGCAGAGTGATGTAGCTGTCGAATTTCTGCGACCAGTTGTTCATGGGCTCCACGGCGAAGAGCAGCTTGTAAGCCTTGGAGGGCAGCTTTCGAATCGGTGAAAATAGACCACCGCTGAGGGCGCTGCTGACTGATGTATAATATTTTATACATGTGGATGAAGCGCTATTGCTTCTCATTATCCTCTGTCAATAATAACTCATCACCGTCGTCATCATGACTACGCCCACTGCAGGACAAAGGCATTTCCCATATCTCTCCAATTAAAGCTCTTCTGTGCCAGCTGCGGCCGCCTTATCCCAGCAAACTTCATATACCATTCACCCACCTAACTTTCTGATGCCCTCTATTACGATTGCCTTCTCTTAGAATCCAGTCCGTTACTCTTAAGGACCATCGGTTATCTTTCCTTCACATTACGTGCCCTCTGCAAGCCCAATTCTTCTTAATTTCAACTTCATTATCCCGCGTTTCTTTCATTAACCCTGTCTCACTGGCCGCGACATAACTAGCGCGAATAAAACAGCGGCCAGAGGCAGAGAAACAGACGGCACACACGCTAGATATCAACTCACTTGTCCCGTCTGTTTTTCTACCTCTGTCCGTTGTTTTATTCGTGCTAGTTAACACGTCGCAACCAGTGTCCCAGCCCCAACTAGCCTAACTTTCTTGTTTGATCGCTTCCTGTCTCTTAACATTACGCCTATCATTTTCGTTTCTATACATAGCTCGCTGCGTTGTCCTCAATTGAAGTTTAACCCTTACTAATAACTCAGCATTCTTTAAGTGATGACCGATCACGTCCCAGCATAATAACAAGCTTAACGTACTTGTATCAGAAATTGAAAAAAAAACTTGGATCGTTCAAATAAGTAGTTATACGTTAAAGAACCCCAGGTGGTCGAAATTTCCGGAGCCCTCCACTACGGCGTCTCTCATAGCCTTAGTCGCTTTGGGACGTTAAACCCCATAAACCTTAAACCAAACCAAAGATGTTAGCTGCATACAAGTATTGCGCATGCAACTACGAGGATGTGTGTTAGCAGCCGGTTTATCAGAATTCCTTCGCGCATGCCTTCTCACAAATTACCAGAACCGGGTTGCTATTCTAGGCGCCGCGTAGGCGGAAAAGAGCAAAACACTCTGCCTGTTGAGCCGGTGAAAGATTACTTCCGGCTTTTACTGATCCTCGGCACTGATGCTCTGCAAACGACGTGAGCAAACACCGCATCGGGAGCGGTGTGTGCACCGTCGCTTCTTGGCCGAGGGTGACCGATTTGAGTGAGGCACGTAGTGACCTCTGCGAGGACACAGGCGACCAGCGCGGGGGAAGCGGCCGTGCGTCGGTGGGAACGCGACCGAAGACAGCGCCTGCTTAGTGCGAAGCGAATAAATCACAGCTCACATACAGGCGCCGCCGACAGCCCCCGCTGCTTACCACCCCACCGCCGGCGGGCTCATTAACGGCAAGAACGGCGACGAGATTAAGACGCCATGTAATTAGGCGAAGCCGGACAGGGAGACGCTGGCGCGTAGGGGGGAGACTTCCGTACCTCTCCTGGATTGTGCGTCATCAGCGTTTAAAAAAAAAAAAAAAAAACCACTGCGGAGCTCGGCTACTCAAATGCCGCTTGTTATTCCTTTCTTCGATGCAACTGAAAGCGAGCGGCGGAGGAGTGCAATGGCTATTTTCTTGAGATTTCAAGAGCGGTCACCGATACCGACCTCGAGAATGGATTGTCGCTCTCATTTGAGCTCCTTTTCTGGAATTGGAAGCTTCCCCAGTCGTTGCTACGGGTCTTCATGAAAAGCATTGGCAACGTGACTTTCGGTGATGACGCCAACACAGTGGACCAATTCAGTGGCCGGGTTAATCGACGCCGCTTCTCTTTGCAGACTTTATATGAGCAGACTATACTTGCGCTACGGGTTTCATGCGCAGATAAAACAAAAGTGAATACTATTAACTTTTACGTGATTCTTTTCTTGTTTTATTGTTCTTAATCCCGCTTTCTCTTTATGTGATGTTTTAACGTTTACGAATCTAAACAGAGGCCTTTTAACGATGATGGTTGAGTAGGATACGGTTAATTGGAGAGACATGAGAGAGGCCCTTGCCCTGCAGTGAGCGTAGTCAGGCTGCTCATGATGATGATGGTTGAGTGCATACGCAGCCATAGCTTACAACAGCCTTAACGTCCTAAATGCTGGTCTTCAAGTAACTCTGTGAGATATATATTCTAAAAACCGAAAAGATCTGCTGCATATTGTTATCCTCACTGTCTCCAGACTTTTGGCACCACGTGCACTTAAAGAAAAAATCATTACGCGCCCATGCACAAGCCCTGATTATGGTCAGCTTTGAGAACAATGACTGATTAAAGCACCATGATATATAAGCACCCTATCACAGAGTTCCGAAAATCTTGAATTCAGGTGTATAAGTTAGGGTAAACGATTTCTTTTCAAACACGCCGCTCACTCCACCAGACAGGTGCAAAGTGCGTTACCCTCAAGTTCAAAATGTTTGGTTCCGTTGAGAACTGCCTTTGAGTCGCCGACTTTTCACTCTGCTGAGGGAGCCAACGCAGAATGATTGTAGCGTTGTTACGACGTTGTGTTTATTAAACATATATGTGAGGGTCGCAAGGGAGAAAGGGGTGTGCTTTGTACACTTCCTCCTTTGCTGTTCAAAAGAAAACACGAAGGTTTAATCCCTCTGTTTCGACGCAAGCGTGCCTCGTCTGGACGGCACGCCCAGACTTCACGCCTTCCTCTGGCGTCAAGGAGCGGCGGGTGCGCCCTGTTTGCGTGAAAGTCAAGTACGTGTCTACTACGCATACAAGCCGTCCATCAAGGTCAATCACGTGCGGGGCGTCTCGGGAACATTTCATTGCTGACCGGCCGATAGCCTTTGCTTTAGACACCTCTCAGAATCACTGACAAAAAAAATTCAATCCGCTGACTTTCTACGGCAATGAGGGCGACCACCTCTTCAGCTAGAAAGGTGCATGAAACGAACCTTCTTTAGCCAACCGTAGGTGTCATTTTTGTGCAAGAGAGGGGAGTCAACCCGCTACCGCTGACCGCTTCACCGACGCACAAGTGAAGTTTACACAAGCCGGAAATCAAAGGCGCCAAACTGCCCCCTATCAGCCTTAGCGGGGTTGAGGTGTGTCCGGAGACAACGCCCTATGGAGTAAGAATGAAGAGCACTAGTGTGCACAAGTGTTATTTGCCCAGCCATCGCAAAGAAAGCATTGCAGTGTAATGATATTTGCTTATGTATGTTCCCTTCTGCCGGTCATACCAAGATGCGTGCGCCTTCTGAAGTAGTATCGCGCATCTACGGGCCTACAATGACCGTATCGGAAACACGTTATTCTCACTCCACAGTGTCGTCATTGAGTTCAGCTGCTCTTTATTCAAGCTGACCGCCTAACGAAGGCCATGAATGACCGCTTCCTAGAATGAGGTCACTGCATCAAAAAGCAAGAAATGGAGAACTGAAAGTTAAATCTAGGCCTCGCTGCTTTAGAAACGTTAGCTGAAAATTCTGTGCCACTACTTCTGGAAGATGTAATGCGGCACTCGTTAAGCCCTTCCGTGTACTCTTACTTCTTTACGCGTGCAACTTTGTTCAGGCACTTTATATTCATGAAAGAGAATGCCGAGTTGGTAATAGGAGACGCAATGTCCACGTGGGCTGGGCGTTATTGCCGGTACGTGACTCTCATGTCACCACGACAGCCTTATAGCTGTGGAGATAAAGCTTCCGTCTGCGCTGCAGATCTAGAGATAGGTGCACTATCAATTACACTGGGAAAGTTATGTCGGAGGAGCCAGGCCGGAAAAAAATTGTTCGAAACGATAGAGAAGTGGGGCGAAAGAGGAATAAGATTTGGCGATAGAGGGTGCGAGACTGGCATGCTTCAGAACTCGCGTGGCGACATCCCCGGGCCTTCATTTGCAATTCATTTGTTACCTCCTCTGACTTACGTGCAGTGATAAACCAGGAATTCATTAAAAAGGGAAAGAAGGGAGGCGCAATCCCTCTGCTCCTTACATCACCATTGGCGCCTGGAGGTACTGCACAAGAGGGTGCAGAGCGAAAGCGATCAACCTGACATATACCTGAATTTCTTTAGCGCGAAATTTTTCTCACGGTCACATTACGTTAGGCTGTAAAAAAATTGGTGAAAAACATGAACTAATTTTTGATTGTGCACCATATTTCAACTTACGCTATTGTAACTAACAAAGGAATACGGGCGAAAAAACCTGGACGAGCAAACCACGTCTGCTGTTCGTGTCGGAAATCCGAAGTGCCTTGTTAGCTGCTTCCAGACATAGTAAGCAGTACATCTCTTGCGTGCTTGAAAATTCGTAATCGTTCCCTAATATAGTCGAACATAAACGGCATTATACTAACAATATCGTGCAAAAGCCAGCTTGCGAACCTTAGAAGGAGGGAAACATTGCGAAGACAGGACAGTAAAAAGTACCGCATACTGACGCTGAATGCAAACCATCTTTATTGCCTTTCGGCAAATCTATATATTGGAGCGAAAGTTGTAAGGGGGGTGAGCTGGGAGGAGACAAAAAAAAAAGGTAAAATGTATTTTCATAGAAAGCGAAACTTCAACAGCAAGTCTTCGGGCACAAGACATTATTTGTCTTCAAATCAGTACAAAGCTTACATCCCGTCCCACTTCTTAGCTTTACGCGGAAAGGAGCTTGCGCATTCAAATTTCGCCTCTCTGCGCTTGAAGATGCACTTCTTAAGAAAGGACCACGGTCACTCGAGGACCGATGATCCGTGGAAGGGGAGGTTATACAGACTCTTCTCCAAGCATTGCACCCACGAAGAGCCAGGCACCAGGCCGGATAAAATCTTGCGCACAATATAAAACCGGTGGGAAACCGGCATCACTGGGGATCGAAACCAGCACCTGGATGCGAGGGATGCTCAACTACTACGCCACCGCCTCGATGTGTTTCCCTTCCTTAGCTCGTCCTTCGCATTGTTTCACTCTTTCCGTATTGTATCAGCTAGTCCAAGCGAGCTCGCACTTTATTGCGAACTTCGACTTGTATTTCTTGCGTTTCAATTCTCGCCTTTAGTCTTGTAGCATAGTAAAATAAAGTACTCACTCAGACGCCAGCCATGCTATGAAGGACAGCAGATTATGTGTCCGATATTGTCAAGGAAAATGTCCGATGACCGACCGACCGACCGACCGACCGACCGACCGACCGACCGACCGACCGACCGACCGACCGACCGACCGACCGACCGACCGACCGACCGACCGATTCATTTACTTATTTATTTATTGTATGTGCCAAATGAACACTGCCGCCTTTAAGGTAGAGTCGAAGAGAAGGCGGTACCGGCAATATTATACTAAGCAGGAAAGTTGTGCCAGTAATCAGAGCACCATTGTGTCAGCACCCGGTCAAAGTAGCATACCAGTCCCACCGAGTCATCATACCACTCAAAGGCTGGCTCTTATGCGCAAGGCGTGTTGCCGATAGAACCATCGACTTCATAAAACAAAAAAAGTTAAGGTGCGACTTGCTGAGAGCCCTAACATCGCAAATATATTGATTTCTTTCCGCTTTTTTCTTCTGTCCTTACTTCGAGCACAATAGTATTCCCTCTGCATGCAGATAGACACGCCATTTGGTCTGGCTGTAAAAATTCAGACATCAAATCTGCGGGAGAAAGCGGCTGGAACTTCGCCAGCGCGGCGTGTTCGGGCCAAGTCGCACTATGCAAGGCTTGTTCGCCCTTGTTCAATGCATTCCAAACGCGGTCGATGCACTCAGCATTTATTCGCGGAAACCTGGTGCCTGGGTCGACGCTCCGGACCTATGATCTCCAGCGTGGCTTTTGTCTGGTTTTTGAAGTTTTGCGCTCTAAACAAAAACACGGGATACGAAAAATGCCGCAGGAGGGAACCGCAAAAGGACCTGCATTTACAGCAGCTCGATGTTTGCGCCAGACTTATGTGTGGCTGCCGCGACGACTTGTGTCATTGCGACAAGCAAGGCAATGAACTCAGTGAGGCGCAGCATTCAGGAGATTCGAAAATTTTCTCCTTGTTTTAATGGTTTCTTCATGTGCGTTTTGGAGAAAAAAAAAAAAAAAACGGGCGCTTCTTATATTTATATTGCACCTAGCAGAGCACTTCTTTGTCCTTTAATGTAGCCGTGTCTCAGAGAAACATGCATAATATACGCTGAACTCTACGCGTGGCGGGTGCGAACAGCTTATTGTTCAATTCACTAACAGCATTTTTAAAACAGAGGACAGCGTGCAATCGGGAGGTTTCGCAACACACTTCGGTTTTCAAATTGAAACACTTGTTTTTTCGCGAAACACGCTTGTTGCTTAACGTGACGCTTCGTATATACATATCCAACACACGCCTATTTTAAGTTTTCATGCGAAGGTGTCGTCGCGCTTGGCCTCTGAACCGAAGTCGCTACCGCGGATCTTCGAGCGTAACCCTTCGCGCACAGGGCGACGAACGGTGTCGTGTGGAACATTCTGGGAGTTAGCCTGCCATTTAAAAAAAAAATTCAGAGGGAAGATGCCCGGCCGCGTCCCGTCAACGTCGCCTCGGGCGCAGCCTCTGCCTGGGCGCGCGCGCGTCAAGAACCCCGCTTCTTTCGGCGCCGCTAGGAATGCTGCGTTTCGAAGGGAAAACCAGGTTACCGTGTTGACGGCCGCCGCACCGGCGCTGCTAAAGAAAGCCCGGGACGAGCGAGGGTTATGTAGTTTCTGTGCGAGCGCTCCTAGTTGAGCCGAAAGGTGCGAAGACGTTATACTTTTAAAACGACTATATATATATATACGTCATGTAAATGGTCGAAACCAAGGCTGGTGTTGGACAAAAGCAGTTAGAAAGAAGATATTCTAAGAAAGTCGCATCGTAGTGCACAGGGTACCTGCGAGCAACAGCGCGGGTAATGCGTACGTTCGTGCGCGCTCTGACAAGTCATGGCGCTGTTCTAGACGGTACACAACGCTCTCGAAAAAGTTCCGGATGCCGCATGCGTTCGGTATAATGGACAAACTTAAGAACTGCCGGAACGCTAATGTTCAGCGAAGCCGGTCGCTAACTTAAAATGTACGGTTTTCGAGATAAAGAGAATCTTGTAATAACGGAATGATTGCTGATTAGCATCCACTAAAGCGGAGCCATACGACTACAAAAAAGAAGCTGTATAGTTTCTACAGAAATTTAATTAGGTAAAGAAAAACTCCTTCTGGTCCGGAGTTCAAACCCTCAACCAACTGTTCGCCGGGCCAGTCGTCAGTCTACCAAGTGAGTTAACCGGGACTTTTTTATTCCGAAAGAACTACTTCACTGAGTCAAACACAAACAAGAATCTTCTGGCGTCTCTAACCCTGAGGGGGGAGAAATAACAAATATTACCGCAACGAGGTTTCGAACTCGTGGCGGCGCAAACAGATTAGCTTCGCTGGCCACTGCACGAGAGCATATATGCTATCGCAACCGCTGATCATGCCTCGTGTTGCACTGCAGCGCACTCTCGCGCTGTGCATTACACATCGTCGTCTTTATCAGCTTCCGTCTGCGGCACGAACCGATCAGATCAGCTAAACCTCGGTCAAAGCTTAACCTGATTCTAATATCATCACCAGATGATATTAGACTTCAGTCAGCCGACTGAAGGGTTGATGATCCCGAATTTCATGCGAAGGAAAGACTGTAAGAACTTGCTCCGCATGCAGAAGGAAAGTTCGCGAACCAGCCATGTTACGTCGGCAGCCAAGGATGCGAGAGCACATGGATGAAGGGAACGCAGAACTGAGTCCGATGTACGATAAATGTATTCCGGAATGGTTGCCTGCTGGGCTAGTTGGTTGGCGTTGATGTCGTATTTGCGATTTCGCTGAAACTATCAATTCTTCGCGAGGAAACAAACTCGTCCAATAGCAAAAAGAAAAATTCTGCATCGAATTCGACACCAAATCTTTTTGTCACCTGCTACGAGGGTGTCATTATACCGCATGCCGTTGTCTTGCGGACGCGAATACATTGGAGAGGCATGCAGATGCATTAACACCAGACAAAACTAGCTCAACAAGAATATAAATGACGGTAACCAGGGCCAGCTCAGCTTGCACGGCCGTAGATGTGGAGAAGAGTGTGGCTGGACTAAGCCGTGCGTGCCTGCGTCCAGAAGAAGCGGGACTGTTGCTGGACAGTGTGTTAGGCCGAGGCGCCTGAAATTGGGCGACATCTTCGACGGAATAAAGGGCTGGAAGTCAGCGCTCTTTTCACTCAGTCTCTTTGGGACGTTAAACCCCCGTAAACCAAACCTTCGCTCAGAACAATACAAGACTATGCATGCGCTGTTTTTTTTAGAATGAACGTACTATCACCCCCACTTAAGTGTAAATGAGAGAAACAGACGATTCCACGATTCCACGAAGCCGCCAACCGAGATACCTTCAGAGTTCTGCAAAGCGAGAGATACATACTACGCGTGTATACACCCTTTATCGCGTCATCTTCGTACCACTCTTTTCAGCTATTTACCCGCCCCTTTCGTCCCTGCGTATTTTTTACATCGCCTTCGTGTGGCGTCGCCGTTTACACTGATTATCTCAGGTCTTTTCAAGTTGCTTTTGTGCTTTGGTTTGTACCGTGTTTTTGAACGCAGCACTTTTTTCCGGGTTGGCACCCCGCCCATTCTGTCTGCATATGTGTTGCCATCTGTCGGACTAAAGCATACACTTGAAGTCAGAGCGGCGCGGTTCGTCATTCTCGGGTCCTTGTGTTAAGAATTGCGCTATTTTTCGTTTTTCGCCGCCTTCAAAACGTCGCAGGATGCAATGACTTCAAGAACGTCTACTGCTGCAAGACTAGCAGAATGCGTCACACCAATGAAGATTTTACTTCAAGGCGAGCTGTTGGAAGTATTCTGTAATATATGGTGCCAGAGGCTCACTTTTGGAACTCAAGAGTTGAAAGCTCTCATGAAAGTGGAGTTTAGTATTTTCGCCCAGGCACAGCGCGCGTTGCAGTCGCTACTTGCCCACTACACCTACACTTTTTAACGTGCATATCTCATGAGATAATGCATGAGTATGATACCCCTGTGAATGTTCATCTGTGTTATTCTGTTACTTTCTTTCACATGTTTCATTTCCCTACATCAACACTTAGCTTAGGCCATACGCTTTGATGTTATGATAAAGCTTTACATAGACGTTCTAGCAGCCTCAAATGAAACGCTGACGAGAGAATCTAAATGCCAGCTCCAGAACTGGAAAGTATCACACTAGGGAGGCAGAGTACTGGAGCGGTTGATTTTCTAATTAAAGGCCTTACAGGCCATGCCTGCGTTTCCCCTCCAGCCGCTAATATCTTTGATTGCTTGTGCTCGTGTTTCGGTTGCTTCGTTCTTGTTGCATTTGGCACTGATGGTACATGAATTTGCATTTCAGCAGAAATGTTTGGCACTAGACAGTGATTAAGTATTATCAGGATTCGCAGCCATTTTCTAAGAGCTTCCAAGAAATTAGAAACTTTAAGCTTGAATGTGTCTAAATCTGAGGCTAGCCTTTATCAGAAGTGAACTGAAATCAATACCTTGATAGTAGTCTCTTTGTTCAAAACGAATTAAGCTTGACTTAAATGAGAAAAGACTGAAAACGAAGTAAACCATTTGCGTTTTTCAGTGCGTTCTCCACTTCTTGTTCTTGCATGTATTGTAGCAGCCGTTGCTGACTTCACAAATTAGCGACACCACTGTAATATTTTTAGGTGGCAAACATCGGAGCGAAGCTACAGTAGTAAAGGCTATGTTTGCTTGGTCACGGAACGACGAGAGAGGAAGAGTATACGGAAAGAAGTGCACTAGAGGTGTACATCGAAGGGAAGAGGTCGCGTAGGTAACCGGACAGGCGATGGAGAAAATTGGAGAAAATCGGCAGAAGTCAGCCAAGTTCAGGAAGCAGAGGATGACAGCCATTAGAAACAGCGAACCCATGGAGACTAGTGAGATAGACTAAAGGAAGAAGTAAGAGAAGTCCTCTGATCTTGTCAATTTATTTTCTCGTAATTGGCTTCGAATTCTTTCAAAAATTTCACAAAGCCTGGTTCTGAAATAACACAGCGCTAATATAAGCAAATACAATAAATACGTATACTTGTTATACTTGTCCTTACCGATACGATCTATTACCTAAACATTCCTTTTAATCTTATTTCTTTACTTTGCCAGCAGCTAACAAGACCGGAGATCCGGGCGCAACAGTATTGCATTTACTGCTCGCTGCGTCATCATCGCTACTGCATCATCTGCGTTGAGATAAAGTGCGCTTTAGCTTATTATTGCGCGCATGACGAGAAATTTCATACAGAGTGTTGAGAACGGCGTCAGCAGGTCTCGCTTGGAAACAGCCAGCACACATGTTTCTCTTGGGTGGCTCTAAGTACCTCCTGTCTACTCGACGACGACTTCAAGGTGTGCCGTAATGGACCACGCAGAGAGGGCCCGGTTCTCATCGGTTTCAGTTAACGCGCTTTGCTGCGTCGGAGTGCGGGACCCAAAAGAATAGCGGGCTGAAGTTTGGACACAAAAACGCCCAATTTTCGGTGTCGGCTCACGTGCGGAGAGACACCGCAGCGAGCAGGCGGGCGTTATCTTCCCTATTTTCCACGACCACGCGAGCAACACGTGTCGATCACCAGCTGGTCAAGGAACAACTCGTGATAACCTACCGCAGCCTACGCGACCTCGACGGCATTCTCCCCACTCTCAAGCTCGAACCCGTGATGGGGGCTTGTCCGCAAGTGAGAGAAGGTGTGACGTTGTGCGCGAAAGAGGACGTTCAGAGAACTTCCTCGTGGGCGAGGCCGTCCTCTACCTACAGAGACTTTAGGGAATGGGGCCTATATAACTCGGCTTCAGCCTCGTATACATGAGCCCGACTATGCGCGTCGAGTCGGGGTCGAGTTGAGCAAGGTCAACTCAACTCGATGACTGTCTGTTTACATGAACTCGATACTAGCGACTTCAAACTTAGAATAAAACCACCTCGTCTCTTTTGTCCTTGTGGTATTATTTGCACCAAGATGGCTTTATTCCAAGTTTCAAGAAGCAAAACCAACTAGCCTGGCAACATGCCTAACTGAGTGATACTAGCGAGTCGACTCTCGCGGTGCGCACTGCGAGGCGCGACCGCATGAGTAGCAAACCGGCTCCCGCTTCTGTTCTCCCCTGCGTGAAATGCTTTCCCCGAAGATGAAGATTAAGTGTAATTTGCGGAGGGCGCTGCGAGTGAACCCACCCTTTGCGGTCTCTCGGCAGTCGCTTAGCTCAACCGTCTAGCGTATACATGAGCCCGACAGCCGGTTTCCAGCCCGAAAGCCTACTCGACCCGACTTTTGTCGGGTTCGTGTGAAACCCCAGTGTGAGTGTGGCCGAGAGACACTGCCGTGTCCTCTGTCGATGAAAAATTATGTAAATGAATCCACTCGTAATCTGGTAATTGTCGCACGATGTTTACTCAGGTGCTCGCGAGTTAAAGAGGTTAGAATCTACGCGTAATTTATGCGTCCATGCGCTCTAACCTCCCGCATACCTAAATGGTCTTTCGCGCCGCTGAATGCCTGTCGGGTACCCAGCGTTTGTGCCAGCTGGGCTCACTGTTCTAAAGAAGTAATTGCTTTAGTTTTCTGAAGTAAACACTCATTACGCAGAAGACAAGGGAGCGTTGCTTGACTGCACGCTTCGGGCTCTACCTGAATGGGCGGAACTTGTGTCGAGTCGCCACGTTGGCTCAGTGGGTATGGCGCTCAGTTGCTGACCCGAAAGACGCGGAGTCGATGCCGGCCGCGGCGGCCGCATTTCAATGAAGTTGAAATGCTATAGGCTCGTGCATGTCAGTGCACGTTAAAGATCCCCAGGTGGTCGAAATTATCCAAAGGCCTCCACTACGGCGTCCCTCACAGCCTGAGTCGCATTCGGAAGTTAAACCGCATAAAGCCAAACCAAAGGGGTCGAAAAAAGTTTCGTTCACACTTCCCAGTTTCCTGATGCCGAAGTTCAAGCTTCACGAAAGTCGAAAAGAGTTTCACGTATGATCACTAGGCACAGAACAAGATTTTTAAGCGATAGTTGAAACCGCATAAAATTAGAAAATGGTAGAGTATCATAATGACTATAAGCAACACTGAGGACACTTCGAAGCTTGTGCTGTACCATCTGATTATCGAGTTACGATGACAAACATTTTGTACGTAACTACGTGCCCACCAATGCACACTCCTGATTTTTAATGAACTGCGCATGCTTGTATAAAACTGGACTGCACGGAAGGACAACTCATACAGGCGGGATAAGAAAACGAGGTGTTGCGCTTTTTCCGAGCGTGTGTGTGTGTTCTGTTTCCGTGCAGTGCTGTACAAATAAGTGAAGTTCTAACATCTTGCAATCACACCATGCAATTACGCCGCTGGCAGCCTTGGCAAGGACAGCGTGTATAGGTCGCGTATATCAGCGCTTCGCTCTCCTCTTACTTTGTGCAGCTTTTCCCTTACTGTGCTGCTGAGCACCCGTGGCAGTGACCCTGTGGCCATGCCGCTTGGCTACTGAGCCCCACGACTCGAGATCAAACTCGACCGCGATGGCCGCTTTTCAATGGAAGCGAAACGCAGGAGGCTTCCGTGTGCTGGGCAGTGTCAATGCACCTCACAGATCCCCATGTGGTCGACGAAATTATTCCGGAGCCCTCCACTACGGTGCCTCTCTCTCTCTGTCCTCCTTCTTACACCTTCTCCTTAATTTTTTTTTTCAAGGCCCGGTTTAGGAGTCCACCGAGAAGCGAAACAGCTACCGCCTCTTTCCTACCCTCAAAACCAATCTAAATTAGATTTAAGCAAAAGAAAGGCTCAGTAACCGTCCCACCTCTGACGGTTGCACTTCACAATCCCCCGAAGCTGCGCTGATCCCTTTAACAGCAACAAATGTATTAGCGTCATGCTTGTGCCACCGCTAAGCGCAACCTATTCAGACAATGATGTTAGAACGAGAGAATTATCGCTTTTCTCAAATTTTTGTTGGCATGTTACTTCCCACGTTCCATGGACTATTCCCTGATAAATAAAAAGGGGGTACTGCGCACAAAAATACACGGACAAGAAGGTAACAGAACAACACAACAAGCGCAACAAAAGGGGTGGAGAGGGGTTCCCCCCCCCCCTCTTTTATTTACCATGATTGACCGACTAGCCCAACAACTTAAGTTCTTAAACTATGCCCTAAAATGAATGTGGAGTGAAAACTGAAACAAATGCTACGTTTGCGTCTTTCTTTCACTAAGCCATTCTTGGCAGGCGAAATAAGCAGCGGAAATTCCCTCGCACAAGAAGCTTGCACAGATCGCGGGACGTTAATTTTCGAACTAAGGCAAGTAGGAAGCATAGCGGCGATACGAATAAATGTATTTGTCCAAAAACCTGGCGCAACATGAAAAGGGTTCCCTGAATGCGCGTTCCGTTCACACCCCAATTTAGTATTCTTTAGCTCCTTCGTCTTTGGTGGCCAGCTATCAGCCCTTACGTCGCACACCGGAGCGACCAGTAGTGGAAGGCGAACTAAAGGAATTGGCGAAGAACTCTATTACAAAATGCGACCCTTTGGTGTGTGTCGACGCTGTTCTTTCTCCTTGCTGCCATCTCTACTGGTCGTTTTCTCTGAGGAGCGCACTCAAGCATCCCCACATGTGCGCAGCATCTGGCCTCTATCAGCCAGAGCCATTTCCATCGCTGCTTGATTGAGCCAAGTGACGGCCCCCATTTACACACGCCAGATATAGCACGCGTGCCGGGGCACCTGGACATAAGCTGCAGCTCACCGATGCTGCGTGCAACGTCGCTAAAGTGGGGCAGCACGTGTGCCCCGATGTCAGGGAGGCGCATTTAAGAGGTTCCCGAGGCTTTACTTGTGGCAGCCTCGCGGGGGCTTTTATGCGAAGCATATTACTAGAGCTACACTACAGCCCGTCGAGCGCGGCGGTGGAGCTACCATTGACCTTTAGCGTGACTACGTGACACCACGTGACAACATGACATCACAGCAGAGGAGAGATGGGCTGCCGGCTCGCGCGGTCGGCCGCGGCGGTGGAGGCTCCACATCAGAGACGCGGCGGCTGACCACGTGACAACATGACGTCACAGCAGAGGAGAGATGGGCTGCTGGCTCGCGCGGTCGGCCGCGGCGGTGGAGGCTCCACATCAGAGGCGCTGCAGCTGACCACGTGACGCTACAGCAGCGGTATAAAGCTGAGCTTGCCTCGCTCTCCGGGCACTTACGAGGCGGCCAGGTGTTGGGATGCCGCCTAGAAGCAGGGCTGATTTGAACGAGAAGCGAAAGCTTCAGCGTGCCACAGAGACCGATGAAGAGCGGGATGAACGTCTGGCTAGGCGGCGTGCTCAATATGCGGCTCGGCGACAACGTTCTACAACTGAAGAACAAAGCGAGGAACTTTACCAAGCCTAGCCATCAATATGCTTCGCATCTGACTAGGCTTAACCTTAGCTAAGCCTCAGCCATTTTTTATACACGCCCACTAGATTATGAAGGAGTAGAGGGAGTAGCCATTACGCAATATATAATCATTGCAGAAGTCCTTTCCTTTCCTCTCAAGCCGTCGAGTAAAGTCAGGGTGATTCCCTATGGTAATTAAATGGTCAATGAGTTTGGCCCACTTTTCCTTAATGATGTTGACATTGTTCTCATAGCCGGTACAAATTTTTATCGTTTTGGATTTAGATAACTCGGTATGTCTGCATCTCCCTTCATTCTTCTGTCCCGCCTGTCTGTGATGAGTTGTGAGCAGCGGAGGCTTACGCGTAAATTCGATGTTGAGCTACAACTGCTGAGGTTTAATGTATTTTACGACTTTGCCCAAATATAGGATATTGAAAGGATTAAGTGTAAGCAATGCAGGTCATTAATTTAATCTCAAAATTGTTTTTTGTTATACAGATGCTTTCGACACAAAACTGAATGCGCGCCGTCCGGACAAAACGCCTACAACGCGAAATCATGCACATACATGTAATCCTTGCCACATATCTGTTCCACAGAACAGCGGATCGTAGGCTAATTTGCAAGGATGCATGGTGCCAACAACCCCTACTTTCATGTCAGTCAAAGAGAAGAACCAAAAGCAAATCGCCAAGTTGTTCTCTTGGGCTACCTCCGAGCAATTTCGCTTTGTGGCCAATCACATTTCCTTTTTCAATTATTTAGTCAAATAAAAAAAAAACTGCCCTGATAGGTTGATCGATTTCATGATATGCGCTGTATTTTATAGAAATTTATTTATTTATGAATACTCTCAACCCTCATTTGAGGGTCATTACAGGGGGAGGGGGGGGGGGGGGGGGGGGGGTGAAGAAAAAAATGCATATACGAGGTCTGTTAGAAAAGTATCCAACTTTATTTTTTTTTACGAACATCTGATGGATTTGAAACAAGCACTCTTGCACCAGCCTACCTTGAACCTTCGTGCGCATGTACAAATTTTTTCTCGCCTGCCGATAGCGTCAGTCACTGGCACGCAGCGTTTCAGTGAGGCAGTGCGCAGTGCTCTCGTCGGTTTTTTATTGCAAAGAAAATGGCGGAGTGACAGGAGCAGCGCTACTGCATCAAATTTTGCCAGAAACTAGGCGACAGCCAAGTGGAAATCATTCGGAATATTCAGACGGCTTTCGGTGACACTGCTATGAGCAGCACACAGATTAAGCAGTGGTACAATTGGTTTAAAGACGGCCGCACATCGGTACAGAGAGAGCCACGCTCCGGTCGGCCATCAACATGCCGAAATGACCAGGTCACTGCCGAAGTGAACGCTGTGGTGACGCGGGACCATCGTGTGACTATTCGAGAAATTGTGGAAGAGGTGGACATCACCAATTTTTCTGAACATTCCATTATCACCGAAAATTTGGCCATGGAGAAAGATGCGGCGAAATTCGCGCCGAAGCTGCTCACGGTGGAGCAAAAGCAGCTTCGTGTTAAAGTCTCACAGGATATGCTGGATTCCGAAAACAGTGACCCAGAATTCATCAACTTCGTAATCGCTGGTGAAGAGTATTGGGTGTACAGGTACGAGCCGGAAACCAAATCTCAGTCGTCACAACGGCAGCATTCCATGTCACCAAGACCAAAGAAGGCCCGCCAAGTGCGCAGCAATGTCATAGTGATGCTGACTGCTTTCTGTGTGGCATACCACGTGTACGCACCCCACAAAGTAAACATTGACCAAAAGAATACCACAGGGATGTCCTTCGTCGCTTGCGTGGTGCTGTGCGGCGCAAGAGGCCGAAGTTGAGGTCAACAGGAAATTGGCGCATCCATCCCGACAATGCTCCTGCACATTCCTCGCACTAAATTCACACTTTTTTCGCGAAAAACCAGACTGCTGTAGTTCAACAGACTCCTTACTCTCCTGATGTGGCCTCCTGTGACTTCTGGCTGTTTTCCAAAATCAAGGGGCCATTGAAAGGAGCGCGATTTCAGACAAGAGAGGACATTATCGCTGCAACGACAGCTGAGCTAAACTCTATTCCGAAAGGGGCCTTTTCGGAATACTTCCAACTATGGCAGCACCACTGGGAGAAGTATGTGGAGTCCCAAGGAGACTACTTTGAAGGCGATTAGGTTTCCAACGCTCCAGTTATGCCTGTTTCCTTTTTTTCGGCAAAAGGTCGGATACTTTTCTAACAGACCTCGTATACACAAGAATGAACAAGCCTCTTCGAGCATCATTACGTCATAATCATAATCATCATCTTCATCAGCCTTCGTCCACAGCAAGATTTTTCCACGTCCACTCTGCTTTGGAGCCACCAATCTTTCCTGCAGCTGCTTGCTAGCTTGTACCGAATATTTATTCCCATTGCCTTTGTTATCTTTCTATCCTAGGGCCTCAGGGAGAGTGATTGAGCTCGCGTTGACGTTCGGATGGGTGCATAAAATGTTCAACAGTTTCCACATATTTACCACGCATTGCACATGTGTAGTCTTCGTGGTCAGATTTCTTTTAGTGCACTGGCACTAAACCCTCACTATCAGGTTTCGGCGATGCTTGTCTGTCCGAGGCCTCTCTCCGTGCCGTCCGAGAAGCCCCACCGGTGACAGCACCTGCCATCGCAAGGCAGCAGCGCATCGCTTAACCACTGCTCCAGGAGTGGTATGAGGACTCCCATAGATGAATGGATGTAAAGTAGAGAAAGACCAATTCCGTATATATGGGCACTAACCTATTAACGTTATCGCTCTATACGCTTAAAGCGGAGCTCGAGTCCTATTTCCCTGATATTTTTCTGCAGCCTGCTTGACCTCGAAACCGAGCCTCTAACCGATATCGAAGTGAAAGCAGTAGTGCTAGCGCACATAATTTTCACTTAGCTTAACTGCGCTAAATTGCCCGCCATTTTTTGCAGCTTTGCGTTGTACGACTCGCTGATCTAGCTTCAATGAGTAGGGCGCTGCCTCTTGAGTTATCGTACAAGTGTTCCTTCCTGATTTTCCTTTTCCCATCTGTGTATATTCGTAAGGTGTGCCTCTTTTCTATTTATTGAATCCAGTTCCTACCTTCTGCGTTTTTTACCTGTCATCTAAATTCTTTTTTAACCCGGTCCTGTGTCCCTGCGCCTAGCTTAACCGCACAAGCTTTCTAGTCTCATCAGCCCACCCTTGCTTTCTCTTGGAATTCGCTCCTTTATCCAAAGGGAACGCCAATTATAGTCCCTTCTTATCATACGCCCTGCCCATGCCGATTTCTTCTTCCTCTTGACGTCTCTCTAACTTAATTGCGGTCTTTGTTGTCGATAGGGAAACCTGTTATTTCGTTCTAATAAGTAGAGCAGCTTACTGAATCACACACTGCAGCGCATTTATTTTTTTTAATGGTCCGCACATATGAAAGTGGACATTCGTTCGATATTGTAGCCATTACCGTGTGCAGCCCAAGTACCATGCATCTTGACTGTTAGATTTAGAGAGTACGCCGGGAAAAAAAAAGTTTTCATGCAGAGTTTGTCCGATGTCAGTAAACGTTACTTCCGGCTTTCAAAATATCGACGTCGCACCCGTGTTTTTCTTGCTGAGGCGTTCATTTCTTCCCTTTTTAAATAACGGCTTCAGGATCTTGTGCGCGCTTTGCTCAGCTGCCACGTAGCGGAAACAGCGCCTAGAAACAACGCGGGCGAAAGAAGTTGCGGGCCCCTATAGTTTTCGATCAAGCGTATTGAAAAAGTGGGCTTCAAACTTGTTTTTGAAAACATTTGTCAAATCTGACACGGCCTGTACAAATCACCGTGTCCCATGACAGCAGTCCTTGGGAGTATTCCACCCTAGCCATGTCGAGCGTATTATATTGAGTGAAAGGGCATTGCAACAGACACTGTGCTCGAGCAATAAGCGTAGAAATTTTATAACAATGTTATGAAAGAAAACGGGACCTTATGGTTGCATTTGTTGGAGAATTGAACCCTGCGTACGTAGCTGAATTTTTTTCTTTGAGACTTATTGAACTGCCCTGTCGTGAGACGAGCGGATATGCTGGAGGTCCTAACGTAATAAAAATAGCGACAAACACCTCTCAAGTTGAAACGAAACTCTGATAAATTTTTCAAGATGTCTGAGCTCTGTCGTAAACAAAAGCAGGCGAACTGAGAATGGAATGCCTCGAAAAGAAAATAGTGAAATCTGAGATATCATTCAGACTGTAGTACACACCGGTGATTAAGCAAAATTATCAGGCACTAACTTTCATTGCAATAGAAACCTTAAGCTTCTTTCGTCATAGCGGGCCTTCAGCATGAACACTGATGTGACGGCAATACCTGATGTCCCAGAAGAAGAGCTTTCATTTCTGTTGTGCCAGTTGAGAATTAGGGAAGTGGCCGTTGCATAATTTTAACCAGTAAAGACGCTTCGCATTGAAGAAGCGACAGTTGGAGACGGCTAAAAATGCAAGGTAATCCACGCAGATTATAGAAAGCACGAAACGCTCATTATTTGTTCGTGACTGCGCTTTTGTGAAACGTCCGATCCAGTCGAATTACGGAAGAGCCCTGGCATGCCCTGGCTACCACAAAATTGTGCTAACGTGCAATGGACTGTGGGAATCCGGCCTCTGACGACACTGTTTCCCGCCATGGCACAAAGCAGCCCTGCGGTGCCGCCTATTGGAAACTAAGAAAATTTTTGTGAGAACAGATGACAGCACAATTAAAAGCGCTTCTCATCGTTGGTTCCGTGGTGCAATAGATTAGCTCTGTGTTTTCGAACCCCTAAAACGGCAAGTCGAACCTCTTTGCTAGTAGTGAACTTCTTGTTTTCTTTTCTCTTTGAAAACCAAGAATGTGTAGCCCACAGGTTATTTATAATTTGTCCAGGAGATGTAATACCGTTTAGGTTGTGTCCTGGAATGCTTTAGAGCCGTAATCACCTTTCAAACCCCGCGATTCAGAACAACTACTTTTTTTTTCAATGAACAATTACTAGGACGCAACTTATTTACTATTTACGTTTTGTCTGGGCTACCTTTAAGGTTGCATTCTGAAATTCCTTTCAGCCAAAATTGTGTCACGTGATCACACTTCTTGGTGTCGTCTGCTTCCGTCTGCGCAAGGTATAGTTTGGAAATACGCGGCCCTGGTTGGTTAACACCGCGGCGGTGACTTCTGCAGCGGTGAAACGCGCTGCAAGCTGCTAATTTGGCTGCTGTGAAACTTAGGCCGACAAGGCTACCACTAATCCCTTTCACGCGCAAGTTGCGATGTATATACTCTGGGCCCGTATTCTGCACGCAAAGATGAGCCCTATTATGTTAGTACTATATAACAGCCAAAATTTCACAATTTCCCTAAGGGATGCCTTATGTGTGCACCCGAAAGCTAGCACGAGCTCCTAGTTTTCCAGAAACATTTTACGAGAAACTCACTGCGATGAAGTCAAAATAAATTTAGTGGGATGACCAACCTGACACGAAAGTCTCAGTAATTGCCGCTGCTCCACTACCCTAAGTTTCGTCACCTGATTTAATTGCTGCCAGTCCTATTCTTTCGCGCACTTCGCCTCAATTTGTCTGTAAGGTCATACGTGAAAGGAAACTCATCCGCTTTATAAAGAAAGATAATTGAAGGTCACAAAAAGGCAATTCATTACGAGCAAGAGCTTTTTGTGATTTCTTAAGGCGTCGTGGTGGATTACAGCACGAGACTTGCCTTGTTTCAAGCAGGGCACGTTATACATGAACAAAATTTGGGGCTTTGTTTGTTACCGCCGGAAGAAGTGATGAATATTCTGTTTTATTTAAACTTCATCCGAAATCTGTCAAACTTGGATGCTTGTTTCCTCAAGCTCTCACGGTTCGGAGGTCTGCCGTAATACGGTATGGTATGGTATGGTATGGTATGGTACGGTACGGTACGGTACGGTACGGTACGGTATGGTATGGTATGGTATGGTATGGTATGGTATGGTATGGTGTGGTATGATATGGCATGGTATGGTGTGTTATGGTATGGTGTGGTATGATATGGCATGGTATGGTGTGTTATGGTATGGTATGGTATGGTATGGTATGGTATGGTATGGTATGGTATGGTATGGTATGGTATGGTATGGTATGGTATGGTATGAGAGGTGCTATAGTGGAGGACTCCGGTTAATCTAGATCATGTGGAGTTATTTAACATTACTTGCATCGCACGCGGCTCAAGCTAAAGAACCAGAGAGGGTGACGCATGTTGAAGAACCTCAGGTGATATATATTATTCCGGAGTCCTCTACTGCAGCGTTAGCCCCATGTGTCGCTTTGGGATGTTAAAGCCAGGCATACCGTACCATACCTGACCTCTCAACCGGGAGTGCACGGAGAAACAAGTATCCGAGAGGTACGAACTGCAGCTATGCTCCGCGTTTCGGCACGACTTGAGCGCACCGGAGGAACTTGCGGGGCAAGGCGTCTCGCCGCGCTGTTGGCACGTGGCAGCGTGGCCAGCGCGAGGACGACGAGAGTGCTCGCACGCACGCACGGGTTCGCGGCGCGCGTGTTGCGCGGACGGCGTCCGCTTCAGGAGCGGAAAGGGGAGGGCACCAAACCTGTCTTCGTGGTCAGAGATCAGGCGCGCGATAAGGCTCGCCGGACAAGGATTTCGAGAGCGAATTTTCAGCGTCTACGCACATCTCGGACCACACACGCGTAGCCGGCGTGCGCCAATTTCCCGCAATGAGAGGAACGCGCTCGGCGATTGTCCTGAACGAGGAAGGGCGAGTGCTCAGCTAGCGCAGCTTCTGCCGGTGGCGACGAAAGGCCAGTGGGGTTAGGGAAGGAGCGAGTGTGATTGCGAGGTAATGGATTTGAACTAACTATGCAAGGAGGCAAAAAAATTCAGCATGCATTTCGCATCCGGGTCGCCGAATTTAATAGGCATGTTGGGGCAGCAGTCCTGAACGGAATGGCGTTTGCAGAATCATAGACGGTGCGGGCCACCTGGGGCGGCAAAGTTTTTCTTGGAAAAGGGGGTGTGGTTTGGGAGGAGGAAGTACTTTTGTTAAGGGGCGCTTGGAAGGACTAGTATCTGCGTTATAGACAGGGTA
The DNA here is from genome assembly GCF_055824585.1 of Amblyomma mixtum. Classification (NCBI taxonomy): domain Eukaryota; kingdom Metazoa; phylum Arthropoda; class Arachnida; order Ixodida; family Ixodidae; genus Amblyomma; species Amblyomma mixtum. Next base: position 40,020,964 of record NC_143016.1, on the reverse strand, counting down.
GGCGCTGTATATCTAAGAGAAATGATGTTCTGAGTTGCTGAGTATGTGTTGGCTCTCGCGGTCGCCATAGAAGTTTGCCTTTGTCGGTCGTAAGAAGATTCATGGGCGTTATATGCGAGAAAGGGAAAAAGGTAGGCGGTGGCAGTGGTGCAGTTCAATCAGCTTCTGTCGTCTACGTGTGGTATGCAGCTGGGTCTTGTCTAAGGTTTTAGTCGTCCTACTGGCAGAGTGTCTTGCTCGGAAACTTTTTGCGAGCGCGAGTACGAGCCCGATCTTTCCCCTTTATGTCGTGGATACAGAGCACATGTTTCGGAAAGACAAGCTTAGGAGGGTGCTGGTGAGAGTAGGCTCTTATTTGACTATGGATACGTCTCGGGAGCGTGTTGCTTGTAAAGCCATGGCTGTCCGTGCAAACTGCGACAAAAGTGAAGATGGCTTTTTTGTCAATCATTTGCGATTCTATTGTTACGTGTGCCGGACGCCGGCGGAGCACGTACAGTGGAACCACTTTGCCCCGCCCCGCTCCTTCCACAGCGCGTGAGCGGTAAACGTCCGGTAATCCGGTATGCGTCTATAGTCGGATACAACTTAAGAAGGCAGCGGCCCTTCCCCGTCAAAGAACCCCCCCTCCAGCCAGTGGCGTCGGCCGATTCTCGTGAGCCTGATAGCGTGACAATGCAGGGAGCGGTGCCACAATGGAGAGAGCGATCTATCCCTGACCATGGAGGGAGGGAACTATCCCCTTTCATCTGCCACTCCCTGCATTGTCACGCTGACAATACAATGAGAATCGGCCGACGCCATTGGCTAGAGGGGGTCCTTTAAGGGGGCAAAGCCGCTGCCTTCTTAAGTTGTATCCGACTACAGGCTAATACGCCTCCGCTATGGCAAAACTCTCTGTTATGCGCAGAAATGCTATAGTCGCAGCGGCGCATGGTGAAGCATATATGTTACCGTATCGAAAAAAATGTAGCGGTTGCAGTTATCGAGCTTGATAAATATGATTGCCGGTATTACTGCTCAACATTCACTGCGGCGCGCGGAGCATCAGCGAGTGCCTTTAGCAGGTAGGAGAGAAGGGCATTAGAGTGAGGATAAAGCCGTCGGGCAGATTACACTCTGATGGCACACATGTAAAGCAATTGTACCATATAACCGGAACCATCTTATATTTTCTTTTACTTTTTCCCATAAAACTAGCTCATCTTCGGCAAGCATTGCTTTCTCAGTGGCCTATTTTGTTTAGTCATTGGTTGGAGAAAAATATTGGTTTCCGTGGTTAATACCATTTTTGAATTTCGCAGAACACGGTTCCATAATCTATGCCTACGGTGTGGGAAATTCGAGGCATGGGGAGCTTCCGAACAAATTCGGCAGTCAAGCACTCACTTATTCGCTGATTGCGCTATTTGTGTTGCTGAAGCCCGGTAATAAATGAATTTTGCTTTCAAAGCCGTGTTCCGGTTACTGTGACGTCACATATACGACACAGAAAACGTTGGTTAATTTTTCACGATTTTATTGTCGTCCAAGGTATCATGTGGTGCTTTCAGGAATGTTATTTCAGTATTTCAGAGTCTCCTAGAATCACATGTTTCAGGATAAATATCAATAAGCATAATGCCGACATATTTCCCTTTTATATCATTCCGTGCCGACCTGCATAGTTTTTTTTAAAAGTCACAATAGGATGGCGACAGTCCGACGAAACTGAAAAGCTGTTGTCTTAAGCACGTCATGATAAAATCAACAATAAAGAAGAATTAACTGAACGTCTATTAAGTAGGCAAGACGAAAAATTAAAAAAAAAAGGAAACCAGTGATCATGCTGTGTTTTGGGGCTGGTGCATTTGAAATCAACTGCTTTATAGGGATCTTTGTAACCTTGCTGCTCCTTGCTGGTTCCATGTACGGAAAGTTCTTTTCCACGATAGGTCCAAGTGCGTTGAAATGGTCGGTTAATGTTTCGCCGAAAGCAATTTATGGGTTTCCGCAACTTCCATTTGTTCGAAGGCGCAAGATCCACCAGTTTTATCTTTTCTTGAAAAAGTCAGCTGATGCACAAGTTTCTTAAGACCAAAAAGCATAAAGAAAATTTGTTTTCAGGAGATCGACTCTTAGTCCATGCTTTGACGCAGAAAGGAGAGAGACAAAGAAAGAAAGTAAAATAGAAAGACTGGTTACAAACGGTGTCAAAATAATATAAACGCGCATGCCTGCACCCTATCTTTTTTTTTCTCTCTCCCTGGGAGATCTATGGAGTGCACGCTGAAGCAAAGTTCTTCATTGTCATCGTTTCACAAAACACAATGAAAATAAGATTCTCTCCAGCGTTCTCCATAATGCGCGCGTTGACGTTAAGCTGCGTTTTACAGCACATACGTAGCGGTCAACTGAAGAGTTCGAGCATGGATAGTACGACACCCACACTCTTCTACTAAGTCGCTGCATTAAAAAATATGATTGATATGCTTAGAAAATACTTTGAGCTATACAGGCATTTTTGAAGGGAAAATTTGGCGCGCGATTTTCATTCTTAATTCCCAAAATATATAACGAAAACGCGTCGTTGAAGTAAGTATACCGATTCACTTGTGTCTTCATGCTTGTCGAACCGCGGCGACCGACAAGCCGTCCACAGCGCACCCCTTTCTTGTACTGAAAACCGCTGCACCGTAGGTCGTGTATCCAGCGTGGTTCAGTGGATGTGAGCCCCGGCTTCGCACCACGAACAGGAAAAGAAAAAAAAAAAAAAAAAGACGCGCCGCTGGGCGTTTCGTCGAAAGGGTCGCGTAGCCGTGTCGGACCGCCCGGTTATCGCCACGCTGGGTGAGTGCGCGCTCCCGCGACGTTCCGGGCAGGAAAAATGAAGAACAAGAACGAGCCTCGGCGGTAATTGACTGCGCGGCCAGGGGTGCGTCCACTGCGGCGGTGTGGGCTGCCAGGGATTACAACACGTCCATTACTCGGTGGCCGCGGACGTGGCACTGCTCCACTGCACTGCGGTGAGGTTAAAGAACGCCGAAGGCCCGAGCGCGGCTCAAGAATAAAACGAAATGACAAAAGAAAGCGAGCGGTGCCCACGGACGTGACGCCTGGAAGCCTTGCCTACGTGTAGACTAACGGGATCGGAACTTCCAAGGCGAGCTGGCGACCGATGGGCACGCGGAGCTTTGCGAACAGGAGGCGATATGGCGGCACCAGCAGGAAGTGATGTGAGGTATTTGAGTAAATAAAAAGGAAATGGCTAAGCACAAAAAGGCGCGCAGTGATGTTTGTTTGAGTGCGTAGGCTCTTGAAGCAGTGCTTTCGTGAATTTTTTTGCCGTGCGATTTATTTTTTGACCACAGCGTCAAGCAAGGTTTTGTTTGTTTGAGAGTATAGCAGGGTATTTGGATAAGTGATGTCAGGAGTTTTGATCGTTTTTATGAAACAGGAAGCCTCCCATAATTTTATTAAGTGAAAAACCGGCCAGTATGAGTGGCCAGTACGAGCATGCCACCGTCCTCTAAGCTGATCCCATGCTGTATTTGACTTACAATAGGTTGGCTAGAAGTAGAATAAAAGTAGGGGTTAAATAGGAATTTTAAGCAATCAAGCCCAATTCATTTCAGATGAAGAAGAATGTTTTTTTTTTTTTGGGGGGGGGGGGGGGGGGGGGAATGCTTCTCGAAGGGAGGGGTGTGGGTCGCTTCCGACTTCTTTCTTCTACTCCAGGGCCTTTACCGACACAGCCGCCGCACAGGCTCGCTCTATAAAGGCGAGCTGGTCCTCTATGACTGCTCTTGTCAGCACCGCCTACCACTGCTCTAATGTGGCACTTTTGTATGAAAGCACTGCCGAGTTGCGTTGGCAGGCCCACTTGGCGTGGAATAGCGTAGCCCTATCCCCGCAATGTGGACATCTATCCTCATGAGTGGTGGGTATGAATTTCGCTATGCATATACAGGCACGGGATGTTGCCTGTCGGAAGCATACTCCAGCGTGTTGCTTCCTCTTTGCTAAGCTTAGGGTGAGGCGGATTGTGTCGTCTCCTACTGCTTCTTGTGTGTTCTAGTCTTGCGTCGTGCCATTGTGGTACAGGCTCCGGGAGCCACGCTTCACCCCCCCCCCCCCCCCCCCCCCCCCCCCCCCCCTCGGTAAGTGTGGCCTCGAGCGATGGCGTCAGCCGCGCGGTTCCCCAAAGAGCCCCGTGTGTCCTGGAGCCCTAATACCTGATGTTTGATTCCGGGGCTGGCTCCTTCACGTTGATGAATTAGTCGCACGGCCGACTTACCTATTTTCCGTTGAGGTAATTCCTGCAGGCTTGCTGCAAGTCGGTGACTGCGGGCAGATACTGTCCCCACGCGTTAGTGATGGCTAGCGCTACAACCACAGCGACTTCTTCAGCCTCGGTAGGTTTTCATTATCTGACAGTGACGCTGGAGATTCTTCTGTATGCAGAGTCCACTGCCATAGCAACAGCCACTGATCTTGCAGCGTAAGTGGCGGCCACGTAGACCCGCCAATCGCTTTCCGAGACTCTTGGCTCTCGCTTCCTTCGTGCCTCGGTGAAGTTAAGATGTATGCGCCGTGGAATCGGGAGGCCCGCGTGGGACGGCGTACTTTCGACAGGGACGTCTACCACCTCTTTGTCGTTATCGAGGCAATCTAGGTAGTAAATTTCCTTAGTAGAGATCTGCCGGTCCTCGTTAGTAGGGGCCGTTCAATTTAGGAGCTGAGTTGCGCTTCCTGATGTTCTAGGTAGCTCTTGGTTACGCCAAGATGCACCAACTTCTCGCAGAGGTCCGCCTGGGAGGGCCCAAGGTCAATTTGTATGCTTATCGAAGCAGATCCGCTACCTCCTCGGTTTCTGAGTTAATGAGGTTCTGATACGGCATACTGTATGTGGCCCTTCTTGCAATCACCGTATCTTTTTCTGCACTGTCCTGTTTTTTGCGACTCACAGTGGAGATAAGGCAGTAACTGGTGCAGAAAACACATACACGTATACGTTTTACGTTCTACGGGCTACGTTCTTGCCATGCTGAAGGTGCCCTTGAGCGAGTGACAAAAATGGTCCCAGTTCTGCCTCGCCATGGCTATCCGCGAAGTCGCCGCTTGGTCCGCGATTTGAGCGAGCGTCTTTCTCAGCGACTTCTTGTATCAGCGAGAAAGCACTATTCCGATGGGTAAAACCCCGAGCAAGATATTGCGATATTTGTGGGTAGGCGATGTTTGTGGCTTCGAGCCAACTGAAATGATTAAATAAAAAGAATCAAACAAATATGCGCTACTGTGATTCGAACCCGCGGTGGCGCGAACAGATCCGCTTCATTGGCCACTCCACGCGAGCACTAGGTTATCGCCGCATTTTTTTTTTCATGATATTTATTTACATGGTTTTGTACAGAAAAGATATATATATATATATATATATATATATATATATATATATATATATATATATATATATATATATATATATATATATATATATATATATAAGCAAACAAGGGAAGGGGAATGAGGGGCTCGTTATAAATATGAGAGAAGCCAACAGCCACAGAAACCAAGGGGCACAGGGGATTTTTTTTTAATTTATTTATAATTTGTGTTGTTGATCAATTTAGAATATTGCTGAATGTGTTATCGCTTAATGCTAATTGATTAGAAAAGCAGAAGAAAAAACAACCACATGCCGCCGGTGGGATTCGGAGGTCGTCGGATCCCACCGGCGGCATGTGGTTGTTTTTTCTTCTGCTTTTCTAATCAATTAGCATTAAGCGATAACACATTCAGCAATATTCTAAATTGATCAACACCACAAATTATAAATAAATTAAAAAAAAATCCCCTGTGCCCCTTGGTTTCTGTGGCTGTTGGCTTCTCTCATATATATATATATATAGGTTGCGAAAGCGTGAAGTACTAGACTGCTTATAAGAATATATAGCGAAGTATACGCTTCGTTAAAGGACACATATTTATTCAACTCGACGTTTCGATCGGAAGACCGATCTTCTTCAGGAGACCGATCTTCTTCTTGTGTATATATATATATATATATATATATATATATATATATATATATATATATATATATATATATATATATATACAAAAACAACTATTTACAGAGACCCTAGGTAGGCGCCACAAGACACGAACATAATAGTAAACATATAACTAAAAGGCCCGTAAGGATATACAACGCATCAGGGGAGGAAACCAATACGGTAAAAAGTCCAATTCTTTGTAAACGTCCGTTACCTGCAGCAACATTCGGCTGAAATGAATTCTGGGCGAAACAGCACGTTCGACGTTGCGGTCTTGCATGCGCGTTTTCCAAAGGCTATGAAGTCCAATCAGAAGAAGCATATCATAGCGGCTCGAGTGAGGTTGGGAAACAACAAGGTAGCGCACACTGTAGGAATTTAGGAGAAAATCTTTCTGTAGCATTCTCTGCAACACATCCCAAAACAAACTCGAGTCTTTGCAGTCTATAAAACAATGTTCAATTGTTTCAGGCACATTGCACAAGCGACAGTTTACAGAAGACACAAAAATGTTTTTCCTATCGAGCCACGTGTTGAATTGCAGCACACTCTTGCGCAGTGCATTGCACGCCGTCTTTTTCATCAACTAATACTATTATCAAACTAATATTCGCACTTTGAGCTGTGTAGCGGTAGTGACAGAAAGATATGCGCTGCGTGCGTCGGCGTGGACAACTTTATGTCAGAAACACGGCACTAGAGCAATACGCGAAGGCGTTGACAACATTGCTGCACAAATGCGGCACTGGAACACAGGTCGCCGGAGTACATTGGCAGTGACAATTAAAATGTTTAAGACGCGGATAACGGGCTCCCTTGGTTAGTGGACAGCTCAATCACGCTTTCAGGTACGTCGCGGTAGGGTTCGCCTGTAAAAAAGCTGCGTTTTTTCCCTACAATACCCTACTTCATGCCTAGCAATGCAAAACCACAAGACATCTTTTCTACTTTTGACAATCTGCTGGTTATGCCTTCTCGAGCCTGCCAGAGGTGGACGAGGTGCGCGTCGACTTCGTGTTTCTCCAGTCTTTTCAACTTCTTTCGTGTTGTTCTTGTGAATGGCTCTCAGCATGTTGCTCCACTCCTGGATGACAGGGATTGAGTTAGGCCTGCATGCCTCCCGGACAGCGTGCCAATCAGTAAATTTGGAGTGTACGATTTTTTTATAGGTACGGTAGGTATCTTTCTGGTTAATTATTCAAGCAGTTATTTCAGGTGTACAAGTCAAGTTCTCCAAATTAATTGCCTATTTTAAGCTGTTAAGCGTAAAATAATGGCTAAACTATATTAATCCTAAGATATTCAAAACTCAAGGGTTGCCGTAATTTCCCCACGGCTCAGGCTACAGAAAAGCTATGTGGCCTTAAGACTTTCGACCAAGGCTGCACGTGAAACTTCTTTCCAATGCGCACGATTAGTGCAATAACTTCGATTAATATATTGAAACGCAGCGCAACAGAGCAACTTTTCAAATCTGATAAAAAGAAAGAAATATGTTTGGTCTATTATTTCCAGCGCACAAATTTGCATTCCTGAGGAGTAATAACTGTTTCATCGTTCTAACATAGATGTTTATTGTAACCATGACAAAATATAAATCTTTCGTTCAGGCACCTACGACTGATGAGTTTATTTAGGATACAGAATAAATATAGTTATTTTTCTTATGCACTCGTACATTAATTCCGCAGAATTAGACTCATTGAACTAATGTGCCCGTAAACTTGTGGGCATACCAGAACATGTCCATTGTCATTGTGCTACTTGTTACCGGGAAGGATTCACAGCCTGCGTTTTGTACGGCATTAGGGACTGTAGAGCTGAATAACATTGCTTATGAAATTTGTAATCCTAATTAATTATGAATCTCGCTGATATCTATGTTATTGGTGCGCACGAAGGCTGTATTTCAAATATTTTTCGGAAAACAAAAATTTATTCTTCCAACCTGATTACATGCAAAACAAGAAGATTTCAGGAATAGCAACTTTCAATCGAACCTTTTTAATTTTTATCCCTGGAGTGAAAAGTGTGTTGGATGCGATACGGGAACTCGTAGGTAATTTTTCCAGCAGCATGGTGCTGCAGCCGTGTTCTCACAGCCCCAGCTTCTTAGCGCCATCCGGCACATAGAGTATATTCAAAAGGAGGCACGCGGCCAAGAGATTGTGGAAGATATTTTACTAGCCTTACCGCACGGCCAGATGTAATCGGTTTTCTTTCGAACCGCCGCGGCGGAGCGTTGGCGGTCGTCCTTCCGGCATTTTCCCGAGCCCCTATCATGGCTGACTGGCTGGGCTGTCACTTGGCATTGACTTGCAGATAGGCTCCGGAAGAAAAAAATAGGGCCCCTCTGAGTTATCCCTTTCTTTTTTTTTCTCCTTCGTTTGGCTTTTTAGATGGACGTTACCGCGGCCTTTCATTTTCCATTGTCGTACGTGACAGGCTCAATCGCTTCGGCCTCTGCGGGTGAGCGGAATGGGGGAGGGGAAAGAAAAATGCGCCTAAACGGTCTCCCGATTCTGCGGTTCTGCCCGGGCTGAAAAAGTTTACTCTAATATCTGTGTCAGCCTGCTTTCCACCTTTTCTTTTCTTTCACGTGGGAGTACAAGATAAAGGAATACTTCCGCCTCTTTTTTTCGGTCTCTCGTTTTTCGTTGCAGAGATCCGCATATTCTTTTCGTGGGCCATATTCGTACGTGGCATCTCGCTCTTGGGATCTATCTCGTGCATGAAATTCTGCGTGCCCCCGTCAGATTCAGGAGAATGTCAGAGGATTATTTATATCTACATTTATTCAACGGGGATCGTGATGCAGCCTTTGGTCGCAATATCCATTGAGTAGCGGGGCACGCCCCTTGGGCAGGGTACCAGTTTCCATGGCCACCACGGCAGGTGCACGTAAGAAGAAAAGCGGAGAGCAAGATGAATTTCAATATTAGAATCAGCTAAAGTATGACTCCTGCATGGCGTAGCAATGTTAGACATGCTGTGAGTACAAATCTGAGGCCGGTCACGTGCGAGATAAAATCTTGTTTCAGTAGCCGCGAAACGTTCCCCGTTTGCACGCAATTCAGTGGACTGCGATGGGCCGACCTTATCGGTACTAAATATGCATGCAGAAATGGTCGGAAATGTAGGCTTGCTTCGAACACTGCGGAACTCGTTTTCACTAACTATATATGTGATGTTTTTTTTTGTAACCTTCGAAGGTTATGCGCTGTAATGCTGGTGGAAAGCATGACGCACTTTTCTATTTGATTATTCAAAATTTGTGTTCTAATGCTGAGAGAAGTTTATTCAGTGTTATTGTAATAAACACTGCACGAAACTGTGGACCTTTGAAATCTCACTTGTCTGAGGTCTTCTGAACAACGTTCTTCATCCACTCGGCAATCTGCACCACAAAGCATGACGAAGACTGCGTTCTTTCTTAGATATTTCGCACCTTCTCAGGTGTTCACGGAATCCACCCTTCTGTGTCAGCTCTGTTATCATATCTCGTCAATTTTCAGTCCATAATGTCAGAGTTAACGGTGCTTATGTAGTACAGATGCGATCAGGGGCGGATTATCGATCACTCTTGGAGGGAGGAGTTTTTCAGCGGAAGGGAGGGCGGTCCCGCCTTTTATTTCTTCGTCTTCACCGGAAAATGGGGCCCAGTATGGTTTGGTTTGGTTTATGGCGTTTAACGTACCAAAGCGACTAAGGCTATGAGAGACGCCGTAGTGGAGGGCTCCGGAAATTTCGACCACCTGGGGTTCTTTAACGTGCACTGACATCGCACAGCACACAGGCCTCTAAAATTTCTCCTCCAAAGAAATTCGTTTTCCGATGTAAAACACCTTGCAGTGAGGCCTAGCAGTGTTCGGTCGCTCAACCGCCACGGTCACTTCGCGTCGGGCAGCGCGTATAGCAGGTTCATGCCTCGGTTCGTCATTTTGGCGTGTATCCAGCACAGCCACCCTGCGCTTGGCTGAGCCGCTTTTTCTTGCTTCCGTTGCTTTAAGCAGCGCGTATCCATCGCTAGTTCTGGCGCAAGGTTACGAAAATGTAAACCGGTATAACCGAGTGAAACGCTAAGCGCTGTCTTACCCGAAGGGCAAAGTCCGTATCTACGGCGGAGCTTCCTTCACCGAGAGCAGTTCTTACGTCATTTTACTTTGCGCCGCTCTGTTTTCAGCAGCGCTTACTTACATTTTATGAACCTTCCCGGCTGCCTGACGCCATAAAACACGATGTTATGCGATAATAGCTCTCTTCCGAAGTGAACCAATAATAGTGGAAAATGCGTGCCGCCGCGGTTATGGAATCTAAACTGGTTTTTCGACCTGGCATCATGCGATCATACCAGCCCTTGCAGCGCTGCCGGTGCTCAGGGAAGAAGATTATTAACGCCAAAGCATTTCAAGGCTATGTCGGCGCGGTCGTGTCACCAAAACGTGTCCGCAAAACGTGACCGCAGCAGTTGTGACCTTCTCAAAAGAGGTAGCATCAAACGAGTGGTTGTAATCGAAAGAGGATGCTGCGAGGATGCTGCGCAAAAAAAAAAGTTTATGTCAATAGGATGAGTAGGCAATTAATTAGAGCAAAAAATGTCCTACAGACGTCGAAATATCGTGGACGTCGATATAGTGAGTAGACGGAAAAACAGCCGTGGACGGCAAAATAGTGGAAAAATAGGCAAATGAGTGAAAATAAAGTTTGAAATGAAAGGTATTTGATCAGTGATAATTAATTGAACAAAAAGTTGAATTCACATAGAATAATTACTTCATTAATTATCAGCAAAAACGATTGGACGGTTGAATAGGCTGGACAGGGATATAGTAAGTGGACGGGAAACCAACCGCAGCGCCAAATTAAAAAAAAAAACCGAAATGGGTGATTGAGATAAAAGAAGGTATATTAGAGGAAATAAATCGATCTTTAATTAAAGCATAAGAAAATTACGCTAACTCAGTAGTTAAATTAATTAATAAACAAAAAGAAAATGACAAAGGGAAGCAAAGAAAGGCGACGAGTGCCGAGAAGACATTAATGCTTTCGCATTCTCCCAGTGCGGGTCGCCACAGTGTTATCTAATCTTTTAATACCTAAGTGGCCTTCCCGCGTGCGCTGCGGAACATTATGCATGCAGCTCAATTTGTTCTGGAGGTAGTCCTATCAGCTGTGTTTGTTTTTGTGTATCCTAGCCACTCACAACTAACACGAGACTTTTTACTAAGGAGTTGCCACCTTTTCTCATAGGCTGCCCCTCCGTCCTTTCGCAGGGCCAGTATAAACCTAGAGGCATCTAGAGACTGAAAGAAAGAACAATATATTTGCCTTCATTAAGTACCTGCAGACCAGCCGGCACATAAAAACATGCGGCCGCTGATTTTAGGGCTCTGCAGGAAGAACCCTTTTGGTGCGCTTTAGCACTTAAACCGGCATTCGGCAATTTCACCGACCTTTATCTGGAGCCTGCTTCCCCTTGCAGGAACCTAGGTGGACCGCCTAGGTGACAGGTGGGCCGCCTAGTTCACGTGACCTTGTGACGTCACCACAACCTGCCCACCGGTTTGCGAGCAAGCTGCAACCTGTGTCTCATAAGCCCCAGCAGTGACAGCACCTGCCATTGCAGGGCAGTAGCGCATCGCTTAACCACTGCACCACTGCGCCATCAGTGGTACCAGTACTCCTAGCGATCTGCGAATGCAGAGAATGACCGCTCCCGCGTATATGGGTATTCACTGACTTTTGTTTCAAAGAAAGAAAGAAAAAAAATTCATTACCATTGCCGCGTCGTACCTTATGCGTTCCCTCCAATTTAAGTGCGCTAGCCCTGAAACCCCCCCCCCCCCCCCCCCTCACCGATTTTGCCTACCTTTGTCTGCAGCTTACTTAACTTTGAAAACCGAGTCTCGAACCGAAACCAAAGTAAAAACTGAAGTGCTAGCGCGTCTCATTCTCTTTTGGCCTAATTACGGTTAATCCTCCGTCACTTTTCTGCATATGCTCCGGGACCAGACGACAGACAATTGCTGTCTTTTTGGAATGGTCCACGATATCATCATCGCAGCACGCACACCCTGACCTATCTTCTGAGCCAGGGCACACTGCCATTTGGTTGATGAAACAAGTCGTTGATCTTCCTTTAGTGTTGTCGTTAATGCCAAGAATAGTTAGAGCATTGGAGTAACGCAGTGAGCTTGTTGACCAGGGCCTGCAGAGTGATTGATGTTCGCGCTAAAACAACTGTTTCCACCTTTTGTTCTTCCCGTATTTTGAGGAATAAAAACCTCTTTAAAAAATGATCCTCACTTTGAACGCACATAAGAAAACAAACCACAACTGATGATCTCAACAGTATCAACACCTCGTGTTTAAAAGGTAATTTTAATCATTTCACTTCTTTCATTCCAAGCACAATCAAGGAGTTTCACTCACACCAGATACTACACCGCGTGCACGACTCATCCCTTGAGCTGGATGCCAGAGCCTTACTCTTGATTCAATTCTAATGAAAATGCTACTGAAAAAAGAAATCGTAGTTTTTCAAACTGAAGCGAGAACACAATCTGATTACGAACCGCAAGATGGTTACGAATGTTACACAGCAAACGAAATCGGTACTCGAGAGCATAAGTCACATGGCAACAGGAGACGACGAGCGAATGCCTTCTGTGGAGAAAAACTCTGATTTTGGTTTCCCAACGTGTCTTTTGCATTCTTAGTGAGCCGTTAATTTTACTGGCTCTTCTTAGGAGCTCTCCTATGATCCATATGCTGTGAAAGCTGTATTCGGTTTGTGATTCGATTTTTTTTACTTTCGCGAGTTGTATAGTGACTTGTATCAAAAACTCTACTTCGCATGCAATGTACTCTCTACAGAACGCGCGGCAATTTTTTCCGCAGGAACACCCCGCTGGACATTCACGTATGCGACGGTGTCTACTGGACTGGTACCAGTAGCCGCCATGTGCCCTTCTCTCCGGGGTTCGTTGCTTCACGGCTGCCACCAGTGTGCGACTTCCAGACCGATCACGTAGCCCACCCGCAGTGACCACAGCGTCTCCCATCTTGCGCACCTCCGCGCTTGCCTCTCGCAAACACATCTACGCGGTGAGTCACTCTACTTCTCACCCGACAACAGGATGCGTACCCTAAGGGCAACGTTAATTCGTGCACGTTGCGAACATGGAATGCGGGAGGTTGGAATCTCGCTGCCTTTTTCACTGTTCTTGGCAGGAACACATTCCTACGCGTTTGCTCTTCTCCGCCACAATCATTGTTTCAAGCATGAGAAGAAAAAAAAAGGCGGTGTTTGGATAAAGCGAATCTGGAAACTTACCTGCGAAACTGCATAGCACAGAGAAATGACGCTCTATGAGAAATATGCCCGTGTGGTATATTGTTCATGAACTGCCCGCCACTCCTGATGAATCGAGGAATGCGTTGCTTAGCTGGAATTTGCCGTTATGAAGTGACACCAACCAGGATCTCCGGTCGAAATAATGATTCGGTTTATGGGGGTTTAACGTCCCAAAGCGACTAAGGCTATGAGAGACGCCGTAGTGGAGGGCTCCGGAAATTTCGACCACCTGGGGTTCTTTAACGTGCACTGACATCGCACAGTACACGGGCCTCTAGAATTTCTCCTCCAAAGAAAATCCAGCCGCCGCGGCCGGGATCGAACCCGCGTCTTTTGGGTCAGCAGCCGAGCACCATAACCACTCAACCACCGCGGCGGCCGGTCGAAATAATGACTCCGGTAGGCTTTCAGCATTCCAATATAGGTAGCTCGAAAGAAATTCCTATCAGAAATAGAAGCAGCGACTTTCTAAGGTTTGTATTACGGAAAGTTGAGAAATACCGCAATTCCTCTTCGAAGAAGAGTGCTTTAACCGCGGCATTCTGGTTTAACCGATGAGCTGTCATTCAAGGTGAAAGTACCATAGCTGACGTGGTGGCCTTTCCTATTGTTCGAGTGCTACATGTGGCAGGCAAACTGAGATAAGTTGCGAAAAAAAAATTCACTTAGTTTGAACCCTTACCGAGGAAGAAAGAGCACCTGAAAAGTAACTTTTTAAGCGGTAATATCTGTGGTCTTGTCTTGTGGTCTATGTATCTCCTCTGTCGCCCCTGTTTCGTATGCGTTGCCAGATTTCATGAGGTTTTTAGGCGAAACGTAAATACAGGACCAGACAGCGTCTGTGTAAGCACTGTACAATGCAACATTTAGGGCTACCAATAGTGTTCTTCATGTTAAACGACTCGAGTGTTTGAACCCTACTCAAGAGCACTACGTTTAGGTTTAATTATTTATTTATTCAAAGTACCCCTAAAGGCCTTCGAAGACAAGTGCTAGGCTATAGCATAGGGACGTTAATACACTGCAGTTGCTGCCCGGCTCTGCTAGTGCTGACAGCGCCATCTACAAGTGCCTGCGACGCTGACTACACCGCCACAAGTGCTTCTTTCGCGCCTCAGAGATCGTGAAGTCTCCGCACAGTGCACGAGGCGAGAGAGAGAAGAAGACAGGTGGGCAGACTTCGCAGCTGCCGCAGAGCATGCGTCGCTCGTGTGGAAACACCGTTTAGACATGCTGTCTGGATTGTCTCGTCCCCAGTCTTCCCCTGACTGCTCAGTTACGTGCTGCCTTTACGAAATCGTGTCCTGTGATCGATGTGTGTTCTGGTAGGTCAATTAACGTTCGGGCGCACGTTCGCGATTATTCGCCGAGGCTCCTTTTTTTTGCCAGCAAGCAGCCAAGTTTTGTTTCAGATTTTTTAAGGAGCGTCAAAGCTGTATAGAAGAGCATCACGCGGACTTCCATAGTGCGGGGTCAACGGAGAAACTACTGATGCCCGAAGGATTAGCCAACAAGCTTTTACGCTTCGCAGACATCAAGGGCAAGCAGAAGCAGTCCAAGGGCTGTACCGATAGTCTGTAGTTCTCGAAATTCGCATGTGTACAGAACCCGCTGTGGAAGTTTGCGTGTCATCAGCAAGTTGCAGGTTCTGCAGAGGGCTTAAACTAACTGCACCAAAATTTTTGAAAAAGAAACTAACTAAACGTAACTAAACGTGAAAAAGAATTTCTGGATGTTACGAAGAGTGAGTGAAATAATTTTAATTTTGTGATTATTTACACGAGAAACAAGGCGGATTATTTTCAGTTGCGGGAAATTGATGAGTTTTTACGGCAGTGAAGTGTAAAAGCGAAAAAAAACTTGAGGATTTAAGCTCGGAACTTTAGGGTATGATTCGATAGCGTTAATGAGCCCCTTCAGCGGTCTGGAGTCCTCTTAGCTTATCACTTCACTTAAATTCTGCCCGTATGCCCATATGTGAGGAATTGGTCCTTCTCTTCTTTACATTCGTATATAGAACGCAGCCGTCATACCACTCCCAGCTTAGTGTTTGAGCGATGCGTCACTGCCACGGCAGGTGACTGGTGTTTCGAACAGAGCCACCGGTGAGGCTTATGAGACTAAGGCTGGTCTTCGCGAACAACCTCTCATGACGAATAATTAATTCAGCTACCACCTGCTTCGGTGGGCAGGCTGTCATGACGAAACAAGGTCACGTGGCTTAGGTGACACGTGGGCAAACTCGTTTTTCACTCACAACGGCGGCACCGATGACGACGTCGGATTTTCTGCAGAACATAATGATATCGCGTTAATATGTTCTCAGCTTCGAAATTTCAATAGCTTCAGCTTCGTAGCTGATGATGCTCTCGGTTCGGCATCCCGCTTCTGCCTGCCATGGCCGCCCCAACTTGGCTCAGCTGAATATGAATGCGTGAATGCAGAAGCGTCATCTCATCCCTCTGATCTAAGTAGGTTTATACAAAGTAAAGAATGCTGCATCTTGTGCGACGTCACAGTCGCCAACATAGCTTTTAATCCTATTTTGCAATTTCCGCCGTCTAAGTTTTTACCGATGTTAGATGCCACACCCATTTTAATTCCGGCTCAAACGGCTAATTAGCCATCCCAAAAGACGAAAGCTCTTGCCTCTGTCTTGTCTCTAATATACCACAGGGAAAGAGCTTTGCTTACCCGGCTCATAGGCCGGGTTTGAAGAGACTTTACGTTAGTGCAAAAGACGCATGGATGTTCAGCCTTATAATTAGATTTATCATAAAGGGTCTTGCTGTTAAGAGCTGCGCCGACCACAAAGGGATGGCAAATTATTGGCATAATGTTGGAAAGTGGTCAGAGGAAGATGAAAACCTTGTTTAACAATTTGCGTATGAGAAAACCTATCCCTAGGGTCTCTATAATCTCAGAAATAAGCAAATAAGTGATGAAGTGATGAAGGCATCACCAGCTAATAAAGTGACTTTCACTCATGAGGTACAATGGCGACGGATCCCGTATTAGCTGTTTACTCGTTATACTGCGCATTTTCGATGCCCTTGGGCGTGGACGTACAGCTGAGAGGAGCGATTCAACAAACGAGCAAAAATACAGTGAAACACTGCTATCTCGGTGCTGGAAACTGCAACGGTTTATTGAAGAAACGAACTCATAGTTCAACACGATGGGCAAAGAACCGAAACAACCGCAAAGCTCAGAGCAGCTGAATGCGCAAAGCGATGCGGAAAGCAAAGGAGGAAGCCTCAGGTCATGGAGAGTGAACATCAGTCATAGAGGATAGACGACTAGAAGATTCGGCCTAGTAATCTGCGCTGGACGTATAGTGCTGTGGTATAAAATGGCAAAGCAAAAATAACCGAAGCAGCATCGAGGTCATCTCAACAGCAACAAAAAAGAAAGGAACGCGGGAAAATATTTCTGCGGAAAAACCATGCCAGCGGTAGACGAGATATCTGCCGGAAGATGGTTTCAGGTCGTACTATGCATGCAGGAGAAATGGATAAAAAAGATTTCTCTGGCAGCGAATGCTTCCAGCGTTCTGTTGGTGGTCGTCGCGAGAGAAGGGACATATGCTTTATGAAATGCACCTGCTTCGTAAAGATGAATGATGGCACATCCTTTGGAGATGCACAGCCCCAGAACGCAAAAAAAGTACTTTCTGTGCATTGGAAAATCTCGGGAATCGCAAACTCTTCAGTATTGATCATATGTCGTCTAGTCGTTTTGGTTAGGCAACGATAGAATGGTTTAACGACTGGAAAGATAAAGTTACAGATTTCTTATTCTGTTTTGTGGTATATGTCGGACTCGCAACTGCAGGTGTTTTTTCCCAATCCGTAATCTATCTACAAGCGAAACGTGCATTAAAGAAATATTTTTGTGCGATCAAAGCGCAGCGTGCTACACCAGTACAGAGCAGCATCTGGTGAAAAATGAGGCTTAAAGATGTCATGAGGCTGGAAAACTTGTGATTGGGCAGGAGGCATACGTTGATGTCACTGTAACGTGTCAGGTGCTTCGCAACAGCCAACAAAAAAGACCGTGGTTTGGCCATTTAATGCTGATGGGGTCTGAGGAGTTTAAACTTTCTGCAACGAGGCGAATAAGGAGTCACCACTCTTTCCACGATTGCTTAGATTTTGTTTATGCTGTTATCTGTGACTTCGCTGGTATACATGTACGACCTGTCAAATATGTAATCCGTGAAATTGCCCTGGTTCTAGTTCACATTTATAACCTATGTTTAACTTCAGGTGTATTTCCTTCACAAATGAAGGTTGCTAGAGTGATGGCAATCTACAAGAAAGGCGACAGGTTGGATATGAAAAATTACCACCCTATATCTGTTCTGCCTGTTTTTTCAAAGGGATTGGAGAAAATAATGTTTAATAGGTTATGTTCTTTCTGCAACAAACATGACCTAATAGACAAATCACAGTGCGGTTTTCAAAAACACAAATCCACAGAACTTGCCCTTTTAGACCAAAAAGAATATATCCTCCGAAGTTTCGAAGAGAAATTACTTACTGTAGGTATATTTGTGGATTTCAATCAGGCCTTCGACCATGTTAACCACCGAATTTTGCTCGAGAAGCTTGAAACCTGCGGCATCAGAGGTCTACCTTTGCAATAAATGAAGTCCTACCGAGACAAAAGGCGTCGGTTTGTGCTTTTAAATAATGCAAACTCAAAGCAGAAAGATATTGTGTCCGGCATCCCTCAGGGCAGTATACTTGGGCCCCTGCTTTTTATACTGTACACTAATGATATTGCATCTATTAATCTGAATGCTAACTTTGTAACATACGCTCACGACACTATTATATTTATTTCTTCCCACTCTTACTCTAACTTAATCAGTGCTTCAAATGAAATACTTCACAAACTTGACATCTGGTCAAACGAAAATGCCCTGCATGTAAACTGGACAAAAACTAAAGAAGTCATTTTTCATACAAAGGTTACATATATTCCCGCTAACGACAGCTTAATATTAAACTCGATGAAAATAGAGATTCTTAACAAAATAAAAGTGCTCGGAGTTGTTTTTCAAAGCACACTACAGTGGGATGAATATGTCAATTTTCTGCTGCAGAAGCTTAGCAACATCACTGGCTTATTAAATCGTAATAGATATAACTTACCCACACCAGAAAAGTTATTAGTATATAATTCTTTGTTTCGATCACATGTTCGTTACTGTCATCTTGTCTGGGCAACCACCACTGATGCAAACTGAACTAAACTCTTCCTAATGCAGAAAAAAATTCTCCGAAACATAACTAACGTTTCCTATAAGGAGCACTCAAATCACTTGTTTAAACAGTATAACATAACGCAAGTTTACCTCTTATACAAATGCATGCTGCTGAAAAAAATTCTGTTTTGCCTTTAGGCAAAACAGCACAACACTAAGAGAAATTGCAAATCTGTATGAAAGCGTTCCAGCGTACTCGTACATCACTCGCTCTTCAGATATCTACAATGTTCCTCTTTCTCGAACGAACTATGTACATCACATGCTGTGTAATACACTTCCGAGGCTACTGAATTCCTATCTCGCACAAGGCATAAACATCTGTAATCTCTTGCTAACCGACTTTAAGAAACTTATAAACTCTTGCGCTCAACATACATAATTTCATTGAATTATTTTTTTTCCTCCTGAGCAATTTCTGCCAAGGTTTCTGTATGTATGCGTTTTGTTACACATGTTTGCTTAACACCCACAAAATCATATCTTCAGTTGTGTGTGCGATTAATTGTTGTTTAAATTTGTCATGTTTTTGTTAAATTTAGTAGTTTGTTTAACTTAATAAGCTGGTTCATTTTATCTGTTAAGTGTTGTAAGAAACTGTGCATGTGTTTCCTCTAATGCTGCCAATGTACTGGGACTGAGGGCCTTTCAAGCTACTGTATGCAGCTTTTGCCTCAGTTTCCACCATTTTCTTTAAATGGAAAATAAATCAAATCAAATCAAATCATTTACAAAACCGTCCTACTTTCGAAGGTCTTCTTATGCTATATGAGCGCTACAATATGTGTAGTGAGCTTGAATTCAAAATTTGTCGCTGTTAACTAGTTAGATAACAGCAAATAAGTCAGAAGCATGTCTTACCTACTAGAACTCTGCCATCGGATCTCATTCACATGTTCTTCAAGCCATTAGTTCATTTGTGTGGTGGACACAAGCACCAGTTACGCTAATTTAATGTAGTTTGCGATGCCGGGTTTTCGTCTGCTAAAGCAGTATTCTTGGGTTGCAACCTAGCAGTACAGTCGTGCCCCGTTAATACAACACCCTTTAATACAACACCAGTTAATACGGACAACTCGAATTATGGAAAATGTTTCTGGGGACCAAACTTTTTCAGTCCATTTACGTCTCCCTAATGTGGAAACTCGCTATCCGGACAATGTGCAGGGGTAAAATACACGGAGCCCATTGGGCCATGTGCGTTTTGTCGCGGTGTTATGGAGAGCGATCAGGACAAAATCTCTACTACCGCGACTATATGTTGCATTTTCTGCATTTTGAGTGCAGGTTACCAGAGCAATGCACTGTAAAAGTGCAAACGAATATTTGTGGCCCTATTCTTTTATTTCATGCTTTAGAGTGCAAAATTGCCGAGTCGATGCCCCTTCATTTGCCGTATTGCATGAATGGCTGTGGAGAAAACTCTCTGCAGTTTGCGCTACCTAGAATGCCTAATTGAGCAGGTCTCAGCCGACTGATTCTTGGGGTCGCATAATGTGAACAGTCGTAGCAGGAGTTAAGTCATCATGAGACGCAGTAAAGCGTATCATGCATAAACTACGCGCGTGAAGCTACTCTTCATTATTTCAGTCATAATGCCGACCAGGATAATGGGTTCGGAGCTCCAAAATTGTGTCGAATTTCGACTTTTCTGACCATCGCTGTGAACAGAAGCAGACCGTAATCATAACCGCCGCCGCGGTGGCTCAGTGGTTATGGTGCTCGGCTGCTGACCCGAAAGACGTGGGTTCGATCCCGGCCGCGGCGGTTGAATTTCTTTGGATGAGAAATTCTAGAGGTCCGTGTGCTGTGCGATGTCAGTGCACTTAAAGAACCCCAGGTGGTCGAGATTTCCGGAGCCCTCCACTACGGCGTCTCTCATAGCCTTAGTCGCTCTGGGACGTTAAACCCCATAAACCAACCTAAACCAAACCGTAATCATAACCTGTCTTTTTTCCTGAATATTTTTTTCTTCGCCATTCGTTATTACAGACGGCCCGCTGTATGCACAATTTTGCTCTGGAACTAAAGTTTCCATGTTAACGAGGCATGACTGTATTACATTTTCTGTTCCTATTAGGGCCTTCATAAATAATAAAGCTTGTGAAGCTAAAATCTGCAACTCATGAAACTTTCCGTTTTATCCCAAGACAGGAATTTACATTTTATCTCCCACGTACGTAACATGACCAGTAATACTTAGCAACATGCATTACCGCTTCGATCATCATTATACGAGGTCTGTTAGAAAAGTATCCGACTTTATTTTTTTTTGCGAACACCTGATGGATATGAAACAAGCGCGCTTACAGCAGTCAACCTTGAACCCTCGGGCGCATGCACGAATTTTTTCCCGCCTGCCGATAGCGTCAGTCGCTGGCAAGCAGCGTTTGAGTGAGGCAGTGCGCAGTGCTCTCGTCGGTTTTTTGTTGCAAGGAAAATGGCGGAGCGAGAGGAGCAGCGCTACTACCTCAAATTTTGCCAGAAACTTGGCGATAGCCAAGTGGAAACCATTCGAAATGTTCAGACGGCTTTCGGTGATGATGCTATGAGCAGCACACAGATTACACAGTGGAGCAACTGGTTTAAAGACGGCCGCACATCCGTGGAGAGAGAGCCACGCTCCGGTCGGCCATCAACATGCCGAAATGACCAGGTAATTGCCGAAGTGAACGCTGTGGTGATGCGAGACTGTTGTGTGACTATCCGAGAAATTGCGGGAGAGGTGGACATCAGCAATTTTTCTGCACATTCCATTATCACCGAAGATTTGGCCATGGAGAGAGTGGCAGCGAAATTCGTGCCGAAGCTGCTGACAGTGGAGAAAAAGCAGCTTCGTGTTGAAGTCTCAAAGGAGATGCTGGATTCCACAAACAGTTACCCTGACTTCACCTACGCCGTAATCACTAGTGACGAGTCTTGGGTGTACGGGTACGACCCGGAAACCAAATCACAGTCGTCACAGAGGACGCATTCCACCTCTCCACCTTTCCCTCATTAAAATTCCTTTCTCTCCTCTCTCGCATTCCACGTCATCAAGACCAAAGAAGGCCCGCCAAGTGCGCAGCAATGTCATAGTGATGCTGACTGCTTTTTTGACTCCCTCTGTGTGGCACACCACGAGTACGCACCCCACAGGGTCAAAGAATGACTAAAGAGTAACAGAGATGTCCTCCATCGCCTACGTGGCGCTGTGCGGCGCAAGAGACTGGAATTGAGGTCAACAAGAAATTGGCGCATCCCTCGCGGCATTGCTCCTGCACATTCCTCGCATTTGATTCAGACTTTTCTGGCGAAAAACCAGACTCCTGTAGTTCAACAGGCTCCTTACTCTCCTGATATGTCCCCCTACGACTTCTGGCTGTTTCCTAAAATCAAGAGGCCATTGAAAGGAGCGCGATTTCAGAAAAGAAAGGACATTATGGCTGTAACGACAGCAGAGCTAAATTCCATTCCGAAAAGGGCCTTTTCGGAATACTTCCAACAATGGCAGCACCGCTGGGAGATGTATAGGGAGCCCCAAGGAGACTAATTTGAAGGTTATTGGGTTTCTAACGCTCCAGTTATGCCAGTTTTTTTTCTTCGGCCAAAGGTCGGATACTTTTCTAACAGACCTCGTATACTCACAATACTGACTTGCTGACCATAAAATTCCGTCATAAATCCGTTCCTGAAGCATGAAGTTTCTCGCATAAGTGTCGTCCATACTATCACCATACGGCAAATTTTCGTTTACCCTGCACAGTATGCCAATTAACGTTTGCGTGAAGTTTTTAATTCAAAGAAAAAAAAACTGAAAAAATATCCTCTTTAACTACAGAGATGTTTCCTGTTAAGACCAATGAAATAACAAGGTTAGGTGACAAAACAACCCGCAAGAGTGGGCTAGAAATCAGAGCGCCCCGATAAGGTACAGCAAAATGCACCGGAGGGCTAGAAACTAAACCAACCAATGCCGGGTCTGTCGTAGAACGTTAGTACGCGGCTGCGCTGCACTTTCTCGCGAGGAAGCGTCGCCCGAAAGGCCTTCGCCAATCGGAGAGCGAAAGCACCTCCTTTTCTCTTCCCTTTCGCCGCTCTGATAAGCCCGCTTCTTCCCTGCGTCCATTCTGACCGGCTGCTTGCCCGAGTCGGGCACCCTAGAAAATTGAGTTCTGTGAACATCAAGAACGGCAAGGGTATCGGCTGTGATCCGTTCGGGGGTGTTGCTTGAGTTTGTGGCTCCGTTCGGAGTTCTTTTGTTCGTGTCCACCTCCTCTCTCTCTAGCACTCTCTCATCCTCTGTTCCGGTCGACATTTCGGACCGCGGTTCGGATCACAATCTCTTGCCGGGCCGCCCGCGTACAGTAATCTAAAACACACGCGGAGACGGTACGGGGACGAACCCGCTTTAGTGATGTCGGGGGTGAAGCGTATTCTTTGGTGTCTTTCATTTAGTTTACTCCTTTTGCCTACGCATTCTTAAAGTTCTCGAGATTCTTTTCTTGGCTTATGCACATCTGATTGCGAAAGGTGGTCGATGCCGCCTTTATTACGAGTGTAGGGCGGACGCCGAAGCCTGGCAACGGACCTTTGGCGCCGGAATCCATAAGATTTAAAATTGAAGGTTTCTGGGACTACTTTCTACCTCCTCGTTTTTTCTGTCAACTCTCTTCTCGGTTATAGGTTGAATTCGCGTTTCCTCCGTTGCCACTTGATTAATATATCCACAAGTTTCCGAACTGCTTTTCTTTTCACTGCTGCAGCAAAGCTTATTAGGCTGCTAGTAGTTCGAGCACCGCGTTAGTTGTTGTATACGATTTCAAGCGGTCCGAAATAAACTTTTGTAAAGTAAGTTCATCATTAATGTCCAGCTCTTATGAGATCGTCGCAGGCTTTCGCGACGGCGTCGAAACGAGGTTACCGGATAATGGTTGTCACCACACTCCGGCCATTTAAGCGCGACAGAAAAGCGCGGCAAAATGCATCCGGCCAGCTCTTCTACCTCGATGGGTGATGCAGACGGTACTTTTAAACGCACTGCCCAAGCACAGGCTCAGCGACGCCGATGTCAGGATACAGTCGTACGCGCAGCGTAAGCAGAAGCGTCTGTATAAACGCGACGCGAATGCTGTCGTATAGAGCGGCAGAACTAAGCGAGTCGAACGTGATGACGCCCGCAGGCCGAGCAAAGAGGGGGGCTATGCGAGTGCTACTCAAAACGCGGAAAAGTGAATCCGTCCAGTGAGTCAAAAGCAGCTGCTACACGCGCAGCGAGAAGAGCTGCGTTCATAATCGCATTGCCTGCGAGGTATACTGCTGGAAGATCTTCAGGATACAAAGGGTGGATGCTGCGGTCTCCTCTGGGTGAAAAGAAATTGTGGAAAAACGCCTCATTTTATCCAGCTTCTGTCTGCGCTCTTCCCCGTAATTCTTTGGGAAAGAAGAATTAACTCCGTCTGCAACTAACTGCGTAGATTCGTGTGCCCAAAATATAGAGAAAGTGTATTCTTTCTCCACATTTATAAATGCGCTCATGTTTAGAAACTTTTCTCAGCCATATTATTGTCTCGAGATTCATCTCCACGCCGACTCCCAAGAGAGGACGACGACATCGCGATTCGAAATGCGAGAAGAATTCGTCGCGACGGAATGCTGCATTACGCATTCCATGCCCGCCGAATTTTGGCGCCCGGTCAATATCTTCAGCACGCTGAAACGAAGCGATACGGGACGCGCCCCGTCTTGCTCCTGAGCGAGGCTGGCGCTGGCAGGATGCAATGCTGTCCGATGGAAACGGAAGCGTTGTTTCACAGTTTGCCTCCTTCGCGTCTACTACATCGTCTTCTCACTTTTAACATGCTTCACATTTCTTCCTTTATTCTCGAAGACCGCGCACAAAACTTGGCTCGTAGAAGTGGAAAAGTTGCGGGAGGCGGAGAAAGTATTGTGCGTGGTCGAAGAGTCGGAAAGTTAGCCAGCGCTGTGCGTACACCACTGCAGCTGCGTATAGTGTCCGCGCTTTTAAAGCTGGTGCTTTGACATTTCTTCTAGGTCATTCTGAGGGTGTCTGTGTTTAGCACCGACGTTATTTGCCTGCGCCTCTCTGCAGGAATAAGGGTTAAATTTATGCTACGGGCATACGGCTGAAAAAAATAAAATAAAAACAGAACGGCCATGCAGCTAATTGCATCGCTGTTTATAACTTTTCCCTAGCCACTCCGGAAATGCTTAATGTACGCTCACAGCCTAACGCGAACATCGTTTTTAAGTAGAGCGCCATGTTTCACATTTTAATGTTCAGCTGTAGTGAGGAATTAGCATAATTTATGCTTCCACATAAAGGATCTAGTGTTGAGTGAATCATTTGCCTCTCACATTATTGGGAGCAGTGAAGAAGCAGCCAGGGGAACTGCTGACGCGATCGTTGCATGACGCTTACCACATTTGTATCTATCAAGCACAAGTGGCAGCTTAGCCGGATAGATCCGTAGTGGACATCCGGCAGGGACAAGGGGTGAATTATCACGTGGAGCTGGAAAATGTAAAAATTGCGTTAACAGCACGGCTGTGTTGCCTGGAAAACGAGAGTAATCTCTTCGAATTTGACGGTAACACACTCATCTTCCGAAAAAGTGATATCACACCACCAAAACCTAGTCGATCACCGCTGTAGAAAACAATTTGCCGGCTGGGTATATGTGAAGCGATGCGATCTGTATTGCCCTGGTTTTTTACTTGGCCGTCAGGCCCAGTGGTATGCACAAGCAAGGCAAGCAAGGAAAATCTCTGGGTACTTGTCGCAGTAGTGCGGCGAAGGATCAACACTAAAGCTGCTTTGCGAAGTTACCGATGACATGATGGCGCAACACACAACGTTTCGTAATTCTTGTTAGTAGTTGGCCTTAGAAACTTTAGGCTTCAATCAACAAAAGGGCTAGGCTGGCTTTCGTAAAGCCTACTCTACAATAGACATATTCACACTTTTATTCACACATAGTCACACATAACCGGCCCATATATACACAGGAATTAACCAGAGTCAGTAAATTTTCCTGACTATCAGATAATAGTAAAAAATCGTCCGCACACGTTAAATTGGAGAGCGGCTCCTCTACGACCATTCCTCATAATCTGCACGATATATAACTTCGGTTACTTTCATGTAGCTTTCTTTCCATCTATATCATATAAATCATGAACAGCAGTGGTGATAGAGGAATACCATGCCTTAATCCTTTGCGTACCTCGACAGTTGTCGTACTGCTTATTCTTTCTCATGCAATTTTAGATATATTATCTCAGTATCATTCTTTACGAAAATTAATTTTCTCACGAATGATACCTTTATATTTGGGTATGATGTTCTCTATTTACGTTGCCATGCGCACCGCTTATGTCCAGGAAGGCTAATACAGACGCCTGTTTTCCGGCCTCTTTTAACACTACCTTTTGCTGGGCTAGTTGGTGTGACGTTATGTTCAGGAAAGTAAAAACAGCGCAAAATTTTACACAAACCACACAGAAAGACGGACAGGACGGACTGTTGGAGTCCGCGCCTGTCCTGTCCGTCTTTCTGCGTGGTTTGTGTAAAATTTAGCGCTGTTCTTACTTTTCTGAACACGATTTTCCGACTTATTAAGGCGGAAGCCTTTAATGTCCCATCGTTGTAAGCAGGAGTTGTCGATAGAAATGTCACGCTTTTCAATTGGTCGAAATGGTCGTGACGTCACAGTGCGCGAACTTCAAACAGGGCCAATTGTACTTTGGCTAGTAACCATGCAACCAATTAAAGGGATCGTATAGTGATGCTCCAAGTAAGTGGGAATGAGTTCAGTTAATTGCTTAATCACTCATTAAGCCTAATTAACCTTTCTAATCAGGCCAGATAAATAAATAAAACCGAGTAGGAAATTGGTTGAGTTCAGGAATCGAACCCAGGTCTCCGGAGTGCGTGACGAGCGTGCTAACCACTCCGCCATGCCAGTTCGATCGTTTGGAATGAACTCCCATCTTCCTCCCTTCCCGTTACGGCGAGGTTCAGGTGTCCACCGAGGTATGCGAGATAGATACATTTACTTTCCTCAAAAATCAATTTACCGACGAGCAAGGCGTAGAACCGAACGGGCGATGGCGTTCTGTGGACTCCCTGGCAGCGTTGCAAGACGCTATCGCGTTCCACTCTTAGAGGCGAAGCTTGGTTTGGTTTGGTTTGTGGGGTTTAACGTCCCAAAGCGACTAAGGTTATGAGAGACGCCGTAGTGGAGGGCTCCGGAAATTTCGACCACCTGGGGTTCTTATCTTAACAACACATCAGTGACACAAGCAGCAACACCGCGCTTAAGGCTTTCGCCTCACCGCACTTTAGGTCAACAAAGTGCCCCCCTGAATTTTTTCTATGCACTGGGTAAGCACGAACAGGGTATCATTTACGGGTCTACTGCTTCATAAGCTCTGCCTAGTCGCGCCATCTGGTTTTAGAACGGGGGCCATTTTTTTCTTTTTTTCAACAAACCGACGCTCCTCTTTAGGCCTAAAAGTGGCAGAATGGTCAGTTTAAAAAAATGAATACAAGAAATTTTTTGCTCTTCCTATTTGTTATAGAGGATATGGGACGAAGCGAATGCCTGGCGCTCCGTTAATGGGCAGTGAACGCGCTGATAGCGGCGGTAACGACGACGAATTGAGTCCGAAGCGAGGGGTGCTGCTTCGAAGGGCGGCGCCATTTTGGAAAATATTTATTAGCGTGCGCTATAGTCACGCATGCTGAATGCGGGAAATTGCGTGCGTATACCGCCAGCGTATGGTGAGGCTTGGCTTGAAATAGCGTTTGGCACATGTACATTACGAAGCACTCTATTTTTTCAGCATGCGTTATCCCATATGCCCATTTTATATTGGAACTACATTCTTCAGTGTCAGAACGTCGCCTCTGCACTAATCACAGCTTTGGTAGTGCTGAAAGAAACTACTGGGATGGAGTATAAGAGCTGAACTCTAAAAAAAAAGTGTTCTCGCAAGCAGGGCGCCCTAGATGAACACTACGTGCTGCACCACGGGCGAATGGCAGCGAGAACAAGAAAAGTTGAGAAGAGAAAAGAAAAGAATATCTTCAATATTGGGGACAGGTTGGAGACGCTGTTCACCGAAGGGCTCGCACGCTGAGGGAACACAGCAGGGAGGCTAGACTGGGAAGTTCTTCGTTATTCTACGGCGGTGCACTGTCACGATCAGAAACTTTCAAAACAGGCGACGCGATGAATGTGAATTTTTTCGCAAATAGCGCATTCTTCCTGGGATAACACTGTGTTGTCTGCACCAAGGTGACCTCGAGGTAGAGCATCCTCTGCGCATTCGGGAGGCTCTGGGTTCGATCCTTAGTGCCTTCGGGTACCCACCGGTTTTCTAGCGGGTACAAGATTTCCCTCGGCCTAGTGCTCGGCTTTTCTTCGGTGAAACGCTTGGTAAAAGGGTCTTGGACCAAAGGGTTACTTGACGGCAGAACGAACCACTCGCAAGACTGTCGCAAGAATGGCTGACTGCTTTGTATTTATTTTCTGGCTTCAAGTTAACGTGTTTCTATAACCGGGCATTATTACGTCTCGAACCTGCAGTCAAATGGACACTATGGATGTTTTGCTCGCCTTCTTTATAGAGCTACCTGTGCCATTGAAATTTACAGTGCTCAAACGAGATGGATGGAAGAAACGCGAAGTCCACAGAAATCAAATTTTCTGTGTGCACGACATTTTGTCCTCCGTCTAGAGCACTTCGCCTTTGGAAGTTCAAAATAGTAACAGACTGTTTCTACGGGTTGTTTACGCTCTGCGCTGAGCCAGCTCTTTAATTTTGTGAGGAATTCGTTGTTTACAGTAGTCTGCATATAGTTTCCTCTTCGCGCTGTTTAATCTAGGTCCCCGTTGTTTGGGAGAGTCGTGCCCCTTGTTGCCTCGCAGTCGCTTCGGCCACGACGGTTTGTACCGGCCACTTCTCAAAGGCTTCCCTTGAGCGAAAACTAACATCGCACATGCTGTCCTGATTTGTCTTGTGCAATTCCAAGCCATTATAAAAAGCCCACCCGAGCACCCACAAGAAACCTCACTTCCAGGTCAGTCGCGCCATACGCTGCCACCTAGACAAAAAAGCCGGCCACTGCCTCTATCTATAAACTGCAAAATGGTTTGGAAAGAATGAAAGACCATAAGGGGATAGCGCTAGGCAAGTTCGCGCCACGAACTTAGAGTGAATGTGCGTCTGTATTGGGGCTTGTTTTCTTTTTACAGTTATGTATGTTGACCAACGTCGCAACCTACTGTATGGCTATTATGAACAGGAGGGATAACCCCTTGCGGCATCTGAGAAAAACACACAATGCTACACAAGTAACGACGGTTCAAAGGGCCTGACACCCGGAACGGTTTGCCGCCAGTGCTCCTGCGCAATTCTACACTGTGGGCGGCAAAAAATGACTAGAGCGTATTTAATAATGACCATGGACGTTACTTTTCCAGAATAGAGAATTTGCGAATTCGTACAAATATAACGAGCCGTTACCTTAGAGTACGACCAGTAAGGATCATTAGGTGGTTCTTGAAATTATTTACGCAAAGATCGCGCCATCGCCTCCAAGCATAACGATATGGCTATTGTGTTTATATTTCGTTATGGAAGAATGACAGTGAGTGCCTCATGATCTGAAAAATATAAGGAACGTAGAGCGGAGATCAACTGGTCGCCTCTCTTTTTTTATTCATAGAAAACTAGGTATGGGATTTTTCTTTAGTTTACTCTGTGCCTCCCTGGGCTTTAAATGCGATTTGGCCTAATCAACCACGTGAAAACTTGTGCGATGCTTCTGCCGGCACGTCAACCCTTAAAACGACACTAAGAACAAATTGAAGTTGCCCTTTATCTAGATATTAGCGCACCATAACAACAAAAAGACTGTTTTCACTGAAAAACGAGCTTTCACAAGGGCAAAGGGCAAAAAAAAATTTTATACAGGTGACTCCTTTACCGGCCGATTTCGCAAGAAAACTGCGGTGCGCCGACACTGGTTTTAGAACGCACATCTCATAGCCTTAGTGACACCGCCATTCACTTCAATACGATGAAAACGGCGTCCTTTATGGGGCATGCGCCACGTGTTTGAATCGAGTGACGGGAAAGGTTTAAATTTCATTATCTCAGCAATAAATGCGTCTTGCTCTAAAACAGATGTCAACATATTCAGAAATAGGCATAGCATTGATTTTTGCCTGGACGACGAAGAAACTTTAAAGAAGAGAGTTAAAAAATACGTGCCGTTGCCCTCAGTGCTCCTCTGAGCTCAATGTGCGTAGCGATACCCCGCGAGCTGAACTTCGACCAGACTCTTTGCTTTCGACAGCAAAACTTGTCCGTTGATTTTCTGAATTATTTAAAATCAACGCCTCAACTTATCATTAACATTGTCAACCTGTCGCTTAGCGCACATACCTCCTGCCCACATAAAGGCACTCTGATTCAGTGGACCCGTGATTTCGCGATTTCCATTCTTTATTGTAGTCATTACGTGCATCCGTTCGCTAGCTGTGATTTCCTCTGACCACAAAAATTAGCAACTAATCTTCGCCTCTGTGGCTTTTTATCAGAGCCTTTGTGACGGATTTGTTCGGGTTGCTTTTTTTATCGTTTCTCCCAAATACTCTACCTCACTGAAAACTGTATATACCAGCCACTTTTATAAGTCCTAAAATGCACACAGCATTTGCACAGGCATTTTTCATACTTATGAGCTCTGAACACTTAAACTAGATTGAAGTTTCTATGATTTTTTTTTCTATTCTGCGCTTGCACTTACCTCGTATGCACCTGTCCCGTCAACACGTCTTAAACTGACAGCTATTTTTCGACGCGTGATTTGGCCAAAATAACACAAGTATTCGTAAAGTAGAAACTCAGAATGAGCAAAAGTGAGTTATTACAATTTTCAGGATAAGGAAAAGATAGCTTAGAGGACAGAGAGATTTGTTGCCTCGTTTAGCGGTTGATGCGAAAGCGAAGCGGGTACAAATTTTTCACCGCACAGCTCGCTTTTTTTCTGTTTTTTATCATAGCGCCAAGGCTGACTCAAGCAACAAGGTAACGTATGATGCCGATGACTGCCCAAGTACGGTGGAAGTTGCCAATTTTTCACACGCTTCATAGCGCGGAAGTAATAAAGCAATGTTAGCGAGTTGAGGAAAACAATAAAGAGAGAGAAAATGGCCGGGGATAGCGGGAGGGGTACTCGTAAATAAGAAAGTTGAGGTGCCTTTCTGAGTTCCGAAGAGCCATCCGGACGGAGAAGGCGTCACAGGTTGAAAAATGATCGCGGCCTTAGATCGCGAAGTGCGCGAGAAATGGCACGAAGCAGTACGGATGGAAACACTTTAGTCTTTCTTTACTCGTGGCTGAAGCAAACAGCATCGTGTTGCATCGAAAGCTCTTAAAGAATGAAGAGGCAAATTCTTTCTGCACTTTGGCAGCTAGCGTCGTAAATAAATAGCTTTGTCTTCCTGCTGCAGGAGTTACCGTTTTTCGCGAAGGGAGGGTATTCACCAGGAGCCGGTATGCGTTCGTGGAGGGGTGCTCGGATGGTCTGCATCAGCTTGATCGCCTAACTGTGCCATCGTATTAAAGGGTTGTGTCACAATGGGTGGCTGGAGAAACCTGGGCTTATGAGGGCAATTCATTTTATTCTACATTAGGTGTTTTCGACGTCAGGGAAAGGCAGAAACGTTTTTGTTTCGGCCGCTAAACGTATTTCAGTGCTGAGCAGACATGTGTAAACTTTTGAAAGAACATCCAGCTGCAATGACAGCGGCTCTTGAGCGGTGTCAAGAGAGAGGGAGCGGCTGCGCTCAGCGCGAAACTGGTCGACAGGAGAGCGAGCGACAAGAAGTCATAGACAGAAGTATGAGTAAGCGGAGCTCTAACCGTAAGTGTGAAGCTTTTTATAGTAGAGCTATTAGAGATGGAGTGAACGCTGGTAGCTGTATTATGTAAGGAAGAGTGGACCGGTTGAATAAGACTGCAAAATTTTGCGGTTGGATAGCACGGTTCCCTGTTCGTAGACGGAAGCCCTACCTTTCCTCATATAGTTAGCTTGCGTATATAAAATAAACCAACTTACAGTTTCTCGTTATCTTTGTATCTGTTCTCGCTGTCAGCTAGATCATAAAGCTAATCGCTGTGAAAAAGGCGAAGAAGGTGCATTTACTGGCTTGAGTCAGGAGAAGTTCTTCTCCAGCGTAAAAAATGTAGAAGCTTCTTTCTAGTGCAACAAAATACAAATGTAGTGGGATGCTAAAGGTGAAGCACGGCCACTTCTTAAAACAAGTTCTATGCTATTCGGTTACAATACTCAATAAGTTTGCGTTACGTGTCAGCAAAAAGCTGTCTAGACATATAGTTCTATAAAATGTACTTACCGTAACCATATAATACACGCCTTATGAGTTCAGTTTCAGCGTCGACGTGTTCTTCTGAAAATGAACCCGTCTTGGTTTCTATTCGTCGAAGTCTTGAATTTTGCTAAACCAATATGCTACATGATATTCTGGTTTTTATGATCATGTGTGACCGAACGATAGTACTGATCGCCATAGAAGCATTCATCGTGTAGAGGGAAAAATTCATCTGTTTGCGAAACGAATGCTTTGAACATTTCCCATGTATAACACAGAAAATTTTTTCACTTGAGAAGTGAGAGGCTGCGGCAGAATATTTTTCCTATGTCATGAGAAGGCATTCCAACCGCACGCAATTTGTAGAGCTGAATATTTTTGTCACTGACTGCCAGATGCCAGTAGGCGGCTGTAACTTGTCAAACACTCAGTTGCACAGATCGCAAATATTTACGCATAGAAGCAAAAAAAGCGGTCTGGAGTCAGCTTTCAGAACTGTTTAATTGCTCTTCTTGCGTAATTCAAACTTGCTTTTAATTCATTCGAAGTACGGGATTTGATTCGGCAAGAATACTTATATTTGTCATACTGCAGGTTTCGCGTTTTATGCTCAAATGGCGTCACATTGACGTAAGCTTATGAACCAAGAGATTTCCTCCGTCAAAAAAAAAGTTCTTTTCTCTTATTTTTACGTTTTAGGTTTTCTTGGAGGAAGAGCTCTCTATCCTGAATAGAAAACAATCCATCGTGTGCTTTTAAAAACAAGATATTATGCACTGCTTGCGTGCACGGGGAATTTCATTGAACGCTTTCAAAATTCTTAAAATAGGAAGCTCGATATAGAAGAAAAATCATTTCAGGAACGGAGTGTCAGACACAGCAACGTCAGTTCTTATAAAAATCACACAAATTAGATAGTCACTTACCTAAAGTTTACTAATTTACTTTTATCTACTACAGTCCGGTGGTTAGTGCTGATCGTAAGTTGTAACCCTTAGACAAGACGATGCATATCAGCTTTTCAAACGAAAAAAGCGATATTGTCTGAAGGGCTGCAACTTGAGAATATGCGATGCTTTTTTTTTCCGCACAAAATCGGAACTGAGCCTAGGAGGCAGGCAGGGAGTTCAATGCAATTGCAACATCTGCTAGTAATGTGAAATAGCCATTTGGAACAAGCTTTGCTATTCTACGGGCTTTGCTTTCTTTGCTTCGCAACTTGGTTAAAGAAAAAGGCCAGTCATCGCCACTACGTTCCCGTAGTTTTTGACAGCAACTAAGAAGAAAAAAATGCATGCCCTTGAGCAACAGAGCACGCAGTTGGAATTTCGCATCGTAGTTATTATAACGCGCTACTAGCGTACAATGCGTTTGCGCTCACCTACCTGCGCGCCTGATGAACTCAGTTCCGGCGCTCGTCTTTAAGCTTCAGTTTAGTCATGACGAACAAACTCGCCCGAACAGCCACCCAGAATAATTTCGGCTTGGGTCAAAATAAAAAAAAACTGATTTCCTCCTGCTGCAGGGCTTCAAAGAAACATTTTTTATTCGTTTCTAAGGCTGATATAGCATAATTTTGTGTCTAATAACTTGCAGTTGGCACTATCCACCAGAGTGCGCTATCCTAATATAATTTCCACTTTTTGATTAATTAGGTTGTTGACGAGTATTGCTTTGTAAAGCACTCACGCCCGATGCATCTGAGAGTATATAACTGAAATAATTTACTTTTTATTGCAACTCCCTCTTTTTTTTTAGTAATATTCGAAAATTCTCACTAACTTCCGAGGCATTGTTATTATCGCTAATGAATAGAACGATGCAGGCTAACCATGGTGCCCACTGAAAGAAGTGAACAGCCACAGAAACCAAGGAGCATAGGTTACGTCATTTTTTTCTAATTTGTGGTTTTCATCAATGGAAGATTAATAAACGGAAAAGAAAAAACAACTTCATGCCGCCAGTGGGATCCGAAAACACAACCTCCGAATTACGTAAATCGGAGGTAATGGCTTCGGATCTCACCGGCGGTATGTGGCTGTTTTTTCTTCTGCTTTTATTAGTATTCCATTTATGAAAACCACAGATTTAAAAAAAAAAAGAACGTCCCCTATTTCCTTTGGTTTCTGAGGCTGTTCACTTCTCTAATATGTGTAACGAGCCCCTCATTTCCCTTTCCTTGTGTGTTCATGGTTGTCACCAGTTATTCTGGGCGACCATAACAAGGAAACTGTACTTCGTTAAGCGGAGCACAAAAGCGCCTTTCATGCCGCAAGGAAAAAGCCGCTGAGCAGAAGTGATCCGGCAAATAAACAGTGTGTGTCCACAGCGTATGTGTGTTCGCACAAAGCGAGCAAACGACCTCAATAGCCCAGTTCTCCAAATCGCTCCGTCGTGCTGAGGGCAAGACCAAGTCGTTAAACATTCGTGACCTTAGCTCATTCGCCTGCGCTCAGTGTGGCCGTTGAGTTCCCTTGTCTGGTCGTGACCCCATTTTCCTTTTAACGGGAGGGAGGTTCAAGAGAACTTCACTTTTGTTTTCGTTCCGGAAACATCCTTTGCGTTGCTGTTTCTTTTTGTCGCAGAGTATTGTTTTCTTTTCGGCTCAGCCGCGTGAAAACTAAGAAAGTGCCTACAATGGTGGCTGATGTCCTGCGCATTTAGCGAATACGACCAATTTAGCACCAGTTTTAATGGCCGAAGGTTATTTGAAAGGGAAGTACATTATTGATTCTTGTGACCTACCGACAAAACGCAATTTGAGAAAATACAACAGTAATTGTGGAATGGGACTAATCACGTTCCTATTTGTTACCAATCGATTGTGAGGACACCTTCAAACTCCCTGTGGCATGTGGAACACTGAACTCTACTGAACTAATGCTTAACGTCACAAATACTCAAAATGTGTTTCTTCTCTCAGCACCGCGGACAGCAATAAACACATTGTGATTATCAGTCGACTGCATTACGAAAGAGACAAAACTGCAGTAGGTGTGCCGCACATTTTAAGGCTGAACGCAAAGTGCTGGGCGAAATCACAATGTTGTGCGCGCTTTCTAACGCATTTAGAGAATTTTGAAGCGGCCTGTGTGCTGCGTACAAAAATTTCTACCTTGTAAAAACGCCTTTATTCGCTCATCCCTCCAACCGCAAAATGGTACGACCCTCGACACCAGAAAGAAAAACCTAAGGGCTTCTCGGCCGTACATTTATTATTTCACCTGTGTGGTTCGTTCCATTGTACAGTTAGATAGAAATTATTGCTAAATCGACTACCGAGCTTTAGTGAGTGAATTTTGCGTTGCTTGGTAAAATTCGGCTCATCATTTGTCGCTTTTCACTTCCAGGTTCTTGAATGCTGTCCACCGTGATGAGCAGAGACCGTCGAGCATCTGTTACACTGGTAAGATGATTCATTGAGACGAATTAACTCGCTTTTTTCGTTGACCTGTTAATGGTTCTTGCCGACATCGGCTGGAAACTGGATGCTGGGAATAAAAGCAGGCCTTTTAAATTGCTGTGCTCAAAACAGAGCTATTAAATATGTTCTGTCTTAATTCCGCACAAATCAAGTGAAATAAGACTCACAGTAGCCCAGTCCTGGATTTCCCGAAATATGACGCTGCCGTGTCATGGCGGTTTTTTTTTAGCAAAATAACGCATTGAAAATCCTTCTGGCTTACATGCCTGCATTTATAAATCGAACGAATGACGTGTCACTCCGCGTTATTTGGCGATCAATGATATTTCGGTTGTTGGCAAGACTTTTTAAGGTTTTTTAAATATACGAAGATCTAGTAATGAGTGCATCATGCGTAAAGAGCTTCTTACTCACTAACTGTAATCCCTACTCTCCGCTTTTCTTTCAGTCAGTGTCGCCTCCTGCTGTGTAAACGGTCGTTCTTTTCTCGTGCACGAGAAAATCTGAAGTTAAATGGAAACTTGAAGCGGCGTCGTTACATATCCGGTAACATAGTCCTAGGCACGAATGATGGAGAGCGATTGAATTGATTTCAAAGAACAGCAAAGCAGCGCTTTTACTTCTCTTCCAGTAGAAAACCAGGCAGCTGCCACCAGGTATTCTTTCAAGTTGGGAATGCAGCGCGAATTCTAGTCTTTTCTGCGTTTAGATGTCTTAAAGGAAATGTGTTTCGTCCTGCAGTGCAGCCGCCCAGTAAACCAAATGCTGAAGCTGTATTCTTGAATACTATCAGACGACAAAGTGTTGAACCGAGGTGTAAATACCGCTCTCTTATATCTTTCTGCGCAGGTAAAAGAACGTACCTCGGATTCAGTCACTTTGGTTAACCTTACTTTGAAGTCTCAGGCTTCCAATAGCAACGCATAAGAGTGGGCCGGAAAACATTCAGCGATCCTTCATTTTCTAGTAATATTTTCCTCCGAATATACTACATGTGCCAGAACATTGTGTGGTGTTGCTGTCTTGTTTCTTCGCCTGCTCTGTGCAGTAACTCCGTACCATTGGCCTTCGATCCATTATTCATCTTTTGTTTGTGGTGGGACAGTTACCTCCGATTTTGCACGGTACGTTGCCCGCGGTTTTCAAATACCGCAGGCAAGGAGCATTACGCCGATTGCTTGGATTTGCTGCCGACCGGAGGTTCAGGAAATGCGCTCCGTGCCATGAACTTTGCTTCGTGCTCTGCGTCTATCCCGCGTGTACTGTTCCTAGTTCCACGAGACGGAGTCATATCTACAGAATGAGCGGATTTTACGGCCGTTTAAACTTGGTACTTCGCCATCTGCTCTACTCGAGCTCTCCGCTTTGTGCCGCTGCACGGATCACTAGTCATCCAATGCACAGAGGGCGCTGGCACCCGTTACGTTTTTACGCGCGAAAAGGCAGTTCGGCTAAGAGGGCGCCACACTCGGCACGTTCTTGGAATACAGAGTGCTTATACTTTCGAGAAAACTTTTTTTCCTTCACGGCAAGTATCTTTTTTGTTTTTACTTAGATTATTGCTATTTCGAGTAAGCAGGCACCGCTGGTAAGCGAATAAAAAGAGATTCTTTTTATTGCGAAAAGAATGCAACTCCTCTTCTTACGTTTTCATGCAGAATCCCAAAGGAAAATAACGCTAGCGTTATCCAGGCGTAACTTTTTCTGGTTTTAGTAAGTGGCTGCTGTCAATGAGTTGAAAAGTTTGGTTTTTACGTAATTTAAGAGGCTTGCAGCTGCTATTCGCGCCGCCTTCTCACGGATAACGCGTCTTCCAAATTAGTTGGGTATCAAAGTTTCCATGAAAAAAATTTACACTCTCGGATATTTGCTGACAACCAGCAAGCTTAGCTTACTGGCCTCACAACTGCGTATAGAGGCTGTTCAGCGTATATACTTTTCTTTCTTGTAATCCACCCCATCAAGGAGAGATAATCTTAGCCTTTTTTGTAGCGGTGGCACATATCATAGTGTTCAGGCCCGCTATGGAGAGACCAAAATCGGGCTCAGACGCTTTGGTTGGTGATTTAATGAGAGTTTTAGTAAGGGTTGTAATAAGTTGTAATAAGGATAGTTGTAATAACTTCGCAGTTAAAGAAAAATTCGTCCTGGTCCGCGGTTCTTTCAGTTCTATTCAATTCTTCAGTTATTTAAATTCGATTCAACTGAAAAATAATGGTAATGCTTTCGCTCATAACAGTTGATCTAAACAGTGTTTCGAGTGAAGAATAGCCATTTAGCAAACGTACTTTTGATACGTCTTCCGAAAAATTTGTCATCTTAGTCTTCTGCACACATCAGACCAAACCCTGCAGAATAGCCGGTGCTCTGTTCACGTTGACTACTTTCGACAATTCGCATCTCATTTTTTCTTTCTTCATTCTCCAGCCCTTACCCCTTTTATGCGTGTGTTTGTTTGTTTGCGTGCTTGTGAACAAGACCAAATTCTTTTTGAGGTTGCAGCTGTAACACGCAGAGCAATAAATCGAACCTCTCACGTCATCGCTTGTCATCTTGTTAGGCCCACGTTTGGTTTTCTTTCTACAGAGCTTTTTCTTTTGTTCTATTTCTGTATTCTTTTTTCAAGTGCGTAATATCAATTGTTTAACAGGGATTTATTTGAGATATAAATTTTTTTCTCCCTTTCATCCTGCCTATAACATTAAGAGAACAGATGCATTACATACGAATCAATGATGGATTGCAGGAAGTAAACAGGTAGAAATGAGCAATGTGCCTCTACCGCCAACGTCTCGCGGTGCTACCCAATTCCAGGGCCGCAGCCATTGGTCGTGTGGCCCGTCCGCTCATCTAACAGCAAGACAGGCGCAGTAGTAACGGGTGTTTCAGACGAAACAATTACGCAGGCGAGTGGTTCGCTCACGCTGTGAAAGCGGATTGTTGCTACGCCCGTATAAACATCGAAGCAAAAAAAAATGAATTAGCCGAACAAGTTCAAGAAACGGCATCCGCGTCGCGTAGGAAGCCGCGTGTGGTAGACCCGATGTTTCCTCGCTGGCTGCATTGCCGATGAGATGGCAATGTCTCTTCCGCTTATCCCTGCGTGACGG
Source organism: Amblyomma mixtum (assembly GCF_055824585.1). Taxonomy (NCBI): domain Eukaryota; kingdom Metazoa; phylum Arthropoda; class Arachnida; order Ixodida; family Ixodidae; genus Amblyomma; species Amblyomma mixtum. The sequence continues at coordinate 39,982,354 of NC_143016.1, read as the reverse complement.
TTCTGCTGACAGGTTTTTCTCGAGCGTCTGTCATTCCATTTTGGGCTCACTTGGATAGGTTCGCGCGAGCGCCACCGGATGACAGGTTGATACACAACAATGGTTGCGCGATAGAGTTTTCGCGTCAGAAAAGCGCGCCGTTGTTCTTTCCTTGCATGCAGCTTCTTTAGAAGTCTGCCTTTTATTTTTTGCTGAAAAAACGTATACATGCAAGTATAAAAAAGAATTCTCATTACCCGTCTCTTCACATTGTTTCTCACCTTTCACGAGCTCTGAACTGCAAAGCAAAAGTTTCGCTAAATACGAATGTTTTATTGCGGTTAGGAACGTTTAACTGGCTTATGTTGAACGTCACGCTCCCTAAATTTTCCTATTTTATCTGACGGAAGAATTGCTGGATTCTCACTGCAGTTAAGCACCAGAGAACTTCAAAACAGCAAGCCGTGTTTTCAGTAACCGAACAAAAAGCTAACCTAGCTGAAGGGAACTGCTCGAAGCACTGGCTTATAAATGTACCCTCCGAACTTCTTTGCCTTGCCGTTAGGATACCCGGACGTACTTTTTTGGACAGTTAAAATGAAAGCCACGAGGAAGTACATTTCTCCTGTCTCAAAGTGCCATTTCATGATTTTTGGGCCAAGTAGTGCAATTTCATATTTAACTGCAGAAAGTATTTACATGGTGAGAATTGAAAGGCGAAAGCACACGTGTCCACCGTTTCGTTTTGTGCTATGCCCAGCTTCATCTAGGTAATTTCGTCCTGGTGTGGCGGCGTTCGAAATCATTGTCTTATCATTTGAATTTTTAGGTTCACTGCTACTTTCCTGCTTTCCCTCATTAGTGGTTAGTCATCTGGCATTCAAAGTCTCGTAAACGAAGCCTCATCACGAATGATGTACTGGTGGCGTACGACATCCTTAACCCCTTTTAGGCCCCGCCGCTAGCTTGAATGCTATGAACTATCGTCGGATGTATCTCTGACATGTTTAGATATCAAGAGTAAATGACACTGGGAGGAACTGGGCCACAGTAGTTCGAAATAAAAATTGCCCAAGTTCGGAACTTGTCAAGGTAAGTAGCAAAGATATCGGCTCTTTCCTTGGCACATTTCTGGTGCTTGAATTTCCGTACGCAAGAAGTTCTGCCACATCCCGCTTTCGTTGACAGAAAACAAAAATGGATGAAGCAGTGTCATGGCTTTGAATATAAAATTTCCTGAAAGGCAATGAAAACAATGCGGGCTGCAACAAAGTAGACAAGCTGGACACGTGAAGGGGGCCTCTTGTTAAACTCAAGATAACTGCACGTTCGCACGCTGTTACTTATTATGCAGTTGTGGTTTGTGCCTCTAATTACGTGAGATACACAGGAAACACACTGAGTTCATTGTTGTGCAGTCCTTTGGATGACATGCATGAAATGAAAACTGTCGGCACTTGAAGGC